>NC_056725.1:1705580701-1705688201 GCF_019279795.1 Protopterus annectens | reverse complement strand
ATAAGACCATGCTTAAAGCATTTTAGATACCTTATTTTCCAGGTTCAGAAATCTAAATGACATGAAAACAACAGTCGTTTCATTCTATGTCATAAATGCTTTCCTTTTTTTTTTAAGGACCATATCACAGGGCACATCAGTTATCAGTTGTGTTTGTGCTCACTTTGATTAACTAGGTTGTAGGATATTGTAATATATCACTTAAAATATGAAATAACATAAAGGGATTGCATGTAATCTAGCTGCTATTCTCTTAGCACTTGCACTGAAGATCTTGACGTGAACATGCCTTATGATTCTTCATTTTAGGCCTTCTTGAATTACTTCAACAAAATATATTGCATTGTGTCAGAAGAAAAGTTAAATGTCAACACCAAGAGAAAATGTGATTTTTTTTATGAAAGAAAAAGACTATTTCTATTATGTGATATAATGGGACTGTCATGATGTTTAGGCAATCTGTATTAAGTATTCAGTTTTTTTGCATTTTTAACAGAGGAAGCACAAAAGTAATTTTATTTTTCATATTTTGCCAATGTAAATGCCAGAATAACGTTTGTCTTTCAAAATTCACATGGTTTCAAGCCCTACCATCAAAGTAAGTACATTTTCAAGTCTTCAGAAAAACAGCATTACCTGTGTTGCATTGACAGAAACCAGGTTAAAGTAGAACAGTGCTATAATAAGATAGCAAAATATTCCACAAATCTCCCACATAGAACACACTGTTATGTGGGTCTCTGAGAACTACACCTTGTCTAGAAACCCTATAAGCACTTAGACGAGTGCATGGATCGTGCTATCCCAAACAGAACCAAGAAAAAGGAAGCCAATCTGGTGGTCGCCTGCCATAAACAAACTCTACAACAGAAGGAAGAAACTGTTGCAAAAGAGAGAAAAATCCCATGAGTGGAGAAGCTCCCTGGTCAGCCTCAGTAAGAAGCTAAGATCCCTTATAAGATCCTCCCAAGCTAGCTACGAAAACAAAATTGACACCGATTCTAAGGGCAACCACAAAGCATCCTATAGCTATGTCAGGAATCTCAATGGCAGCACCCAGATCTGCTCTGAGTTACAGCACAATGGCACGAAAATTATAGAACCAACTGATATTGCCAACATCCTGGCAGACAGGTTCAGTGCTAACCTTACCCCTCTCTCACCCCCTAAAGGGCCCATATCTATACAGGAAGAATGCAGAGTCCCTGTAATCACAACTATGCAGGTAAAAGCTGCACTCTCTAAAGCCAAAAACACAGCATCCATGGGAGTGGACAACATCCCAGGCTGCGTTTTACACGAACATCAGAATGAACTGGCTCCCCACCTAAGCACCATGTTCAGTCATAGCCTCACATAAAGCTTTGTGCCCACTGAATGGTGCACAGCAACAGTTAATCCACTCCACAAAGGGGGAGCCACCACTCATCCTGGGAACTATTGCCCTATCGACTTCTTTGAAGCAGTCACCAAAGCTGTAGATGAGGGTAAGGTGGTACACACAGCCTGTCTTGACCTTGCTAAGGCTTTCGACACCATCCCCCATTTTGGAATTATAGATAAACTCACTACACTAGGTATAAATCCTTATGTCACAAGATGGGTTGCCAACTGGCTCACTGACAGAACCCACACTGTAAAAGTTGCATACTCCAAATCTGACTTCAAACCGGTGACAAGTGGAGTACCACAGGGTTCAGTCCTGGGACCTCTCCTGTTTGGTATCTACTTCTCTGAAGTACAGGCTAACACAAAAGGCCTTTGGCTAATGAAGTTCGCAGATGACTGCAAACTAGGAGCCATAGTCGAGTCCCAAAATGATGTGGACATCCTGCAGAAGGGCCTCACTGAGACAGATGCCTGGTGTCAGAACTATGGCCTCACGCTCAATGCCAAAAAGTGCATTGTCATCCCCTTTGGTAAAAACTCTGTACCCATGAACTACCACATAGGTGGCAGTCTACTTAATGCCGAATGTGTGATAAGAGACTTTGGGACCCAGGTGGGACAGTAGTCTCTCTCTTGATAATCACATCGCCACAGTAGTCAGGAAATCCTTCTACGTGGCACACCTCTGACTAGCCTGGTCTGCAAGGCTATGGAACGCATCATCATGGAACTCATTAACAGAGACATTGGGAACCTCCAAACCTTGGACCCTACCCAGTTTGGTTTTGTTAAGGGCAGATCATGCCTCCTAAACCTGGTGGACTTCTTTGAGACAGTTACCAAGGCATTAGATGAGGGAAAGGAGGTCCACACAGCCTACCTAGACCTCGCAAAGGCTTTCGACACCATTCCCCATTCTAGTAATATAGAGAAGCTCACCAGCTTGAACATAAACCTCTACGTCACAAGATGGGTTGCCAACTGGCTCATGGATAAAACCCACATGGTGAGAGTTGCAGGCTCTACGTCCAACTCTAAACCGGTTACAAGTGGCATCCCCCAGGGCTCAGTCCTAGGACCCCTCCTGTTCGGTATATACTTCTCAGAGGTACAGGCAAGCATAGGCGGACTGTGGCTGACCAAGTTCGCAGACTACTGCAAACTAGGGGCCATAATTGATTCTCCGGCTGATACAGACACCCTTCAGATGGGTCTCACTGAGACTTATACCTAGTGTCAAAATCATGGCCACAAGCTAAATGCCAAAAAGTGCATAGTCATCCCCTTTGGAAAAAACAAAATACCCGTGAACTACCACATAGGTGGTAGTCCCCTAAATACAGAAAATGTAATAAGGGATCTGGGGACCCAAGTAGATAGTAATCTCTCCTTTGCTAATCATATTGTCAAGGTGGTTAGAAAATCCTTCTATGTGGCCCACCTAATCACAAAAGGGTTCGCATCTAGAACAAAAGAGGTTATTGTGCCTCTCTACTCATCACTCATTAGACCCATCATAGAATACAACGCCCCGTTTGGGATGTACCTTACAAGACACCTGCAACAGCTGGAAAGGCCGCAAAAGTACCTCACCAAGAGGATTACTGGCCTGAAACGGATGCCCTATGCAGCCCGACTCAAGAAACTCCAGCTGTACTCCGTTGCATACCGCTTACTCAGAGGTGATCTCTGCCTGACATACAAGGCCATGTCCAACCCAGAATTGATGGACATGCTCCACCTAAAAAAAAAAAAAAAACAAATCCCAGAGAGCCACACGCTCTAGAGATATAAACCTCACCACAGCAATAAATAGGGCATGCTGGAGGGATAGATTCCTATCCCAGAGACTCCCCATGCTTTGGAACAGGATTCCAATATACATCAGGCAGAGCCCCTCACTAACACTCTTCAAGAGAAACCTTGACAGGTGGCTGGGAAACAGAAAATTTACCCCGGGGATCACTGCACTGGCTCTGCTGGACAGTGGCGCAGGGAACTGATGGCTTTGTTGGACAGTGGCGCAGGGAACTGATGGCTCTGCTGGACAGAGGCACAGGGAACTAATCTAAGGGGGTGGCGAAAGCCAACACATTCTGGCTAGGCTTATAAATGCCCTTGGGCAGATAGCCTAGTACTTGCCTATGAACCTCATCACAAAAGAGTTCTCCTCCTGGAAAAAAGAGGTCATTGTTCCCCTCTACTCGACACTCATTAGACCTATTGTAGAGTGCAATGCCCCTTTTTAATATACTTCACAAGACCTCTGCAGCAGCTGGAAAGGCCACAGAAGTACCTGACAAAGAGGATTACTGGCCTCAAACAGATGCCCTACACTGACCATCTCAAAAAAATCCAGCTTTACTCTGTAGCATATCGCCTACTCCGAGGTGATGTCTGCCTAACATATAAAGGTATGTCAAACTCAGAGCTGTTGGACATGCTGCACCTAAAGAAATCCCACTCCCTCCAAGCTACATGTTCTAGGAACCTAAACCTTGTCACCACAATAAACAGGACATGCTGGAGGGATAGATTCCTGTCCCAGAGACTTCCCATACTCTGGATTAAGCTACCCATCTATGTCAAGCAAAGTTCCTCATTAGTACGCTTCAAGAAAAATCTTGATGAGTGGATGGGAAATAGGAAATACACCCCGGGGATCACTTCTGTGGCTCTGCTCGACGGAGGCACAGGAAAATAACTTTCTTGGGTGGCATAAGCCAGGGAACCTTGTTGGCTAGGCTTACTTAGGCCCTTGGGCCAATTGTCTAGTATCTACCTATGAACTCATAACTACTGCCCATTTCTAAAAAACCTTGTACATCTGTACAGACAAACTAGGATCCTGTACTCCACAGAAAAGCTCTTACCACATAGAGCATATAAAAAAAAGTCTGCAGGAAGCTCCCTTTACTCTCATTTGGTATCCAAAACCTGGAATTCTGTCCCACAGTCAATAAGGCTTGACCTATCAATAGCATAATTTAATGTGCAATTAAAGTCCCATGTGCACAACAGTTTGACCAACTCCTGCTATGAACGTGGATAGAATATATCTGTTCCCTTTTCTATTTAGTTTCCCTTTTATATGTATCATAACCTCAGAGTTCATATATCACTCATGTTTTCATGACTATTTTCTGCACTGTTCTACTGTCCTCATTCAGGTTTCTTTTCATACTTCTTGTCTGAAACCCTAACGTTGGTCAAAAAAATGTAAGCTAATTTTTCTTCTGTTTCATTATTCATGTATAAGTTCAAATGCATTTTTGTTTGCATTCCGCATGTAAACTTTACTTGTGTGCCTTTTTATATGATTTCTTTTTTTCATTTGCATTATGTATTAAAAATGTTTTACTTCTGTTTTTGTTAATGGCGCTTTTCTCCCTAGGCTGCTGCTGAAAATGGGCCTCAGGCTCAGATTTATTGCTTTTGTTATCTAGGAAAATAAATAAAGCTTCAACTTGATGAGCAAACAACTTGGTTTCAAATGGGTGAAGCCACCAATATAGATTGTTTTGCAAGAACTCCCAGAGTGGTTCTCCACACCTTATACGTACTTACTGCATGGCTGTACCACTGGAGCGAGAGAGAGAGAGAAGCTGAAAAACTTTGAAAAAAAGCATGATTTTCTAATGGAAATGGTGACTGGGGGGCTTGAACTTTGAAATTTGGAAATAGAAATCAACAGGTTGAAACTTATCCACCATACTTGGCAAAATGTAAGGAAATCCAAAACCTGCTGAAACACTATAATCTCTTTTGATTTTTGCATTAATGCAAGCTGTATGTTATCCATAATGAATCTGTTACAACCAGACGTATTGCTGAAGCTCTGTGGTAACATTTTGAAAATGTAATGTTGGGAATTCAGAAATTTGAACTATATCTTAATGTGAGTTAAGTTGTAGGGAGGGAAGTGAAAGCACAGGGATGATTGTCCCTATGTATTAGGTTCATAGGTTTATACTAGGCTATCTGCCCTAAGGCATTTATAAGCCTAGCCCAAATTATTGTGGCTTACGCCACCCCTTATATGAAAAAATACTGTGCCCATTAGTTTGTTGTGCCTCTGTCCAGCAGTGACACAGAGTTGATTCCTGGGGTAAACCTACGATCTCCCATCCACAGGTCTAGATTTCTCTTGAACAGAGTCAGCGAGGTGCTCTGCCTCACATGGACCGGGATTTTATTCCACAGCATAGGGAGTCTCTGAGTGATAAATCTATCCCTCCAGCACGTCCTATTTATATCCGTGCTAAGGTTTAAGTCGCTTGCTCTAGTGGTTTTGGTGGATTTGGATTTTTGAGGTGGAGCATGTCCATTAATTCCGGGTTGGACATGGCCTTGTATGTCAGGCACATGTCACCTCTGAGCAGACGGTATGCGACTGAATAGAGCTGGAGTTTCTTCAATCTGGCAGCATATGACAGATTTTGGAGTCCCTTTATCCTTTTGGTGAGGAACTTTTGGGGTCTCTCCAATTGCTGCAGATGTCGGGTGAGATACATCCCGAATGGGGCATTGTACTCGATCATTGGTCTGATAAGTGAAGAGTACAGGGGAACAATGACCTCACTAGATCTGGATGTGAATCCCTTCATGATCAGGTGGGCAATGTAGAGGGTCTTTCTAACCACTTTAGCAATGTGAGTGTCAAAAGAAAGGCCACTGTCAACCTGGGTCCCCAGGTCCCTGATAACCTCTTCTGTGCTTAGTGGATTGCCACCTATATGGTAGCTTGGGGTTACCTTGTTTTTCCCGAAGGGTATGACTATACATTTTTTGGCGTTTAACTTCAGGCCATGGCTCTGGCACCAGCTATCTGTTTCCGTGAGTCCCTTCTGAAGGATATCCGTGTCCGATGCACTTTCCACTATGGCGCCCAGTTTGCAGTCGCCTGCAAACTTTGTCAGCCAAAGTCCTCCCATGTTGGCCTGTACTTCTGAGAAGTAGATGCCAAACAATAGGGGCCAAGGACCGAGCCCTGTGGGACACCACTTGTGACCGGCTTGGAGTCTGACACAGCGCCAGCAACTCTAACCCTGTGGGTTCTGTCCTTAAGCCAGTTTGCAACCCATCTTGTGACATATGGGTGTACATTTAAGCTGGTAGTTTTTCTACAATACCCGAGTGGGGTATTGTGTCGAAAGCCTTTGCAAGGTCAAGGTAGGCTGTATGGACTGCCTTTCCTCATCAATGGCCTTGGTGACTGTTTCGAAGAAGTCAACCAAGTTCAGAAGGCATGATCTTCCCTTGACAAAGCCAAACTGGGTCGGGTCCAATGTCTGCAAGTCCCCTATATCTTTGTTTATGAGCTCCATTATGATCCTCTCCATAGCTTTGCAGACTAGACTTGTTAAGCTTATGGGGCGGTAATTACCAGGGTCCGAGAGGCACCGCCTTTGTGGAGTGGGACCACAGTTGCCGACGCCACTCCTTGGGCACGTATCCTGTGGTAAGGCTGAGATTAAACAGCTGCCTTATGTGCGGGTTTAATTCCTCATTTAGCTTGTAGCACACAGCCGGGGACACCATCCGGTCCCATTGATGCTGTGTTTTTAGCTTTAGAGAGAGCAGCTTTCACCTGCGCATTTGAGATGTCCGGGAGGCTACACTCGGCTGGGATAGTTATCTCTCCTTTAGGGGAGAGGGGTGAAGTTTGCACTGAACCTGTCTGCCAGTATGTTGGCAATGTCTGTGGGTTCAGTGATTTTTGTATCATTTTGGACTAATTCTGAGCATATCTGGGAGTTTCCACCCAGGTTCCTAACATAGCTGAAAAAGGCCTTATGATTGTCCTTTGAATCCATGGCAATTTTT
Source organism: Protopterus annectens (assembly GCF_019279795.1). Taxonomy (NCBI): domain Eukaryota; kingdom Metazoa; phylum Chordata; order Ceratodontiformes; family Protopteridae; genus Protopterus; species Protopterus annectens. Next base: position 1,705,680,986 of record NC_056725.1, on the reverse strand, counting down.
CTCTCAAAATTGGCCTTAGTTGATTTTATGAGTGCTCGTATTTTTTACTAATAATGATCAGGGGTGACTTCCCTTTTATGGATTTTGTTCTATCATGTAATAGCTTTCTCCTCTTATTGTAAAGTTTGTTAATGGCTGGGGTCCACCAGACTGGACGCTTGCCCTTTGTGGAAAGAGTCTTGGTTTTATTTGGGATTGCCTGATCCATGCAGTCCTGGAGGTGTTCATAGAAGGCATTTGTAAGGGCTTCGCAGCTTGGGTTGTGGTTTCCTCTGGCTCAGGGGCCTTGAAGGATACCACACCAGTCTTGAGTAGTGTGAAGTTTGCTTTAGAGAAGTTCTTCACTATGGTCTTTTTGCTTGGGGTGGGGCGGATGTGGATTTCCAGTGAGATTAGTTTATGATCAGATCTCACCAATGAGGGATATACTTCGGTGTGGAGCATTTTGTCCCCATGTTTGTGACAATGAGATCTAGTATATTTTCTCCTCTCGTGGGAACAGTGACTAGCTGTTCCATGGCATTTGAATTTATGAACTCCAGGAACCGTTGGGCTAGAAAGTTAGGGCTTGAGTAATGTTCCCAGTCTATATTCGGGTAGTTGAAGTCACCCAATATGATGGTGTTTGGAGATACATTTATACCCTCCAGTGTCTTCAGGAAGGCTGTGTGGGGTTCCTGAGTTTGAGAGGGTGGCCTGTAGCATGCTACAATTTGTAGAGCAGTTTTGCCTATGGTTAGTTGCACCTGGATGGTTTCCGAAGCTGCGCACTTTGCCACCAACCTGGAGGTGTGAGTATCCTTTATGAATATGGATACACCCTCCTTTTGTGGTGTGGTCCGGGTTTTGGGGCCGGAACGCATGATATGAGGTAAAACCTAATAGTGCCGGGTGCTCTCAGGAGCCTTGAACCAGGTTTCAGTTACAGCACAGACATCGATGTTCTCCATACTGAGAAGGGCCTCGAGTGCGTGCATTTTGAGATTTAGACTTCTGTCATTGAGCAGCATTACCCTCAGTTTCTTCCCATTTTTGTTTTCTAGGGTGGTAGGTTTAGAATTTGAGCCTTGCCTAAAAAGGCACTATGGGGTGGCAAGAGCCTTAGCCAATATCCGAATCCCAGGGTGACAGGTGCAAGCAGTCCCTTGAAGCAGAGTGGCTTGTCAAGCATGTCATCCCAGGCAGACAGACACTGGATCCCCTTTGAATGACACCAGACATTAAGCCAATTGTTAAAGCTGATCATCTTGTCTCTATATTGTGGCATCATTCTTGGTGAAGGAAGGATACTGCTCAGGGTTAGGGTCATACCTGCCTGGGCTACATAATCAGAGAGCTCCTCTATGTCTCTTTTCATGTAGTCCAGGGAGGTACGTCTCAGGTCGCTCACACCAGCATGGACAATGACTGTGTCATATTTGTACTTGCCATGGAGTGACCCAGTGCTTGTGTTATGTGGCGGATTCTAGCGCCCGATAGGCAGCTTACTGTGACCCTCTCCTTGTTCAGCCTGGTGAGTGGGACGTCAGTGTGTCTGACTATGGAGTCACCTATGACAAGTATGTTTGGTGTTGTATTTGGCCTTAAGGGCTGTGACTGCTTTGCACACTGCTTTTGTGGTTTATGTGTTGCTTGTGGGGTGTCTTGAGGTAGCAGTTGTTTGGGTGTCTGCTTTGGAGGCCTCTGCTGTTTAGGTAAATTTTACTCAGAGCCTCGAGTATGTCTTTGTGTGTTTATGTGTTTGATTCAGTGGAGTGGTAGCATTATGTGAGGCTGGTTTTGTGGTGTGTGTAGTTGCCTTCTCCTCCTGTCTGGTCTTGCCAGTCCTGAGTTGAGAGAGCTCAGCCTCCAGTTTGGCTAAATAGCTGCATCTCTCGCAAGTATTTGTGTTATGTGGGAGGAGGAGATGGTTGTCTGTGTACATGAGGCAGTTATAACATTGCCTCAAGATTCCCAGATTCACCAGCTGGACCGGAGAGGAGATTGACAACTGACCTTTGGACATGCTAGAATAATATTGGGAAATCCTTAATTGAAAACAAGGGCCAGTGGGGAGTGAGGGTGTAGTGCTTTTAATTTTTAGTGCTGACTTATATAATTGCTTTAGTGAGCAAGTGCCAGGTAACTTGAGTGCAATGTGTTACAAGTAACTAAATGCAAAACGACAAACAGTAACTTTCTTTCAAGTGAAACAAGGAAATAAGTACAGTAAGCAATGCAGATATCACTAGTGATCCACAGAAGCGCTGAGAAGTTGCGTATTAGGTGGAATTAGCTTCCAGGAAATAACAAGCAAACAAACAACAAGCATATAAACAAAGCTAGATTCAGTAGGCCTGGATCTAGTCTATGCTAGAGCAAACAAGGTGAACCAATTTCAGTAAGATACAGTTCAAATATTCAGGCACTATAAACCTTTAACCAGAAAATTCCCAGCTCAGAAGGGCAGAGTCCAGCCTCTTCTCCCACAAGAGTGCAGACCACGAACCTTCTTAATGTAAAATAACTGGCCTGAAGCCCAAGTGCCTAAACCAGAACTAATACACTTGGACACTGGGCTCTCAATCAGCAGTTCCCAACTTAGAAGGATGAAAGCTACCTGTCCTGCCACCACAGTGCTTGCCACAAACCTTCCTAATGTAAAACAACTGTTCTGAAGCCCAAGTGCAGTGAAAGAAAGTGAAACTATAAACATATTTAGCATTTTAACCTTAAGGAAGAGACGGATGATTTAGCAGCTCTGAGAAAGAGGTTATACTGTGAGTCAAAGAGATATCTGTCATTTGTAAGGCAGTTATTCTTTACAAGGAACCAGAAAACTAGCTACCTTTTACATGTGTGCTAAAGAGTGGAATAAATGACTGTGATTCATTACTAAGAGCTAGAATTACCTGTGAGATTAAGAATGACCAAGTATATAAAGGAGTCCTAAGTGAAAGAGCAGCACTGGTAGAGTTTTAGTAAATTCGTTTTTTTTTAGTAATTTTAGTAGAATCTAGAACAGAAGATAGCTGTTAAAAAAGGCATAATTAGCAGGGCATATAAAATATTGCATGATGACTATAGGAATCAATCAGAGGAGGTTAGAAAGGATTGGGAAGAGAGACTGGATAAGCAATTCACAAAGAAACAATGGGAGGATATATGTATGGCTCCCAAATATGTAACAAAGTCTAGCAGATTTAGGATCTTTCATTGGAGGTATTTGCATAGATATTTCTATACTCCAAGCAGTTTCCATCTAATTTGTTCCTCTGGTCAATTGCAAATGTTGGAGGTGTGATGAGTGGTAATTGGGAATATATTTCTTGGAGTGTAACGAGTTGGCAGACTTTAAAAATTCACTGCAGACATCTCTGTCAGAAATCTTGTGTGAAGAAATTGATGTAACTAAGGAAATTATTTTTGAACTGTGATATAGAATCAGAATTGCCTAGACATAATAAGGCATTTCTTAGTTTAATTCTGGTGACTGACCAATTACTAGAAAATGGAAATCAAAATCTAAACCAACTGTACCAGAAATGGTGAATATAGTAACAGATGAAAGAACTAGAAGTGGGATCTTTAGAAAGGGTAGGAGCAAATTACATAAACATAAATGGGAGTTATAGGAACGATACTTGTAGAATAATGTTTTGGAGGAGGAATGAGGTTTAAATGAAGGCAGGAATTGAATGAACTATGTAATGTTTGATTGACAATGACTGCATAGATTATAAGTGATGTATATTTGGAACTGAAAATATGTTAATGTGGTTTGTTTTTATTTATATAAATGTATGGTTATGTCAAAAGTGATAACTAATGATGTTTCTTGTTTAAAAAAGAATGACTAGATGTATGGCAGACTGTTGAGCTAAAAATAACTGACATTAAGTAAAACACAAAATGTGTGTAGACTGAATGAAATTACAAGTCTAAAGTTAAATGGCTTTCTAAGGGAGTACAGGATTAAAACTATGGCTGATTATATGAAAATTAAGTACAGAGTGAAAAGCAAACTAAATATAAATGTGTCAATATGTGCAACCACAATGTATCCGATATTTATTTTATTTATTCTTTGCTGAGTAGATTAGTCACACTAGATCAGAGGCCCTTTTCAGGGGAGAACAAAGGTGGTATTTATACAACTAGATGAAATTTGCCAAGGCATCAAGGAACTTACCATACTTGTCTTTGTTGCGAGTGGGACCCCTTTTGCATTTCCTGTTTCCGTTCCAGGCACAGATGCTCCAGGAGAAATAGGGAGGCAGATGGAGAGGGAAGGAGATAATGGAGTGATGAGAAAAAATGAGGAGAAAGCCAATACTGAAACTTGGAATGCATTGCAGTATTCTGAGATGTTTCAAATAAATCTGTTTGATTGAGATGATTCAGCAAATGATGGAAGTATAATTACAACTCTCTAGTTGGCAGAATAGCAGGATGGTTTACTTAAAGAAATGGTGATGCAGAATGAGGCAGAAAATGAAGGAGATGTTTCTGGGGAGTCATTACTGAGAAAATACAAAATGAGGATGCAAAGACAATCTTGAAGAATAGTGGTGAGATGGAAAAGGAAAACTATGCATAGAAAGTAAAAGAAGGCAAAAGGGGAGTAGCTGAAAAGAAAAAGGCAGAAGAAAATGAATGGAAATCCATGTTAAGGATTCAAAGTAAAGAAGACAAAGAAATGCACAGGTATGAAGTGTGGGACAATTTAATAGCTCCTTTGGGTGTTAACAAACCATTTTGTGACATTCTATTTTAATCTGCTTTTTCAATGGAAAATTTTGTTGGAGAATATGAAAAAAGACTGCAATCCATGGAATTTTTATGTGATAAAAGCATTTAACAGGGAAACAAAAAATCCTGTACAATTTCAAACAGAGGTAGAGAGACTTTGAAAGAACATTTGAAAATTCTATGAAAAGAAGTACTGGACTTTTGAAAAGTTTATCATAAAAAGGGTTTATGGACTGGCGAATGGAATTGTAATATTTTGTTAAAAAAAGAATGAGAAAAAAGTTAGACATATACCTAACATGATAAATATGAAGGGGAATAGGGGTGTTGTGGGGACAGCCCAAAACATGTTTCTTTTGTGGAAAAGGACTTTTGATAAGTGACTGTGATAAAAGAAAATGATGCAAACAATGTGAATTTAAATGTAATAAAATTTGGTGGACACTTATGGATGGATTATAAAAATGAAAATAAGAGTAAGGAAAAAGAGAAGAAAATGAACAAAGAGAAGAAATTTTAAAAGTAATAGAAGCAGAAGAAAAATCCTATTATTTTCTTCTACAATGATTATAGATATTGGAATAGAATAGCACAAACTGATAGCCATTTGCTAAACAAACAATACAGTCTCACAATGAAAACAGACATAGCATGAGCAGTACATTTCTCTGGCCTTATAGGTTCATAGGTGTTTACTAGGCTGACAATGCCATGTATGCCAGGCATAAATCTCCCTTCAAAAGCCTGTAGGACACAGAATACAGGGACTGGGCCTTGAGGCTGTCTGCATAGAACATATTAATTATGCCCTGTATTCTTTTAATGAGGAACCTCTGTGGACATTCCAATTGTTGCATATGCCTGGTTAGGTACATACAAAGGGGGCACTGCGCTCAATGATAGGTCTGATGAATGATGAATACAGTGGAACAATGACCTCCTTGGACTTGCATGCCATACCTTTGTTTATAAGTTGTGCAACATACAATAATTTCCTCACCACTGTAAACGCATGTTGATCAAGGGGTAGATTATCTGTGTGTGTCCCCAAGTCCCTGACTACTGGGTCAGCTCTAGGAGGTGTGTTGTCAATATGATAGTTACAAGGCATGGATGATTTCCCAAAGCATACTATTATGAATTTCTTGGCATTTAATTTTAGTCCATAGCTTCGACACCAGTTGTTTGTCTGTGTCAGCCCCTCCTAGAGAACATCTGTGTCAGTGTGACATTCAATAATGGCTCCTAATTTGAAATCATCTGCAAATTTAGTCAGCCAGAGACCACTGACATTGGCCTTGACTTCTGCAAAGTAAATGCCAAAAAGTAGCAGTCCAAGGACTGATCCTTGAGTGACTCCACATGTGACTGGCCTGTTTGTAGAGGTGGACTCCCTAATTCTAACTTCCTGAGTCCTGTCTGTCAGCCAGCTGGCTATCCACTGGATGATGTACAGGTTTGTACCTAACCTCTTGAGTTTGTCAACAATACCAAAGTTGGGAATTGTGTCAAATGCCTTGGCCAGGTCAAGGTAGGCAGTGTGAATGACTTTGCCCTTATCTATTGCTTTGGTGACCTCCTCGAAGAAGTCCATTAGGTTAAGTAGGGATGACCTGCCCTTGACGAAACCAAACTGTGTTGGGTCCAGTGTCTGGAGGTTTACTATATCTCTTTTTTGATCATCTGCATGATAATTCTTTACATAGAAGTCTAGTGAGCGTTATGGGTCTGTAGTTTCCAGGGTCTGTAGATGGCCCAACTTTGTGCAGAGAGATGATTGTTGCCTTTCTCCATTCATGAGGCACAAAGCCTGTTTGTTGGCTACAGTTAAATAAAAATTCCAGAGGCCCTGATAGGTTATGTTTCATGCTATTTAGAAGGCATCCTGGATATTGTCTGGGCTCATTGATGGAGTGTTCCTGGTCTTAGAGAGAACATTAAGGACCTGTTCCCTAGTGATTGCAGGGGGGAGTTATATTTGATATTTCCTGAGGGAAGGTTGGGGTTTAAAATTGGAGCTGAATTTATCAGCCAGAAAGTTTTATCTTCTGGCTCAGTATAGGTGGCTGCATTTACAATGAGCTCTGCACACAATTTGTGTATTGCCTTTGAGGTTGTGGACATAGCTAAAGAATGCTTTGTGGTTGTGCTTGGCCTGGGAGGCTAAACTTACTTCAAATTAGGCAGAGTTTGTTGAGAGTGTTTTTATCTTGCTGGGTGCTGCACCTTCTAATTTTTGCCATGATTTTCTTCCTCATGTTATACAGCTGATTTGCTTTTGTGATTCCACCAGGGTGGCTTGTTTTTTGAGTTAGTTCTGTATTTCTTCCTGGTGGGTGCAACTGCCTCTATGCAGCTATTAACATGCTTATACAGGGCTTCTGTGAACAGCTCTGCATAGGCAGAAGTGTTCTCAGGGTCTTTGGGGGCTTGAATTTTTGCCAGGTTCTTACTTAATAGCAGGAGGTCAGCCTTGGACTGGTTCTGAATATTCCAGATTTAGCTGGGGGTCCAGATTTTATTTTTACTTCAAAGAAGACCATTTTGTGGTCTGACCTTACCAGGGAAGGCATTACAGTAGGGTGTGTGCAGCAGTCTCCCATATGAAACTCACATTCATTGAAACAGCATTAAAACCCTCATTCAAAAAATGCATCTGGCCAGTGGAGGATTGTTTACCTTTGGGCTGTTTTCAAACCTTGTACACGTTTTAGGGCCATGCATACATGTCCTTTGATTCACCTTCTTGATTGTATTAAATTATATTTGTTGTGCAATACAGCAACACTTGTTAGAATGTGTTTTAAATCTGTAGTTTTGAACATTCTTGCTGTAGGCAATAAAACAAAGTGAATGAACCAATAATGACAAAACTACCCATTTCAGAAAATGTCAACCATAAAAGACCACTCAAACTTCTGTCATTACAATCCAACAATATTTGTCAATAAGCACACTCTCTGTAGAAGTAAAAGTCATCCAAATAATTCCACATTAAAGAGATCTGTAACTTAATTAAAAGGTTGTTACTGGCAAACAGCTTTACATTTCAGTGTTTCATCTACAAATTAATTGCCTGCTTCCCTTGAAGAATTAATTGCCTATGTTACATTAAGCTGGTACTATTGTAATAGGGAATGATTGACAAACTGTATAAATGGTGCAGCATGATTAGTATAAACCAAGAACCAAGCAGAAAAAACACTACCGAGGATCCAAAATGGTAAAATCAAGAATCTGAATAAAAAAATTGAGCTCTTTCGTCTGTATATGGACAATTCAGATGAAGTTTCCATATCTATATGAAAGCACTCAACCTTGTTATTCATATTCATGATTTTACCATTTTGGATCCTCAGTGGTATTTTTTTTCTGAATGACTGACAAACTTGACAGCAAGTTTGTAGTTACTAGTCCTCTCATACAAAGGAGGACACACTCAGGAGTGCAGAACCCGTATCCCCCCCCGTAAAATGCAATACATAATTGGCAATTGAAAGGGCACTGCAATTTCAGCACTCCATCTACATGGTGTGGGCGTAGAATCCACAGCCTTCTGCACCAAAGACAATTATGCTACTAACACTGCTTTCAGATTCTACAGTACAAACAGTGACTGCTATTTTCTAAACAGAATAGCTGCACTTTGAAAACAGAATTGGTGTGAGCAACAGTAAACTTCTGTTCCCATGAAACTCACAGTTCCATGAAAATGCTCTGAATCTCATAATTCCCTGAAAATGTACTGAAACTCAGACTCACGTTCCTTCAGCAGTCTGGTAGTTGGTATACAGGATTTAAGCTCACAATTTCTTCAGTAGTCTGGTAGCTGACCTAGAGTATTCAGGCTCTTCTCTCCACTAAAGCTCACATGGGAGATAACTATATATAGTATAAAGGGGAAGAGTTTTCAAGAATTATTAACAATAAAGAAATTATGGATGATATTATGAACAGAAAAGAAGAAGCAAAAATGGTAGGAGACCTTAATAAGGCATTTGATACAATTGGACATGAAATATTATGGGTAATAATAAAACAATATAGTATTGTTAGATATATACATTTATATACTTATAATAGTGCATCTACATTTCTGTGTGTTAGAATATGCATATATACATACACTAAAGGTTTAAACTTTCCTTAGTTAGAAATAAGTAGATAAATATGCATGGTTTGGCATCCTACTGTGTGTGATACAAATGTTCTGTGCCTGGTACAAGTTAGGAAAAAAATATATTAGCCTGCATCAATAATTCAGCAGTTATTAAAAACAACCTTGCCTTTTTACTGTCATCAAGTGATTAGGGTACCATCAACAAGTACGGTAGTGGGACAGAAATACTAGGAAACAGTAATACATTTTAATGTCTCAGTAAATGTTAATTAGCAGGCTTCAGTAGTTTGTAAACTGGACTAAGTGTACATTACAGTCCATGTATGTACAAATGCAAAAAAATATTTCTGCACAAGCAAAACTCCTAGTAAATAATAAATATGCTTGGCGTATGCTGTACAACAAATGGTAAACCATGTTTTCTACAACACTCTGTAAATCTGTGTAAATAGACCATTTTGTTGTCAAGTTTTAAAATGTTTACAGAGATTGGTATTGTATGAGTTTTTCTAAGCAGACACCCTTTGCGGGATGTCTTAGTAATATCACTCATTTAGTGTGGCATAACAAAACATACATGTTTACTCCAGAAATAAAAATGTTTTTATCTTTTAAATAAAATCCTAAAGTATTGCCTCTTGTAAATATTCTTTGTATGATTCAACAGTTAAAAAATAAGTTAATCAAGTTAGCAGAAAAGACTGAAGTAGACACAGCACATAACTGGTAAAATATTTTACAGGATCGTCTAAAAAGGAAAAAAAAATGTTAGACTGGATTATACACCTAATTCTGGTAGTAATATTTGTTCCTAATGTGTTGTCTGTAAATCATGATAAAAATTATGATCCGACCAAAGAATGCATATCAGTGTAAACTATTTTGTGTGTTTTAAAAACAAAAGGGAGAACTGTTAGATTTATATATATATATATATATGTATGTGTGTGTATATATGTATATGTGTGTATAGATATAGATATAGATATATATATATATATATATATATATATGTTTTCTTCTTCTTTCGGTTGCTCCCGTTTTGGGTCGCCACAGTGGATCATCCATTTCCATTTCTTCTTGTCCTCTGCATCTTGCTGTGTCATACCAACCACCTACATGTCCCCTCTCACTAGATCCATAAACCTTATCTTAGGCCTTTCCTCTTTTCCTGTTACCTGGCAGCTTCATCATTAGCATCTTTTTCCCAATATACTCTGCATCCCTCCTTAGCACATGCCCAAACCAATGTAATCTTGCCTCTCTGGCTTTGTCTCCAAACCTTCCAGCCTGGGCTGACCCTCTAATAGTCTTATTCCTAATCCTGTCCACTCTCGTCACACCCAGTGCAAATCTTAACATCTTTAACTCTGCTACGTCCAACTCTGACTCCTGCCTTTTTGTCAATGCCCCTGTCTCCATCCCATATACCATAGCTGGTCTCACTACCCTCTTGTAGACCTTCCCTTTCACTCTTACTGGTACTCATCTGTCACACATCACTCCTGACACTCTTCTTCACCCACTCCATCCTGGCTGTACTCTCTTCTTCACCTCTCTTCCACACTCACCATTACTCTGAACTGTTTATCCCAAGTATTTAAATTCATCCACCTTTGCCACCTCTACTCCCTGCATCCTCGCCATTCCTCTATCCTCCCTCTCATTCACACACACACATTCTGTCTTAGGCCTGCTGACCTTCATTCCTCTTCTCTCTAGGGCTTTTGCCACCTCTGCTCCCTGCATCCTCACCATTCCTTTATCCTCCCTCTCATTCACACACACATATTCTGTCTTAGGCCTGCTGACCTTCATTCCTCTTCTCTGTAGGGCATATCTCCACATATTCTTGGTCTCCTCCACCTATTCCCTACTCTCACTACAGATCACAATGTCCTCTGCAAACATCATAGTCCACGGGGACTCCTGTCTGATCTCATCTGTCAACCTGTCCATCACCATTGCAAATAAGAAAGGGCTCAGAGCTGATCCTTGATGTAATCCCACCTCCACCTTAAACGCATCTGTCACTCCCACCACAGACCTCACCTCTGTCACACTACCCTCATACATATCCTGTACCACTCTTGCATACTTCTCTGACATTCCCAACTTCCTCATACAATACCACAACTCCTCTCTAGGCACCCTGTCATATGCTTTCTCTAAGTCCACAAAGACACAATGCAAATCCTTCTGACCTTCTCTGTACATCTCCATCAACACTCTCAGAGCAAACATCACATCTGTAGTGCTCTTTCCTGGCATTAAACCATACTGCTGATCACTAATCATCACCTCTCTTCTTAACCTAGCTTCCACTACTCTTTCCCATAACTTCATGCTGTGACTGATCAAGTTAATCCCTCTGTAGTTACTACAGCTCTGCACATCACCCTCAGGCATCTTCTCACTTTCCAAGATTTCATTAAACAATCTAGTTAAAAACTCCACTGCCACTTCACCGAAACACCTCCATGCTTCCACAGGTATGTCACCTGGACCAATAGCCTTTCCATTCTTCATCCTCTTCATAGCTATCCTTAATTCCTCCTTGCTAATCCACTGCACTTCATGATTCATTATCTGCACATCATCCAACATTCTGTCCCTCTCATTCTCTTCATTCAACCCCTCAGAGTACTCTTTCCATCTGCTCAACACACACTCCTCACTTGTGAGTATGATTCCCTCATTATCCTTTATCACCCTTACCTGTTGCACATCTTTACTTGCTCGGTCCCTCTGTCTAGCCAATCGGTACAGGTCCTCTTCTCCCTCCTTTGTCAAACCTTTCATACAACTCTTCATACGCCTTATCTTTAGCCTTCGCCACTTCTCTCTTTGCCATGCACCTCATCTCCTTATACTCTTGTCTACTTTTTTCATCTCTCTGACAATTCCACTTCATCTTCGCCAACCTCTTTCTCTGTATACTCTCCTGTATTTCCTCATTCCACCACCAGGTCTCCTTGTCCTCCGTACTCTTTCCAGATGTCACACCATGCACCTTTCTAGCCATCTCCCTTACTAGCTCTGCTAGTTACCAACTATTCGGTAACTCTTCACTGCCACCCAGTGCCTGTCTTAACTCTTCCCTGAACTCCACCTCACAATTACCCTTTTTCAATTTCCACCATTTGATCCTTGGTGCTGCCCTCACACTCCTTCTCTGCTTCTTGATCACCAATGTCATCCTGTAAACCACCATCCTTTGATGCCCAACTACACTTTCCCCTGCCACCACTTTACAGTCTCCAATCTCCTTCAGACTGGCCCATCTACATAAGATATAATCCACCTGTGTGCATCTTCCTCCACTCTTGTATGTCACCCTATGCTCCTTCCTCTTGTTAAAATACGTATTCACCACAGCCATGTCCATCCTTTTCGCAAAATCCACTACCATCTTGACATTCTGCATTCCTTTGCCTAACACCATACCTACCCATCACTTCCTCATCCCCTCTGTTCCCTTCACCAACATGCCCATTGAAATCTGCTCCAATCACCAGTCTCTCACCCTTAGATACAGTCTCTCACCCTTGGGTACAGTCATCACCACTTCAACTCACTCCAAAATGTTTCTTTCTCATCCATCGCACACCCAACTTGTGGAGCATATGCACTAACAGCATTCATCATTAGTGTCCAGCTTCATAAACATCAGTCTATCCGACACTCTTTTCACCTCCAAAACACTCTTAGCATACTGTTCCTTCAGGATAATCCCTTCGCCATTTCTCCTCCCATCCACACCATGATAAAACAATTTGAACCCACCTCTGATACACCTAGCCTTGCTCCCCTTCCATCTGGTCTCTTGCACACACAATATACCAACCTTCCTTCTGTCCATCATATCAGCTAGCTCTCTCCCTATAACAGTTACACTGCCAACATTCAAGGTTCCAACCCTCACTATCACAATCCTAGCCTTTACCTGCCTTCGGGCATGCCTTCCCCATCTTCTCCTCCTTCAGCCAACAGTAGCCCAATTTCCACCAGCACCCTGTTGGCCAACAGTACTGGTGGGGGTCGTTGTTAACCCGGTCCTCGACCGATCTGGTATGTATATCTGTACTGTTGTCCGCATGTATGATTTGGCAACATTTTACGCTGGATCCCCTTCCTGATGCAACCCTCCCCATTTATCCGGGCTTGGGACCGGCACAAAGAAATGCACTGGCTTGTGCATCCGCAGTGGCCAGGTTTTATGTATCATATATTGTATATATAATATTATATATATATATATATATATATATATATATATATATATATATATATGTTTTATCAAGTAGAAATGTACATGCACTTACAATAGTGCATGTATACTTCTGCTTGTTAGAATATGCATATATACATACAGTAAAGTTGTAACTTTCCTTAGTTAGAAAGAAGTAGAAAAATATGCATGCTTTGGCATTCTACTGTGTGTGATACAAATGTTCTGTACCTGGTACAAGCTTCAAGGAGAGTTGCAGATAAGAAGGCCTCTCTACCTCCTGAGAAACCCAGGTGCTAAAATAAATAACTCCTTACCGGCCGGAGACAGGAGCAAATCTCTGAATTTAAGATTGTCACATAATTCACCTTGAGACGGAACACAAATTATCTTATTAACAGACTGCATGACATCAAGCAAATTCCAACAGTATTAACATCAATAGCCTACTTTAGTGGACAGAATACAAATGGCAGAGAAAATTGTATGTAAAGGATATTGAAAGTGTATGATGTTAGATCTGGTATTTGTAGGAACACATTTGTTCTGAGGTAAATGGAAAATGAAAAGCTATCATCTATATGACCGCGAAGTAAACCTTACACACTAAAGCTGTAAACTGTAACAGTATAGCATGTGTCGTCTGTTACATAGATAAATTATTTTATTAGTAACTGCGCATAAGTTAATACAGTGCTGTAAAAGTTAACAGCTCAGTGCATTAATCAGACTTTGGTTTCAGCAGCAGCATTTTAAATATTTTTTCAAGTATAAGTAAGAAAGTTAGGAAATTATTACTATATGCAGAGATGCATAAAGTACAAATATTTGTAAATGGCTGGTTAAGCCAATAGGTGCATATGAAGAGTGGTTTGTGATAGGGATGCCCAGTGAGTTGCATATTCTTTGCATTAGTTATGAATGTGATAGTATGTGAAATAAATTACAAAATGAAGGAAGTTGGGTATATAATACCCAAAGGGTAAAGAATTCCAGTACTGTTAACATATGCAGATGACATTATAATAATTGCAAAAACCAAAATGTGGATAAAAAAAGTATTATACACAAATGGGTGTCTAGAGGGGATAGGGATGGCTTTATATAAAGAGAAAGGTAAAGGTTTAGGTGATAAAGATAGGGGGTGTATATTTTACAATTAATTACATTTCTGTGTTAGGAATAACATTTGGGAATAAAGATGCAAGTAGAATTCATTGGGGAAAAACAATAGAATGAATAAAACTGTTCTTTTCTTGTGCACATATATTTTCTTGTCCACATATAAATTATAATTCAGAAAAAGTCTTATTTGATAAATTCAGTACTGATAAAAATAGCATACTTAGAAAGTTTATTTATGTTGCCTGCAGTATTAAGGAATTATTGCAGATATTATTTTGCATAGATTACATATAAAATTGCTGGGCTTAAATAAAGAGGAATGATGTTTAGGGTTAATTAACCCAGTGGTGTATGCTGTTTCATTAAATTTGTAAAAAGTGTTAAAGTGGATAAATGAAAAAGATGAGAAATTAGTAGTAAAACTGTATAAACATAAATATGATAAATTTGGGGGTATGGCAAAAAGATTAAAAGAGTGAATAAATGAAAAAATAAAATGTTACCAATAGAAAATAATTTTGTGGAAAATAAAAATTGATATAGAAAAAGAAGGAAATTATGATATAAGAATGTAATGATAAAACATTACAAAGTAAAACCATGGGAAAATCAAACAGATGAAAAATTAAAGCTATGAAAACAAGAAGCATATGGTATAGTAAGAAAATAGAATGCCAAGATTTTTGTTTGTGGAGACTGGTAATAGATACACTTTCGGTAAAAGGAAATATGCCATATAAAAAGAAAAGTGATGGAATGTTTACATTGTCAAGAAGAAGAAACTACTGAACATGTATTTTTGAAATGTAAAAGAGTAAAAAGTTATGGGGAAAATTATGCAAAGAAGATTTTTTTTGAAGATATAAAAGAAGTTGATAAAATATGGATAAGATTAAATATGGTTGTTATAAGAACAGAAGTAAAGAATATGTTAAAATAGGTAGAAAGTTATTTTGTCATATGTGTTATATGGAATGAAAGAGTCAATAAAATTATGTTTAATGGGAAATGGATTTTAGCAACAATATTAAGTAAACTCAGATGGTGGTTATGGAAAAAAGATTGGGTTCTAATAGGGATGAAAATTTAGTATGACTGTAAGAAAAATTATGAACGTGTCAATATATTTGTACATTTGTAAGTATCTTGTAAATAAGAGTCCTTTTTGTAAATAAAGGGTACCTACCCTTTTCAATAGGAGTTGTGGGATGGCTTACATCTACCTGAGCTACCACCAACTCAGGAAAATAGGAGATAGGCTTAACATCTCATCCAATGGGTAACATTCCCAATGCTGCGCTGCAGTCAACAATTCATTCACCTGGGGTGGGAATCAAGCCCACAGCCTTCTGGTCTCCCAACAGTTCTTCTATGAAATGCCAAGTTCCTGAAAGCTGACACTCCAAAAGAAAAAAAAATGCCAGAAATCCAAAGGGGTGAAAAACTTTTCTTGTTTTTGTGGGGATCAAGCTCCCCCCAAACATATATACTTACCCCACATACTCACAAGCGAGGAGAGTGTGTTGAGCAGATGGAAGGAGTACTTTGAGGGGTTGATGAATGAAGAGAATGAGAGGGAAAGAGAAGGTTGGATGATGTGGGGATAGTGAATCATGAAGTGCAATGGATTAGCAAGGAGGAAGTAAGGATAGCTATGAAGAGGATGAAGAATGGAAAGGCTGTTGGTCCAGATGACATGCCTGTGGAAGCATGGAGGTGTTTAGGTGACATGGCAGTGGAGTTTCTAACCAGATTGTTTAATTAAATCTTGGAAAGTGAGAGGATGCCTGAGGAATGGAGAAAGTGTTTTGGTACCAATTTTTACGAATAAGGGTGATGTGCAGAGCTGTAGTAACTACAGATGGATTAAATTGATCAGTCACAGCATGAAGTTATGGGAAAGAGGAGTGGAAGCTAGGTTAAGAAGGGACGTGATGATTAGTGATCAGCAGTATGGTTTCATGCTGGGGAAAAAGCACTACAAATGCAATGTTTGCTCTGAGAATGTTGATGGAGAAGTACAGAGAAGGTCAGAAGGAGTTGCATTGTGTTTTTGTAGACTTAGACAGGGTGCCTAGAGATGAGTTGTGGTATTGTATGAGGAAGTCGGGAATGTCAGAGAAGTATGTAAGAGTGGTACAGGATATGTACGAAGGTAGTGTGACAGTGGTGAGGTCTGTGGTGTGAGTGACGGACGCGTTTAAGGTGGAGGTGGGATTACATCAAGGATCAACTCTGAGCCCTTTCTTATTTGCAGTGGTGATGGACAGGTTGACAGACGAGATCAGACAGGAGTTCCCGTGGACTGTGATGTTTGCAGATGACATTATGATCTGTAGTGAGAGTAGGGAACAGGTGGAGGAGATTCTGAAGAGATGGAGATATGCTCTAGAGAGAAGAGGAATGAAGGTCAGTAGGACTAAGACTGAGTATATGTGTGTGAATGAGAGGGAGGATAGAGGAATGGTGAGGATGCAAGGAGTAGAGGTGGTGAAGATGGATGAGCTTAAATACTTGGGATAAATAGTTCAGAGTAATGGTGAGTGTGGAAGAGAGGTGAAAAGAGAGTACAGGCAGGATGGCGTGGGAGGAGAAGAGTGTCAGGAGTGATTTGTGACAGACGAGTACCAGTAAGAGTGAAAGGGAAGGTCTACAAGAGGATAGTGAGATCAGCTGTGTTATATGGGTTGAAGACAGTGGCAGTGACAAAAAGGCAGGAGTTAGACCTGGATGTGGCAGAGTTAAAGATGTTAAGATTTGCACTGGGTGTGACGAGGGTGGACAGGATTAGGAATAAGTATATTAGAGGGTCAGCCGAGGTTGGAAGGTTTGGAGACAAAGCCAGAGAGGCAAGATTACGTTGGTTTGGACATGTGCTGAGGAGAGATGCTGAGTATATTGGGAAAAATATGCTAAGGATGAAGCTACCAGGTAACAGGAAAAGAGGAAGGCCTAAGATAAGGTTTATAGATGTGGTGAGAGAGGATATGCAGGTGGTTGGTGTGACAGAGCAAGATGCAGACGACAGGAAGAAATGGAAACAGATGATTCACTGTGGCGACCCCTAACAGGAACAGTCAAAAGAAGATGATGACAGTTGCAGCAACTCGAGGAAGGGAGAACTTTCCGTAGAAGTGAACCATTGCCAATGTACAATTAGAAATCTCACCATGGTTTCCTATAGGAAAAAGTTTGGCATTATGCAGTTTGTTTTTTTTTTTTTTTTTCCTGTGGGCTACTCATAGGTTCATAGGTTCATACTAAGCTATCTGTCGTAGGGCATTTATAAGCCTAGCCAGAATGTGTTTGGCTTTCACCACCCATTTTAAATTTATTTTGCTATGCCCTTTTTCGAGGTTAGTATACTGTGCCTCTGTCTAACAGTGACACAGAAGTGATATCTGGGGTAAACCTACGATCTCCCATCCACTCATCGAGATTCCTCTTGAAGAGGGTCAATGAGGGACTCTGCCTAACCTGGACTGGGATTTTATTCCAGAGTGAAGGGAGCCTCTGGGTTATGAATCTGTCCCTCCAGCATGTCCTATTTATTTCAGTGCTGAGGTTCAAGTCTCGAGCGTAGCTCGATGGGATTTGGATTTTCTGAGGTGCAGCATGTCCATTAATTCCAGGTTGGACATGGCTTTATACGTCAGGCACAGATCGCCTCTGAACAGGCGGTATGCCACTGAGTAGAGCTGGAGTTTCTTTAACCGGGCAGCATATGGCATCTGTTTGAGCCCTTTGATCCTCTTGGTGAGGTACTTTTGGGGTCTTTCCAGTTGCTGCAGGTGTCTGGTAAGGTACATCCCAAAAGGGGCATTGTACTCAATTATGGGCCTGATGAGGGATGAGTAAAGAGGCGCGATGATCTCCCCTGATCTAGATGTGAATCCCTTCATGATTAGGTGGGCTACATAAAATGTTTTTCTAACCACTTTGGCCATGTGGTTGTCAAATGAGAGATTGCTATCAACTTGGGTCCCCAGGTCCCTAATTACTTCTTCTGTACTTAATGGATTACCACCTATGTGGTAATTTGTGGGCACTTTGGTTTTTGCCAAAGGGGATGACTATACACTTTTTGGCATTTAGCTTGAGGCCATGGCTCTGGCACCAGTTGTCTGTTTCTATGAGGCCCTTTTGGAGGATGCTCGTGTCGGCTGGAGAGTTGATTATGGCGCCCAGTTTGTAGTCATCTGCAAACTTGGTCAGCCACAGTCCTTCCGTGTTGGCCTGTACCTCCGAGAAATATATACCGAACAAGAGAGGTCCCAGGAATGAGCCTTGTGGGACACCACTTGTAACTGGTTTGGAGTCTGACATGGCTCCTGATACTCAGCAATTTCACCTCAAGCATTTGTAGGGAAGCCTGTTCCAGCACAAAAGGTAAGTGTGCTATGTGTTGAGCCCCTGACGCCGCTCAAGATGGCCTTATGAAGTAGGCACATATTTCAGAGTAACGTATTTTGTACTACGTGTAGTCATATCTGCCAACTGTTCAGAATTTCACAGAATGTTCAGTATTTTGACTCATTTTTGGTCTGTTCCTCATAACATTTGTGGTTTTCTGCAATTCATTGAGGCTTGAAGTCAGTAAATAATGACAGATGTTTAAATTTCAGACTTCATAACTTTCAGAAAATGTGTACTAATGCAAAATCTGTTCTAGTAACTTTAGTAACTTTCTAAGTTTATAAGAGCAATGTTTAAAATCTGTCCCTGATTTTTGTGCCCCCACCCCCCCCCCACTTGTTTTTGGCTTTGTGCAGAAGTTTTGTGCTTAGAAGTTGAAAGGTATGGGGTAGTGAAAGATACAAGAAAAGAAATTGCAGAGTAGATACAATTTTAGATACAATTGTAGATACAATTTTATATAAATCTGTTGCTGGGTCTCAAGATGAAAGAAAAGGCAAAATGTCATTTGAGTATATTTGTGCAGTACAAGGTGTTAGGACTGTAACAAAAGAGACATTGCCAGCCCAGCTATCTGGAATTTTGTAAATAATCATATGCCATTTGTGAATATCAACATGATTCATATGCATGTGTTACAAATGTATTAGCACTGTATATCATATTGTATATATGTGTGCTGAAGAGATATTTTGTAAAATACTGACCAGAAATGTATATACACTGTTGTAACTGTTTAGCTATATATGTATTTTAACAATGGAGACCGAAACACAAGAAGTTAACTTCAAAAGAATAGCTGAAAACTTAAAATTACTTTATAACCACGTAATAAAACAGATGTTATCTTTCAGTTTCATTGCAACAGGAGACATAATGTATAGAAGCAGAAGTGTTTTGTATTGTCTTTAAATATGGAGGAATGTAAATTATTTTATTACTTCCACCATTTTCCAAAATACCTAAGGTCTGTGTGTTTTCTCAGGTAGATGCTAAAATCAATGGTTGTGAGCCTGGAAACTAATAGTCAGATGACAAAAAGTGATGTCATGCTGCCAGCTACCCCAGCAGCAATATTTGAAATATTAATTTACAAACTCTCTGAGAGAGGCTGAGCTGTTTGTATTTTGTCTTTGACCTGACAAAAACATCCACTCGGAACATCTGACTGCTTGTTGTTCTGTAAGTAAGTTAACTAGGTTACAGTAAGTTGTCTTAGATTCGCAGAGGAATATAGTCAAGTATACCTTAGATGTTTTCTTTATTTATTTGAGACTGTCCTGCAATGTTGTTTTAAATATTTCCTGTGATTTTGAACTTTGCAGTAACTGTGATTATTTCTTGAGTATTTTCTTGTTCTTTTATTATTTATTATTAAATATATTTAAACCTATCATTGTGGCTGATAATTGTGAGACATATTTAAGTTCTGGGAGTACTTGCACACTGTGGGCCACTGCTAATAGCCTTGCTCTTTGTCAAACTACCATTTAAATTAATAGTAACATTTCACAGTAAGATTGGACACCCTTAGTTAAGGGCGTTAAAGTAGCTGATAAAGAGTTGGCTGGTGGCAGTCATAACTACTTTATAGTCTGGGCAAAAGGGGGAATAGCTAGTAAACCTGTGCCATCCTTTTCCAGGTGTGTGTGTGTGTGTGTGTGTGTGTGTGTGTGTGTGTGTGTGTGTGTGTGTGTGTGTGTGTGTATATAAATCATATAAATCAAATCTCAAAGTGTGTGTGTTTCAGCTACTTGGGCAGGGACACGAATCACTGGTTGGACAGAGAGGGAGCTGGAAGTCTTGGCTTGGCTACTCAGTGGAGATCTCAAAGTGTGTGTGTTTCAGCTACTTGGGCAGGGACACAAAGCACTGGTTGGACAGAGAGGGAGCTGGAAGTCTTGGCTTGGCTACTCAGTGGAGATCTCAACTCTATAGCTGTGCCAGTGGGGAGTCTTACTGGGGATCTGAAGAAAGAGGGAGAAACCAGCCCCAGACTGACTGTGGTCTCTGTGTGCTCTTAAGGGAAATTGCACTTGATGCAGAGATCTGCATCTGGAAATACTGCGTGTGTAACTTGTCATCCTCCCAGTGTGTATATCCTGCACTGTTGGTAGTGGTGAGGATTGAGGTTCCTTGATTACTGGGTCAGTGGTGGGGCGTCACATATTAATTGGTTGGCAGTGATGGGATATCCATATATTAGGATTCAGTGGTGTGGATATTGGATTCCTGTAGCCTGTAAACAGTGGTCATTAAGGAAAGTGTTTCATAGTTTCAGTCATATGTTTGAAAGGGTATGTAAACAGTATAATGTTGACCAAGGTCTCTGGGTATGGTTCCTGACCCCCTTACTTCATGGTAAAGCTGTAACTGCTATTTCTAAATTGTCTGATATTGATTGCTTAGATTATAATACTGTTTATTGTCTGTTAGAGTATTTTAAGTTAACACCTGAAGTTTATAGGAAAAAGTTTCGTGAACATAGATGCAAGGCAGATGAACGTGTGTGTGAATGGTTCCACTTCACAATATTGAATTCTGAAAACTCGAACTTCATATGGTCGAGACCATATGATCGAGTTTTCAGTAACTCGAAATTAGGAAGTGAAGTAAAAAAAAAAAAAAAAAAAACCCAAACACATAGTTTCTGCAGGGGGGCAAGCCCCCCTGCACCCTCCCTACTTAAATATACCATCTCTGTGATTGCACTATAGTGAGAAAATGGGAGATCTCCCATTCTGTGCTTCTGCATACAGCGCGGAATGGAAGATTTCCCTTTTCACCACTGTAGAGTGGCCTCTGAGTTGGCATATTTAAGTAGGGGGGGTGTGGGGGTTGCAGGGGGGCTTGCCCCTCTGCAGAAACAATGTTTTTTTTTTTTAATTACACTTCGTAATTTTGAGTTACTGAAGACTCGTTCATATGGTCTCGACCATTTGAAGTTCAGGTTTTCAGTAATTCAACATTGTGAAGTGGAACCGTGTGAATATATTGCTGAGTTAAGCACTTATTTTTATAGATGGGTGAGTAGGTGTCAGGTCCCCACTTTTGAAGGGCTGGCAGACTTTTGGTGAGGGAACAAGCCATTAGCACTTTGCCTGAGGACATGAGAATAGCAATACTGTTGATCAGTTGGGGAAGAAGGAAGACCTATAACTAGCAAGCAGGGCATCATTGCACAGGAAAAGGATAACCATTGCTGCTCATGGGTCTAGGGGAACCAATGGTGGGCAACCTAAACCACCCCAACAGAGTCTACCAGTACAGGAGAAGCCACTAGTCCAAAGGTTCAATGTTTTAAATGGGACCAGTGGGGGCATGTAGTACATAGATGTTCACAGAGGCAAGGTGGGTAACAAAAGGTGGGAGAGCCACTAAGTGGGAATGAACGAATGCCAGCAGTAAGTCGTCTGGAGACGACAAGGGTACCAAACTACCACAAAATGTCATATCCTATCTTAGTAAATGGGGAACCAGGCAACTGCTAAGAGAGAGAGACAGCCTCTGACCTAACCATTGTGAAGCCTGCAGTGGTCAAAGAGGAACACTAGTTGCTTGGGCAGTCTACTCCAGTCCGAGCTCTATAAGGGACCCCATTTCAAATACCTTTGACTAGAGTTCACCTTGACTGGGAGGGTGGAAAAGGAGGCAAGCAAGTGGGTGTGTCTGAGGATATCCATGCAGATGTCCTGATAGGGAATGATTTTGATAATGCAGTGCCTTGTGTGCATGCAGTGACATGCAGTCAGACTTGGAGACAAGCATGTGGGTCTTAGTAGCCTGGGGGGGACTGAGACAGACCACAGACCTGAAGCCAGGACTGGTGTGGTGGTTCCTTCAGGGAGGGAGTGGGAGGGAGTTACCCTGTAGCAGTGAGACTGAAGGTGAGCCACAGCTGCTTGTGGGTACTGATTTTCCCTTGGACAGAGTGACTGCAAGGGCAGAGGTGAGTAGTAGTACCCAGGCTAATAGTAAGGCACCGCTGTTAGAGGACACCAGATGTCCTGTGGAAGGGGAGCTGGGAAGGGTTACCAAGAGAGAGTTGAGATAGGCTCAGCTGTCAGACCCTCCATTACAAGAACTGAGGGAGGTAGCCAGTGAGGCACCTGATTGTCAAGGAAAAGGGGGAATATGTATACTGGGACAAAGGGTTACTGTATAGAGAATGGACCCTAAGGGAGGGCTAGAGGGTGAGAGAATACAGCAGTTTGTAGTGCCCAGACCTGCCATCTGGCACTTCTAGCCATAACTCATGACATTCCCTTTGCAGGTCATATGGGCATAAAGCGAACAAAGAGGCGTATTATGCAGAAGTTTTATTGGCCTGGGACTTCCAGAGATGTTGAGCAGTGCCAAAAATTAAGCAAGGCAGGGGACAAGGTCATAGCTCCTTTGATGCCTTTGCCTGGGATTGAGGAGCCATTTTAAAGGGTAGCTATGGATATTGTGGGGCCTCTGAGTACCCCAAGTTCCACAGGGGTGAAGTATATCCTAGTGGTAGTAGATTATGCTACCAGATACCCTAAGGCAGTGGCACTGTCCTCAGTTGAGGCAGAAAAGGTGGCAAATGTTTTTTCGAGATTTTCAGCAGGGTAGGTTTCCCAAAAGAAACACTGACTGACAGAGGTGCCAATTTCATGTCAGACCTGCTACCTTGTCTGTGGGAGTGTTGTGGGGTGAAGCACCTGAAGGCTACCCCCTACCATCCCCAGACTAATGGTCTTGTGAGGTTAAACTCTACACTAAAGACCAGGCTATGGGCATTTATGACCAGTTTAAGAGGTAGTGGTACAAATATTTGCCCCATCTGTTTGCTTACAGGGAGATGCCCCAGGAATCCACAGTTTTTTTACCCTTTGAGTTACTGTATGGGCATGGAGTGAGGGGACCTCTAGATTTGATTCGAGATTTGTGGGAGGGTGAGTGTGAATCCCACAAGGAGTCTGTTGTGGGATATGTCCTGAACCTCAGGACAAGGCTCAGGGAACTCATGGACTTGGCCCAGGAGAACCTGGCAGAAGCCCAACAGCAGAAAAAGGTCTGGTATGACAAAAATGCTTGAGCTAGAGAGTATGCTCTGGGACAGCAGGTAATACTTCTCATTCCTGTCAGACACAATAAGCTGCAGGTGACTTGGGAAGGACCCTTCAATGTGGTAAGGAAGGTCAGTGATGTTAACTACATGGCAGAACTGCTAGTCAGAAGGCAATGGCATATACTGTACCATGTTAACATTATGAAACCTTACCATGACAGGGAGGTCCCTGTGCTAAGTATTTGCAGTATAAGGCAGGAGGAGTCTGAGGGGGGATCTATAGCTACAGGGAGCCAGCCAGACAAATACCAAATTACTATGGTGGATCCTAATACTGCAGGCATATGATAGGACAGTGCAGCACTGTACTGGGGTCAGCAATGACAAGGCAGCTGGAATCTCCAGACAGGGTATAGGGTAGTGTATTCCCAGATAGGCTCACCCTCTCAAGCAACATTTCTCAAGGGTCACTTGAAAACTATCTTGAGTCTTTTTTTTTGGGGGGGGGGTGTAACAAAAGGAGATACTGCCAGCCCAGCTATCTGGAATTTTGTAAATAATCATATGTCATTAGTGAATATCAACATGATTCATATGCCTGTGTTACAAATCTATTAGAACTGTATGTCATAGTGTACAGATGTGTGCTGAAGAGATATTTTGTAAAATACTGAGCAGAAATGTTTATACACTGTTGTAACTGTAACAATGGGAACTGAAACACGAAGTTAACTTCAGAAAAATAGCTGAAAACTTCTCTCTTATTACATGGTTATAAAGTAATTTATCTTTCAGTTTCAGTGCAACAGGAGACATAATGTTTAGAACTAGAAGTGTTTTGTATTCTCTTTAAATGTGGAGAAATGTAAATTATTTTACGATTTCCACCATTTGCTAAAAGACCTAAGGTCTGTGTGTTTTCACAGATAGATGCTAAAATCAATGGTTGTGAGCCTGGGAATTGATAGTCAGATGACAAGAAGTGATGTCATGCTGCCAGTTGTCCCAGCAGTAATATTTGAAATATTAATTTAAGAACTCTCTGAGAGAGTGACTGAGCATTTTGTATTTTGCCTTTGACCTGACAAAAACATCCACTCAAAACATCTGCCTGCTTGTTGTTCTGTAAGTAAGTTAACTAGGGTACAGTAATTTCTCTTAGATTCAGACCGGAATAAAGTGAAGTATAGCTTGGATGTTTTCTTTATTTATCTGAGACTGTCCTGCAATGTTGTTTTAAATATTTCGTGTGATTTTGAACTTTGATGTAACTGTGATTATTTCCTGAGTATTTTCTTGTTCTTTTATTATTTATTATTAAATATATTTATTAAATATATTTAAACCTATCATTGTGGCTGATTATTGTGAGACGCATTTAAGTTCTGGGAGTAGTTGCATATTTATTTGGTGACACTGTGGGCCACTCCTAATAGCCTTGCTCTTGGTCAAACTACCATTTGGATTAATAGTAGCATTTCACAGTAAGATTGGACACCCTTTGTTAAGCGCCTTAAAGTAGCTGATAAAGAGTTGGCTGGTGGCAGTGATAACTATCTTTATAGTTTGGCAAAAGTGTGCATAGCTAGCAAACCTGTGCC
This sequence comes from Protopterus annectens, assembly GCF_019279795.1. Taxonomy (NCBI): domain Eukaryota; kingdom Metazoa; phylum Chordata; order Ceratodontiformes; family Protopteridae; genus Protopterus; species Protopterus annectens. The sequence goes on along the minus strand of NC_056725.1, from coordinate 1,705,655,724 downwards.
AGCATTGTGTGTGTGTGTGTGTGTGTGTGTGTGTGTGTGTGTGTGTGTGTGTGTGTGTGTGTGTGTGTGTGTGTGTGTGTGTGTGTCTGTAAATCAAATCTGAAAGAGTGTGTGTGTCAGCTACTTGGGCAGGGACACAAAGTACTGGTTGGACAGAGAGGGTGCTGGAGGTCTTGGCTTGGCCACTCAACTGAGATCTCAACTCTATAGCTATGCCAGTGGGGAGTCTTACTGGTGATCTGGAGAAAGAGGGAGAAACCAGCCCCAGACTGACTGTGGCCTCTGTGTGCTCTTAAGGGAAATTGCACTTGATGCAGAGATCTGCATCTGGAAATACTGCGTGTGTAACTTGTCATCCTCCAAGTGTGTACGTCCCGCACTGCTGCCAGTGGTGAGGATTGAGGTTCCTTGATTACCGGGCCAGTTTTGGGACATCACATGGAGTACTAAACATTTTTCTTGTTCCGAAGAACTTACATTTCTCAATCTCCAGTTAAAGTACTGATGGTAACAGGCACTCTGTGTAAGTTATCTTGTACTAAGCTGATATATACCCTGGGCATAAAGTGAAGCTGATTGGTCTGTTTGGTTGACTTGTGAGTACAAGCACCCAAAATATGAAGTCCTGTTTAAATTTTGTTTTTGGAAAATATAGTAAATCAGTCAGATATATACAAATTTTCTTGGCATGTGCAAAAGATTGGCATGAAGAAAATTTGCAGTATAATAGTGCAAACTAATCTGTGTGTGTTCATAGAGGTGTCATTCCTGGCTGTTTCTTGAATGCATATACCAACTGGCGATGTAACTGCTGTTATCTGTTGTGTGAAATAAACCCTGATGAATCTGTACCATACTTTGTAAAATGATATATTTTGTCTTAAGTAGCATGCTACACTGGTGGCTTATGCACATAAACTATTCTGAATCATGGTACAGTCAGACATTCACAACCAAAAATGCTGTGATTTGTGAGCATGGCTTTGATTAGCTCTTTATGTAGTGCTTGTGGGAAGAGCAAATGCTGCCAGAATTAGTTGGTATAATCTCTCTTGCATTAATCAGTGCGACTCAAACCTGTGAGACTTACTGTAAGGAGTGATCTAATTCTTCTGACTCTCACTATTACTGCACATGTTGTGATGTTTGAACGCGCATGAATCCACCTAACAACTTACATAACTAGTGCTGATCATCACCTGCCTCTGTGTATTTATTTATTTTATTTTTTATTTATTTTACATTTGTTGACTGGGAGTGTCTGACTGAATTAAAGCCCTTTTTCAGAGGAGGCCCAGGGAGAAAAAATCCAGAACATACAAAAATGACTAGAGTGATATTCAATAAGTTACAAATCCCATACAGTAGTTGCCAGTATTATACAATGCTATAAACAAATGCATGATAACAAAGCTTAAGAAGCAAAAATGTTGTAGTTAAGCTAGCTAATCTAAAGTTCAATAAGAAGATTAAAGGAAAAGTTTTGAAAGTTACATAGAAGGAATGGGAATGTAACAGATAAACAGGACTAGGTTGGTTGGTTATGGTCAGGGAGGGTGCATGCAGTGGCAGGTCCAGTATTTTTTGAAGTAGTCTTTGGTGGCTAGCTTAAATTGTTTGAGGTGTATAAGGTTCCTTATTTCTAGTGGGAGTTTGTTCCATGCAATAGAGGGGTGGTAGCTGTAGAAGTTGCACCCTGTCTTAAATTTAGGTTTGTAAACCGTTAATAGGTTTGCGCTTCGGAGATGTGTGATAGGGGAGTAGAGGAAGATGAGGGATGATAGTGCTGGGCAGAAAGCAGGCTGCTTTAGAATGGTATGTATGATTTGGAGCTGTGAGTGGAGAAACAGGTGTGATAATTCGAGCCAGTTCAGGTATTTTAGGGAGAGACAGTGGTGGGATTTGTGTTTGTTGAGCTACAAATCTGGCTATCTTATGATAGGTCTATTCTAGTTTGGTAAGTAGGGAGGAATTCAGATTTGTGAGCGTTTGGTAACAGTAAGTTAAGTAAGGTAGTAGGTAGGTATGAGAGAGAGTAACCCTAGCTTCAGGGGTGAGGAATATGTTATTCCTGTACATAAGTCCTAGTTTCTGATGGGTTTTTCTGATGCAATTGTTAATGTGTAGATCAAATTTGACTTGATCATCACACTAGATTTGACTGTAATTCTAAATCGGTAGTTTATCTAGCATCATGCACATTGTGCATGGGATTCTATATAGGGAAGACGGAACGACGGTTCTGTGACATCTATGAACACATCCATGATGTAGAACAACAACAAATGCTTTGGCAAAACATGTAATGTCATACGGAGGGCACAAATTCAAGTTCAAAATAATAGACCAGATACAAAATGACCACAGAGGGGGTCCCACAACCCTCATTTTAGAAGAACAGGAATTAATTTGGCAGATGCGTCTTAACGCATTCTTTAATCCAGGGCTAAATGAATGTTGTAATATTGCCTGTCTGCTCAAACTTAAAAGTATGAGCAGATAAATAAAGTTTACTTTTTCAGTATGGAAATAAGTGGGTAACACATATTTGATTTTTAAAGTTTTATATATTTTAAAAAAGCATGTATAAAATTGTGAACAACATTTTATAGTATATACAGCTTTAATATTTTAGTAGTCATAGTAATTAATAGATGATGTCAGTAACTAATTAGTAGCTGGAGCTGATTGGAAGATTTGTATCATGAGGGAACTTTTTAAAAATGTTATTTAAACTGAACTTAATGTTTTCAACTTTGTCTGAAGAAGTCACTGTACCACAATGACGAAAAGCACTTTACAAAATAAACTGTGGACTGGTTTGAAGTGTTGGTGCAGTCGTTTTCGTGTATAACTAGTTTTAGTATTCTGTCTGTCGAATTTCATAACCATGAGATAGTGCTGGGGGAGAAGTTAAGTTCTGTGAGTTTATGTAGCAGAGAGTGAGAGACAGTGTCAAAAGCCTTAGATAGGTCAAGGAATAGGCAGGATATGAGTTTATGATCATCTTTGGCTAGAGAAATAGTGTTGAGGAAGGATAGTAGAGCTGTGGAGGTGCTATGCTTGTTATTGTGCAGTCAAAGTTTATAGACTATAATGAGGATATTTTCTAATTGTCACTTCTTTGATTTTGTTTTTTTTCCAGACTGAAAAATAAAATGGAAGCATTAAATTATCCTGTTTTATTACACAGATGTTTTGTAAGGAGTTAAAAGTAATCCTGACAATCTATCTGTCTGACTTTTCACTTATTTTGCTTCATTTTTATTGTAGGTTATAAAAACTGTTTGTATCATGCTAACCATTGTTTTCTATTTTGTATATATGTATGCTAAATATATACAAATATAACTAAAGCAAATTTGCTGGCTGTTGGTTTATTCCATATCTTTGGTGTGACACATTTACTTTATTGTGATTATGAACATTATAATCAGGTTTTATGAGGTCTGAGGTAACTTTTAATACCTATAATAAACCCGAATAAGAGATAAGTCCATAAGGTTAGCTGACAGAAATGATTTTGCTGTACTACCGTAGTCCAAAAAGATTCCTTATTCCTTGACTTTTTGTACATGGGTCATGTAGTCCATTAATGACTTGTATAATATTTTATTTTATATTCAGATACCCAGTAGGTAGATAGGAAGGTTACAATTACTTGTTTTGCACATAATTTATAAAATTGGGTTCATGTTATATGGCTCTGTGATAAAAATGTGACTCTTCATTGATAGACTCTTTTATAAGTGCAATCATAAAGGAGCTACATTTTCCAGTAATTGGACATTCAAAAAAAAAATAATCACTGCAGTATTTAGCAGTGGGGCTTCAGCAGCACCCCCCCCCCCACACACACACACACAGTCCTAGTAATTAAATATACTAACTGTAAGATCTCTGTTTCAAGGAAGGGAGAAATCACTGGGATACTCCACACGCTCTGACTTTAAATGCAAAAGAAAATATCTTCATCAAAGAGAAGAAACTTTCCAGAACAGATTCTCTTATCTATTTTCTTGGTTGAGGTTTGATGACAATTTGCAAATATATAAGTAGCCCAAACATAAAAGATAATCACAACATTTGTAGTCATTAGATAGGCTGCTAAAGGCAACAGCATTGTCTTTTGACCTTAATGATTGAGACCGGTTTCAAAAAGGAACACTTGTCAATTTACACATGGGAGTTTTGCTATTCTGGTTGTGTAAACATTGTCTTTATATTGTCACTGATTAAGTGACACCTGAACCCAATGTGAAAAAATAGGGAAAATGGGTGATGAACTTTCACTGCAGCACAGACCTCATGGTAGCATGAGTATTTGCTTGCAACAGTTGGCAAGAGTTTTTTCCCTCCCTAAAGCTCTCTGGTTGAGATGTTGAAACTCTTATTTTTCAAATTTCACTAGGCAGAAACACATTCTTCTAGCTTTCAAGTTTCCTTAATGCAGAAACGCATTCTCTTGATATGCAAAGTCATCTCCCTCTTGTAAACTGCTCTGCCAGAAGTTCGTTCACTTAGTACAGCCGTTAGTAAATTGAAACTTTGTGCAATTTCCAGACATTTACCCATCCATCAACCCAAAGTTGAAGACTGAAAAAAAGTCCTTGGAATGGTAAAACTGCAGCAAGGAGGTACTACTAGCGCCTTGCTATGGTTCATCAGACTTATTTAAGCAGCTGCAATATTAGCCATATCTGCTTAAATAAATGTACTGCACTTGTATCCAGTTTTCAGCTCTTCTAATTTACGGATCATGTCCTCTAACAGCTTGTTCTTGGGGCAGCCACCCCTTTGATCCACCCTAGCTACACTGCTGATATCTGGAGCCAGAGTGCTCTAAAACAAATTACAACAGGAGCCTTTTCTGCTGTTTTTTTTTTTTACTATCTTCAGAATTGATCTCCTATGGCTTTTAAAGTGTGTGTGTCTGTGTCTGTGTGTGAGAGAGCATATACATGTGTGTATGTGGGCATGTCGCATCAAGCTTCCACCTGGCTTTTCAGAGTCAGATCTCATTCAGATAGCTTTAATATGTCAGGGTTGGGACCAAATGGATAGGTGAAATACCTACCTTCAGCTATCTAACCCCTTGACTTATCACGCATATTTCCCCAGTTTAAATCAAGGAGGATGAGCAACGTTATAGGCAAGAAAAAAGTCTATACTATGATTCTCCACCATGGTCTCTGCCAACATGGACTGCACCTTGATTATACACCCTAGCTTTATTATGTGACCCAGTGTCTAATTTTGACTCTGCATGTGCTGAATCCCTTGCACTATACTTTCATCATTTCAAAGAATCTCCCTCTACTCACTCACTAACTTTTCCAGACCCCAGTCCTAATCCACATCCTTCTTGTGGCAATACAGACCTTGATAAAACTCTAGCTTTGTTACATTTGTATTGTCTGTTTAGCAGTCTGTTTTTATAGGGATGGGATCATATGTGCCAAAAGGATCAATGTGATGCCATGCTGGTACATAATTGCCCTTATTCTGATGGCAGCTATGTGAACAAGATGATGTTATTATACAGTGGATGTGTTCACACTCTTCCTTACCTTCTTCTCTTCCCACACACTACATTTCTCCTCGTACTTGGTATTATAATTATCACAAGTAAATTCTCTAGCAGTCGACTGGCATTCTTTGTAAACAGAGATATGTGATTGGGGATTCCCTCTTCATAACTTCAGGGCAAAGGCTAGCAGGACTTGGACTGCTTGTCATCTAGAATGTTCCCAGGCTACCTGGTCCCCTCCTGTCTTGCCATAATGTTGTACATATAAAGACTCTTCTCCAAATCTCTTTTGCTCCTTGCAAAATGCAGTCACATCTGAAAATAGCCCCAGACTACTGTTTTATGTTTTACTCTGCCACAGCTTGCTGTGAGGGAAAGGTTAGTTTGCCTTTTCTTGATTTCTTGTACTTTGTGTTACTTTATTGCCTTTTTCTAGTTTGCATAGTGTGATTTGTTTTCTTTACACTGTTTTACTTGTATTCTGCTTTTAATTGCATATTAAAACTTGAAAAGAGACCAGAGCTGTGGCTCTTGTGATTCAGACAGAATTTTGTCACACCCTCCCACCCTGTTACTGTTGTGTTCTTAAACACCACTTTCTTTCTAGTTGGTTGTCCCTTATGTTAATTTGGCTATATATTTCTTTCCCTCTCTCCTTTCACTGGCTGGTGTGAGTAAGTACAAAATTATCATTTTGTGAAATCACTCCCCTTCAACTATTTAAATTTATTGTCCAGCCCACCATATTCCACACCAGAATACAAAAGTGCCCATCCCTTTCGATCTATTTTGCTCTTTTAAAAATAGTGGTTCTCCACTTAGCTACCCACTTACATATCTAATTGCTTAGGGCACACTGCAGTGTTTAATAAACATTTTTTTTCATCTTTCCCTTAAACATCTATTGCAAGACTACCAGTTATTGGAGAGCTGATATTCTTGTCTCAGTAGTTATCCTGGGATTAGTGCTTCTGTTTTCTCCTGGTGAGAGAAGGAATACAGAAACATTATTTCCGGGAGAGTGCTGATCACCAGAAAGCCTAATAACTGCTTTATACATGACAGCTTGAAATCTGTGCTTATATTTTGGTCCTGGTGAGAGAAGGAGCACAGTGCATTGATTCCTGTTTCTGTTTGAAGAATGAGTGTCTGTGCTTAATGTTCCTGAGTGGTCTGGTTGCTATTCTAGACCTCTACCAGGAAAATGCTACAAGCTTACAGAGCCTTGCATCATCTGAGACGAGACTGTGGATCACCAAACAGGCTGTGGCCTGCTTCTCATCTTGGAATTGGTGCTAACATTTTGCTTCTGGTGTGAGAAGAAGCAAAGGAGCATTGTATCGCAACAGAAGTGAAGCTGTGGTAAGACCAGCATTAGTAGTAGCCAGGCAGTAGCCATTCATGCGACTCCCCTCTTTTCATCATTCTTGACAAGTTAATTCTTTGTTTTCAGTAAGTACTGCTTGGTTTGTTTCTGATTTCAGAATATCTGCCTAAATACTTCATCCTTAAATTTTCAGGGTCTATGTATTCGTTTCCCCTCAAGTGTTTGGCAGTGCTCTGCACAGACTCAGACATCTTGAGTGACATTTTTCCTGTAAAAGCACAATTTTCCAATACCTAGTTGTACACAGGACAATTAGTTTGCAGTTACAAGCACTGTCCCCATAGTTGCAAACTGGATACTCAAGACAGTGATTGTTATTCTCACTCCAACTGTCTAATCCATAAAAAAAGGGTCTGTTGCCATGGATATGAACTTACCTACTGTCTCCGTTACAGGCTTGGTAGATAGGGGCATCCAGAGGCAATGCAGAAATTGCCTCATGTTTACTGATAACCAGTTAATTCTCAAACAAACTGATATGGTATGTGAGAGAGAGAGAGATGTATTTACACAATGTCACTGGAGGCAAAGCTCTCACATAACTACTCCTAATGTCAGTAAGCTTGTCAGTAGAACACACACTGCACCCATCGTGCACAATTCAAAGCGGACATATCGACCCACATATGCTGAGGCACTGTAACCAAAGACCTCCTAGATGAAGTACACATAACAAATACCCTCAGTAGCCCTAAATGCACTATTTCAAAACAACACACATTTCAACACATAGAGCTACATCTCATGGAGCCTTAAGTCCATAAGGCAAGTTGCCACACAATCCAACATTCTAGTCATTGGAGACTCCATTATGAGACACACTGATGTCCTCTCACCAGGCTGAGTAAGGAGAAAGTCATGATTAGTTGCTTATCAGGGCCTAGGATCTGCCACATTACACATGCACTTGGGTCATTGGACCACAATTACCCATATGACTCGGTCATGGTCCATGTGGGAGTAAATGACCTGAGATGTACCTCCCTAGACTATATGAAGAAAGACATCATGGAGCTCTCGGAATAGATGTCTCAGGCTGGTATGAGCCCAGCATTGAGCAGCATTTTACCTTCTCCAAGGATGATGCCACAATACGAACAAAAGATGATTGACTTTAGTAATTGGCTTAGTTTCTGGTGTCATTCTAAAAGGGTGTAATATTTGTCAGCATGGAAGGAGGTGGTCAGCAGACCATGCTGCTTTGCCAGGCATGGTCTGCATCTCTCCCCTCTCGGCTTTTGAATATTGGCTAAAACATCGTCTTCCTCCATAGTGCCTTTTCCTAGGCAATGCCAGACTGAAAGTACTTCCGACATAGCAAATAAAACCAAGAAAATATACTGCTAAATGCTAGGAGTATAAACAAAAAACTCCACTCCCTAGAAGCCCTCTTTACCCTCGAATGCTGACATCTGTTTGGTCATTGAGACATGGTTTAAAGCCGCTGAGAGCACACCAACAGTGCAAGGTTATAATGCCTTTCACACATTTAGACCAGCTACTTTACAGGCAGGGACTAAAGATGGAGATGTCTCTATTTACGTCAAAAATAAACATACTTCAAGGCTGGTCAAACAGGACAATGCACTTGAGCCATTCCATGTTCAAATTACCATAAGCAAAATCCAATACCACTTCCTTGCAAGCTATAGGTTCCCCTCTATGATCCAGGAAACTCATACCATGTATTTAAATTTATTAAAAACACTAACCATCCAACCCAATACCATATTCATGGATGACTTTAATTGCCTCACTATTAACTGGGAGTACTATACGACACTAAACGTACATGCATAGAGATTCCTGGATTTTGTAAACACAAACTCCCTGGACCAGATAGTCAGTATAACAACTATGGGTGCAACCATACTGGATCTGGTTTTCACTAATATGGGTGGTAAGGTCAGATCACAAAATGGGCTCCTTTGAAGTAAAAATAAAACGTGGACCCGCTGCTAGACCTAGAATATTCAGGAGCTATTCTAAGGCTAACTTCCTGCTATTAAGTGATAACCTGGAAAAATTTCAAGCCCCCGTAAACCCTGAGAACACTGCCTATGCAGAACTGTTCATAAAAACCCTGTACAAGTATGTTAATAACTGCATAGAGGCAGCTGTACCCATTAGGAAGAAGTATAGAATTAACTCAAAAAAAAACAAACCACCCTAGTGGAATCACAAAATTAGTAGGCTGTATAACAGGAGGAAGAAAATCATCCTAAAAATTAGGAGGTGCAGCACCAAGCAGGATAAAAGCACTCTCATCAAACTAAACAAATAACTCGGAGAGCAAATAAAAGTCTACCAAAGCCAAATTTTAGAAGTTTGGCCTCCAAGGCCAAGAACAGCCATAAAGCATTCTTTAGCTGTGTTCACAACCTCATAGACAATACTCAGTTGTGTGCAGAGCTCATTATAAATGGAGCCACCTATACTGAGCCAGAAGATATAGCAAACCTCCTGGCTGATAAATTAAGCTCCACCTTTAGCCCTGTCTCCCCCTCAACCTTCCCTCAGGAAATATCGTCAAATATAACTCTTCCTACTATCACTAGGGAACAGGTCCTTAATGCTCTCTCTATGACCAAGAACACTGCATCAGTGGGTCCAGACATTATCCCAGGATGCCTTCTTAATAGCATGAAACATGACCTATCGGGGCCTTTGGGTTGCTGTTTAACTGTAGACTCCAAACAGGCTTCATGCCTCATAAATGGAGAAAGCCAACAGTCATCCCTCTGCACAAAGGTGGGCCATCTACAGACCTTGGAAACTAAAGACCCATAAGTCTCACTAGTCTTGTATGTAAAGCCATGGAAAGAATTATCATGGAGATGATCAACAGAGATATAGTAATCCAGCAGGCACTGGACCTAACCCAGTTTGGTTTTGTTAAGGGTAGATCATGCCTACTCAGCCTGGTAAACTTATTTGAGAAGGTCACCAAAGCAATGTATGAGTGCAAAATCGTTCACACTGCCTACCTTAACCTGGCCAAGCCATTTGACTCAATACCTAACTCAGGAATTGTTGACAAACTCAAGAGGTTAGGTACAAACCCAAATGTCATCCAATGGATAACCAACTGGCTCACAGACAGGGCCCAGGAAGTTAGAATTGGGGAGTCCACCTCTATAAAGGGCCAAGTCACAAGTGGAGCCCCTCAGGGATCAGTTCTTGGACTGCTCTTTTTTTGGCATTTATTTCTCAGAAGTCATGGCCAATGTCAGTGGTCTCCGGCTGACTAAATTTGCAGATGATTGCAAATTAGGAACTGTCATTGAATCTCATACTGACACAAATGTTCTCTAGGAGGGGCTAACACAGACAAACATCTGGTGTTAGAGCCATGGACTAAAACTAAATGTCAAGAAATGCATAATAGTATCCTTTGGAAGTCATCCATCCCTGGTAACAGTCATATTGACAACACACCCCTTAGAGTTGATCCAGTAGTCAGGGACTTAGGGACACATGTAGATCGTAATCTAGCCTTTGACTGTCATATGTCTACAGTGGTTAGGAAATCATTCTGTGTTGCACAACTTATAAACAAAGGTATGACATTTAAGTCCAAGGAAGTCATTGTTCCACTGTATTCGGCATTCATCAGACCTGTCATTGAGTACAGTGCCCCCATTGGCATGTACCTAACCAGACATATCCAACAATTGCAACGTCCACAGAGGTTCTGTACTAAAAGAATACAGGGCATAAGTAAAATGTCCTATGCAGACCGCCTCAAGGCCCTATCCCTGTATTCTGTCTCCTACAGGCTTTTGAGGGGAGATCTAAGCCTGGCATACAGGGCATTGTCAGGCCCCACTCTGATGGACCTCCTGCATATCCACAAAACAAACAGCACTAGAATTACCCATTCTAAAGACTTAAAACCTTGCTTGTGGTATAAATAGGACCTGCTGGAGAGATACGTATGTATCCCAGAGACTACCCCGTCTATGGAACAGGCTTCCCATCCATGTGAAGCAAAGTTCCTGCCTAACCCAATTCAAGTGCAACTTGGAGAATTGGATGGGAAACCGGAAATGCATCCCTGGTTTGGCACTTATCTCTCTCATGGACACAGGTAACCTGTAAATGGTTCATCTCCCAGGCCCATGCTTACACTTATTAGGGGTATCAGAGCTTGTCAGAAATTTGGGATGCATGGCTATGCTTAAAAAGGCCCTTGTGATCATTAGCCTTGTAAACCCCTATGAACTTATGAACTATACTGGGTTTATATTTAGTGCTATTCTAGAATTCATGTATGCTTTTCACCAGTCTGCTCTTCCATTCATTCTAAACACTGAATTTTCCATCTCAAGGTCAGTATTTTCAAGATTGATTCAGTGTGTCCTCCTCCCATCTGTGTTCATCTTCTTCTCATCACATTCTTCCTGTGCAGTTATTACTTTTATTGGTAACCTATGTATCCTGGATGGTTAAGAGGAGCATCTTAGTTATACAATGCTTTAATGTATTTTTTTTTTTTTTTTTTAGTTCTTACAAATTTGATGGTATCTTTGCGGATTATATGAACAATGATACATTTAAACCATTGATGTTTGTTTCTTTTTATGGTATTGTTGTTGCACAAATGTTATATTCAATATGAACTATTTTCTTTGATTTTGACAATCTCACCTGCTCTGCTCAAGTGTCTGTTGTGGCCATGTCAACTTCAATCTTGGTTCTGAGTCATATACTGAATTTTGTTTTTGAAGTAGATATCCTCAGTGTCCGCCTTCATTTGACTTTGCCTCCTGATTTAACATCATTCTTTTTTTATTGAGGTCTATACCATGAGTGTTGACTTCCTTGTCATCTTTGACCTTAGCTCAGGGTCACTCTGGGATTCTGGTGAATCATTTCTTCTCAGAACCTAGCTGGACCACAAGTAGAGAGAGTCTATCAGGTCAGATTTGATCTCTATCTCAGCCATGCTTGCAATATTGGCTAGGTTACATTTTTGAGGCCTTTCTCAATGCTGATCTAACCTATCCAGGCTTGGAGTGCAAATATGTCACCATAAGCTCTTCTCAAGCTGTCAACTCGACAGAGATAACATTGCTCAAGGTCAAACCTGATGTTAACCCTGTTGACCTCAAACTTGTTGACATAGCTGATCAGCACCCTATGTGGTCAAACTTCACCCCATTGCAGTTTTTGATGGGTTTTCCCCAATTATTTCACAGGTATTCTTCTTAGATACTCTAGGGCTTGTATCTGTTTTTATACCTCAACCTACCCAACCTGCGCAAAAAGGCAAATTCAACATATTGGTACAAGCTGACAACGGTCCTTCCACTTCAATTCTCTATTTTTTTTCCACATTATGAAAGATCCAACATTTTTGCCTTTTGCTTCCTACATATTAACACAGTACATGTAAAATAAAAACGGTTGTACTGTTCCAGCTTGCATAAGTCCATCCACCTCTCTTCTCTTTTTGTCAACAGGTTGATCTTAGTTACATTTTAGCTTATGTTTTCAGCTGCAGCTATCAATATGACATTGTACCACTTTGCATAAAATGTCCTATCCTCCTTTCCTGTCATGACTGAAAGTGGAATTTACTTAGAAATTTTGTTCCTGCTTTTGTAGGATCTTCCATTCCATTTTTTTTATTGTTCAGACAACAGGAGGAATTCTTGTTACATTTGCAGTTACTGATTATAACGGGGGCAATTTGGGTGGTCGCATGGGCCCAAGAGTTCCAGGGTAGCCCATGAACATCCACAAATTAATTTAATTTTAAAAAGCTTTATGTTCAGCACTGCTAAATCATTTTAAGTAGCTTGTGTGCTGAATATAACAATCGTTTGTGTCTTTTAGTATAAAAAGTGTCAAATGACAGACACTGTGAGGATTTGCTATGTATACTCACAGTGCCTACCATTTGTGCATAAATAAATGGGGTCTATGTTAAATGTTCGAACATCCAAAATGTCGAACATTACATGGTCAAGACCAAATGTTTGACATTTGGATGTTCGAACATAAAGTGTTTTTTTTCTGTGTTTTCTTTTTTTTTAACGGTCTAGGCACGGGGGCAAGCCCCCCACCCCCTACTTAAATATACCAACTCTGAGACTGCACTTCAGTGCAGAAAAGGGAAATTCTCCCTATCTGCACTGTACGGTGCCATTGAAAGTCTATCTTTGAGCACTCAAAATTTCGAATGTTTGGTCTCGGCCATGAAACGTTCGAAATTTTGAGCGTTCGAAGATTTGACAGGTACCCAATAAATGTCACTGGGCCATTTTTCATAGTTATTATTTCTGAGTAAATAAACAAATAAATAAATTGCCTTGGTGATTCTACACACAATACCATGAATTTCTGCTTGTTGTCTTCCGACTATTCATTTGAAAGGTAATGCTGAGGAGCAAGCCCAGAAATGTAAAATATTATAGTGGAGAGCGGCAGATTGCTGTAGACAGGATCACAGTGGTTTGAGGTAATGGCAGGCAAACAGTTATAGGATTGATTTGTTGCAGTCAACACAGGGCTTCATGCTGACTGTGGATGGAAAATAGCTTGCTGTTAGGTTGGTTTGTCTGACTGTACTATTTATATATAAAACAAATTCAAAACTGTCCCTTATTTTGCAAACTTTTCCTGGCTTTGCCTGATGTTTTTGTTTGTGCCTCATAAAGTTTTATTTTTCTGGCAAATCATTGAAAATTGCAGCCACTAAATGGGGTGAGGGCTGACGTGCCGTGGATGAAAGCAAGTTATCCTTTTGTCATTTTTACCTGGATGTAATCAACTTGCAGACTGCTCAGTTTACAGTCTGACTTTATTACTTTCAGCCACTGTATGTGTGTAAAAGAAAATTGAAAGCTGTCCCTGATGTTGCAGACTTTTCCTACTTTGCATCATGTTTCGGTCTCTGCCTCATAAAATTGTTTACTTTCTGAAAAATCATTGGGGATTGCAGTCTCTAAATGATGACAAACGTTTAATTTTTACAGACTTCATTGCCTTCAGAAGATGCATGCCAATGCAAAAAATGTTGTTCTAGCAACTTTTTTTTGAGTATTTTAGAGCAATATTTAAAATCTCTTTCTTATTTCAGTTCATTATTCCTCATTATTTCTTGGTACTGTGGTGGTGGTGGTGCTGCTGTAGCGTTGTCGCCTCATAGCAAGACATTGTCCCGTTCGATTCTCAGCTAGAGCGTCTTCTGTGTGGAGCCATATGTGAATGGGGCGTGCCTTCGTTGAAGGTTCTGCGTCAGGGCTGGTAACCCGGTATGTAAAAATTCACTACCAATCATTAGCGGACTGGAGTTCCGCTGTGGTGAGTCGGCGACCCCTAACTGGAAAAAAGCCGAAAGACACAAATTCCTCATTATTTCTTGGGTTTGTCCCCGTTTGTTACATTAAAAGATTGAGAAAGATTTATTTTATTACAGTCAAATGAAGTTTACATGATAGAGTGGCTATAAATTTGCTGGGTGGGAGTGAGAGGCTGTTTGTGGGTGGAGGTAACTTACCCTCTGGTCATTTGCTCAGGTAACCATCTGGATTTTCAGGACACACGTGTTTTTATACTTGTGGCTCTTTATGTGAAATAAAGTTGAAATTACGTAACTCTCAAGTTGTCCCTGGTTTTGCAGAATGTCCAAGATTTTCAGTTATTTTTGGTCCATTCCTCATAAAATTTATGGTTTCTGTCAAATCTTTGAGGACTGTAGTTGCTAAATAACCAGAGAAGTTAAAGTTTCAGATTTTATATCCTTCAGAAACTTCATGCTAATACAAAAACTGTTGTTCTAGTAACTTTCTAAGGAAACTTATCTGCTGGGTGCATGTGATGTCTGTGAATGGCTAGTGTGCATTTATGCAAAGCAAGTTGGGGTACTTTATAGTGGCTATGTTTTATCACAATTAATTTGATCAAGTGGTTGTAACTGAGTGATTCAGGCATTGGTAGATTTATAATGACAACAGTTTGGTCCTAATTCAGGCAGGTGAATCCAAACGAAGACGAATGTGTGTTGGAGGCCCATGGTTTGAAAACTTCCCAGGTCCCAAGGAGCACCTAATCCACCAGTACTTGGCTATTTATATCCATTTTAAGCTCAATCTGTCACTACAAATGGTATCGCTGTTTTCCAGTTAGTAGATAATCTGTTCTCTTTCTTAAACTAAAAGGAGAATGAGTCATTTTATGGAACTGTTTGTCTAATTCTGCACCTCATTCTGTCATTTTCACTTCATATTTCACAAATCCATATCTTCAGGTTTCTACTTCCTCCTTATTGACAGGGGATGGTTAAGAATGTGTATATTTTAGCATAATATGGTAGCTCTTGCCGAGAGGTACACCAAAAAGAAATAAAACTGCCCTAAAAGAATGTAATTATTGTTGTTGTAAACATTGTACATAGAACTGTTACTGTAGTGTTGTTAATAAAATTGTTACTTGTGTCTGGAGCAGCAGTTCTGTGTGAAACGCAGCATAATAAAGAAAGAGCTGAAGGAAGACATCCAGGAGGAACCTGGATATCTTTACTATTGAGAGAGGGAGAGAGAGAGAGCGTGAAAAAAAAGAAGAAAGAGATCTACTCAAATGCTCCACGAGACTTCTTAAGAGAGGATGCCTCTGCTGTACGGGACCATCTGTTTTGCTTTCATTGTGAATTATTCAAGAAGAACCTGTCCGTTTTTGTTTGTATTTAATTAAACCTCCGTATCTTATTTATTTTATAACACTGGTGCCCCTGCTACATTTTTATTTTTGACATTGATGGATTAACTGTACATATTCTGGCTCATTTTGCCATGCCAGCAGTCCTAAGCTAATACCTTTTACTGTCCCAGGAGAAGCCATTCGTTTGAGCATTTTCCCAACTTGAGAAACAGTATTCCTGTGGTATGTGCTATCAGCAGAACTGTTGAAACAGTGCTGGGAGCATCTGTTTATCCATTTTCAATTTTCCAAACTGACGACCAAGGGCCGATTGTTTCATACCACTGTTGCTGCTGTAGTTGAGGAGATGGTAGTAGACATGACATGTTTTGCACTCTTTCTGAGCTTACTAGTACAACACAAGTGGATTGCTGTACTATGGAAACTTAGAGCTTAAGGCTAAACCTGATGTCCATAAACATTAAGATGCCTTCAAAGCATGCAACATAACATCAAACCAAAGGGTAAAAAGTATTCAGAAGCTGTGAAGCAGAAACATTAGTTAACTCTTAGTGGGTCATTTACATATATCTCATGGGCCTCCACTATAGGATGTTAGTTATTCAACAGTGAAGAATCTAGCAGAGTCTTTTTTGGAGTTTTTACTGAATGATTTTTTTTGTGATCTTTTTTACCATTTGGTTTGGTTATTATTTAGGATATTTTTCAAGCATCTCACTGCTTACTTGGCCTTAAGTTCTGTCAAAAGTATGGTGAAACAATCCACTTTTGTTGTAGTAATGAGCTCAGAAATTGGTGAAACTTGGACTGTCTGCATTTGGTGGGGTCTGGCTTTATTTGCCTGGATGCGCCAGTAAATACTTTAAAAAAGTAGTGGGTATTCAGAATTCATTAGTTCATAAGTGTGCACTAGGCTAATAACCACTAGGGCCTTTTTAAGCCTAGCCATGCATCCCAAATCTCTGACAAATTCTGGTACCCTTGATAAGTGCAAGCAGGGGATTGGGTGATGAAGTATTTACTGACTGCTTGTAGTCATTAGAAACATAGGTGCCAAACCAGGGATGAATTTCTTGTTCATCATCCAATTGTCCAAGTTACACTTGAATTTGGTTAGGGAGAAACTGTGCTTCACAAGGATGGAGAGCTTGTTCTAAAGAAAGCGTAATCTCTGGGAAACATATGTGTTTTTCCAGCAAGTCTTATTTATATCACAGGCAAAGGTTTAAGTCTTTAGAACAGACAATTCTGGTGCTGTTTGTTTTGCAGCTGTGGAGGAGATCCATCAGAGTGGGGTTGACAATGCCTTGTATGCCAGGTGTAGATCTCCACTCAGCAGCCTGTAGTAGACTGAATACAGGGATAGGGCTTTGTGACGGTCTGCACAGGACATGTTATTTATGCCCTGTATTCATTTTTTAGTGAGGAGCCTTACTGGGCATTCCAGTTGTTGGATTTGCCTGGTTAGGTACATACTAAAGGGGCCATTGTACTCAATGGTAGGTCTGATGAATGCTGAATACAGTGGAACAATGACTTCCTTGGACCTAGTTGCCATACCTTTGTTTATTAGTTGCACAACATAGAATGCTTTCCTCACTACTGTAGATACATGATGGTCAAAGGCTAGATTACTGTTTGTGTGTCTCCAAGTCCCTGACTTCTGGGTTGACTGTTAGGGTTGTGTTACTATGATAGCTACTACGGTGGATAACTTCCCAAAGGATACTATTATGCATTTCTTGGCATTTAATTTTAGTCCATGGCTCTGGCACAACGTATTTGTCTGTGTCAGCCCTTCCTAGAGAACATTAGTGTCATGGGGGGATTCTATGACTGCTCCTAATTTGCAATCATCTGCAAATTTGGTCAGCCAGAGGCCCTTGACGTTGGCCTTGACTTCATGTAGCTGAAACACTGGCACATCCTTAAGGGGCCATTTGCATATTTCCAATGGCCTCCACTACTGAAGGTTTAAGGTATTACACAGTGCTCTTGCTTATATACATCTGTAGTTGGATGGATGATTTATTGTAGCCAGTCAACCAGCATACTTTTGGGGAGTAAGATAAGATTACAATCTGCCATAATGGAGATTGCTGCAAGATAATTGTTTCTGAAGTATAATGACAATACAATATTAAAGAAGTACTGATGGATAAGAAATATTCCATCTATAAAAATGCACCAAAATGTGTTACTTACAGAGTTACTCTAGTTTTCCTGAAATTTAAAACCTGTGTTTTCATTAATCCATAGTAAATCAGATAAGTGGAATGTTGAAGGAGGAGGAGATTTACGTATAGAAATATAAAATCTGAACTAAGATATTAATAAAATGGACGATTTATGACTGGAAAAGTACCCTATAAAAGTGGAATAATATTAATGGAATGAGTGAATAATAGTTATAGGCAGATAATGCAGATTCTGCAGCCTGGAAGCAATGTGATAACATGTCATGCTACTAGCATGAGTCAGATACTGTGACTGTATATAAAAGTTTGAAATATGTCATATTGACAATTAAATATTGTCCCATTTGCCTGTGCCTTTGTACGTAATTGATGCTTGTGCCACTGGCCCTGCTGATGGATTTAAAGGGTCCATAAATCAGCCTTCTTACATGGTTAATAAATACATATAAATATAATTCCCATGAGTCACTGAGCTGCAGATTTCTTCACAAGCTATAAGTGATCAGGGTTGATTTCAGAGGTCCCAAGGTAGACACTTTAGTAGTAAAAGCATAAATAAACCAAAACATGAGAAACCACAAAAATGTTCTGACTATAAGAAGATCATCCATTACTTATAATACGGTCATTCTTAGTGTTGTGGTGAGTCTGAAATCCAGACTGAAGTGCATCAAAGAGATATAAGCCTTCAAATGAAATTCAGGCTGATCATAAGCACCCTTTTTAATAACCCCTATC
Organism: Protopterus annectens; assembly: GCF_019279795.1. Lineage (NCBI taxonomy): Eukaryota > Metazoa > Chordata > Ceratodontiformes > Protopteridae > Protopterus > Protopterus annectens. Next base: position 1,705,637,204 of record NC_056725.1, on the reverse strand, counting down.
AGAAGGTGAAAAACAAGAGGTAGGGTGGTAATAGTGATAAACAGTAGGATCCAAAGAGCTTTTTCTAAAGGAGCAGATCATCAATAACTCCTTATAGATGGAAAACTCCAGACCTTGGTCAGAATCCCAGTATGTCCAAACAAACTACCTACATGGTAGGACAATGTTTTGGACAGCAAGGTATATGACGTGCACTCAAAAATGAGGAGTCAAACTCCGAGTTATTAGCAACTCAAAACTCATCCCAAGAAACGGAAATAAAACTGCAAGCTAGGAGCACAATAAAGCCTGTGCCTACACTAGGAAACATCTCAGACCTGATGAGAACAGCTTTGTCTGCAAAGGACTGTTTAATTTGCTTTGTGGCAATGTCAAAGTTCTGCGGTTGCCAATCCAGGATAGGCTGCACAGTCTGACAGCTACAATGGAAAATGCCTGATTGTGTCCACTGCTGAGCTGTTTTTAAAAGAGAATTGTCTATTTTTTGGATGTCTTGGCTTAGTAGTGAACAAACTTGTCCTGTTAGAACTAGATGTGCACACACTGCAGAATGCAGGAGTTAGGAACCTACTATACTTGATTGTCTAATGCCTCTGCATAACTAGCACTCTTGCCTGTAGGGCCAAGTGTTTTATGGAAAACAAAGGCTCTGGTGTAATTTTGCTCAATTCCTGTGAGCTACAAGCTGGGCCGGGGTGGTAATAACTTCTGTAGGAAATAGTTTACAGCTGGCATTATTACAGTGTCAACATTGTTTCTGTGAAATATGCTCCTGTGGGACATGTCTTTTTTCTTAGAAAACATCTTTGCTTCATTTAGATAAATGTTTACCTGTGGCTACATCTGGATTTTATACAACTTTTTGAAAAGTAAAACTGTCTCTTATCATCTTCTTCTTTCGGCTGTTCCCGTTAAGGTTCGCCACAGCGGATCATCTGTTTCCATTTCTTCCTGTCCTCTGCATCATGCTCTTTCACACCAACCGCCTGCATGTCCTCTCTCACCACATCCATAAACCTTATCTTAAGCCGTCCTCTTTTCCTCTTACCTGGCAGCTCCATCCTTAGCATCCTTTTCCCAATATACCCAGCATCCCTCCTCAGCACATGTCCAAACCAACGCAATCTCACCTCTCTTACTTTGTCTCCAAACTGTCCAACCTGAGCTGACCCTCTAATATACTGATTCCTAATCCTGTCCATCCTAGTCACACCCAGTGCAAATCTTAATATCTTTAACTCTGCCACATCCAGCTCTGACTCCTGCCTCCTCTTGTAGACCTTCCCTTTCACTCTTACTGGTACTCGTCTGTCACAAATCACTCCTGACACTCTTCTCCACCCATTTCACCCTGCCTGTACTCTCTTCTTCACCTCTCTTCTATACTCACCATTACTCTGAACTGTTGATCCCAAGTACTTAAACTTATCCACCTTTACCAACTCAACTCCCTGCATCCTCACCATTCCTCTACTCTCCCTCTCATTTACATACATATATTCTGTTTTAGCCCTGCTGACCTTCATTCCACTCTTCTCTAAAGCATATATCCACCTCTCCAGGGTCTCCTCAACCTGGTCCCTACTCTCACTACATATCACAATGTCATCTGCAAACATCACAGTGCACGGGGCCTCCTGTCTGATCTCATCTGTCAACCTGTCCATCACCACTGCAAATAAGAAAGGGCTCAGAGCTAATCCTTGATTGTAATCCCACCTCCACCTTAAACGCATCTGTCACTCCCACCGCAGTCCTCACCAATGTCACACTACCCTCGTACATATCCTGTACCACTCTTGCATACTTCTGTGCCACTCCTGACTTCCTCATACAGTACCACAACTCCTCTCTAGGCACCCTGTCATATGCTTTCTCTAAATCCACAAAGATGCAGTGCAACTCCTTCTGACCTTCTCTGTATTTCTCCAACAACACCCACAGAGCAAATATTGCATCTGTAGTGCTCTTTCCTGGCATGAAACCATACTGCTGATCACTAATTATCACCTCCCTTCTTAACCTAGCTTCCACTAGTCTTTCCCATAACTTCAAGCTGTGACTGATCAATTTTATCCCTCTGTAGTTACTGCAGCTCTGCACATCACCCTTATTCTTAAAGATAGGTACCAAAACACTTTTTCTCCACTCCTCAGGCATCCTCTGACTTTCCAAAATTTCTAAACAATCTGGTTAAAAATTCCACTACCATTTCACCTAAGCACCTCCATGCTTCCACTGGTATGTCATCTGGGCCAACAGCCTTTCCATTCTTCATCGCTGTCCTTACTTCCTCCTTGCTAATCTGTTTCACTTCCTGATTCACTATCCCCACATCATCCAACCTTCTCTCTCTCTCATTCTCTTCATCACCCCTTCAAAGTACTCTTTCCATCTACTCAACACACTCTCCTCACTTGAGTAGGTTTCCCTCACTATCCTTTCCTGCTGCACATCTTTCCCAGCTCTGTCCTTCTGTGTCTAGCCAATTGGTACAGGTCCTTTTCTCCCTCTTTAGTGTCCAATCTCTCATACAACTCTCCATATGCCTTATCCTTGGCCTTCGCCACCTCTCTTTGCCATGCGTCTCATCTCCTTATACTCATGTCTACTTTCTTCATCTCTTTGACAATCCCACTTCTTCTCCAGCCTCTTCTTCTGTATACTCTCCTGTACTTCCTCATTCCACCACCAGGTCTCCTTGTCCTCCTTCCTCTGTCCAGATGTCACACCAAGCACCTTTCTAGCAGTCTCCCTTACTAGCTCTGCTGTAGTTACCCAGCTATTCGGAAACTCTTCACTGCCTCCCAGTGCCTGTCTTAACTCTTCCCCTAACTTCACCTCACAATCATCCTTTTTTAACTTCCACCATTTAATCTTTGGCACTGCTTTCACACTCCTCCTCCTCTTCTTGATCACCAACGTCATCCTACAGACCACCATTCTATGCTACTTAACTACCCTTTCCCCTGTCACCACTTTAAGTAAAACTGTCTCTGTGATTACTAAATTGAGATTGTGTTTTTGTCTTCCTGAATGGGTTAGTGCATGACTGAAAGAAAAGCATATGTGAATTAAAGTAATATGAGTGACTTGCTTAGTATTCTTAGTTACTGTACCACAGAGTTCATTGTTATGATCATTTCTGTCTCTTATTATAGACAGCTCTCAAAAATCAGTTAGCTTCAGCCTTCTAGGATTTCTTGCATGGAATGTACTTTTAAAATTGTATGACACTTGTATGATTGCTTCTGTATCCCATTTCATTACTGGTAAGTGAGGTTAAGGCTAATGTAGCTTTGGTGTCATTGTTTTCTGAAGTAAACTTGCTTATGATACGAGACAGGATGATAATGTTGATGTCACTTTTTCTTGCATGCAGAACACTTCATTTTGGCTTGTCCTGCCTGTTTTATATATATATATATATATAATGTGTGTGTGTGTGTGTATGTATATATATATATATATATATATATATATATATATATATATATATATATATATATAATAATTTTTTTTTTGGGTGCGCTATGTAGTTGAGCTGCTTAAATTCTTTTGAGTCTGTTTTGAAACTGAAGTAAATATAGACATTGGTGTCAAAATGTTTCCTTGACTACCTAAAGCAGTTTGAGAGTATGTGTTGACATCCTTCCAGTTTTATATCTAAATTTAGTAACATCTTCTAGATTGGTGAAGGACTTGTTTTTCTCCTTTCTGTTTTAACATGTTATTGAGTTGGAGTAAGAAACATGAAACCATTGCTCAGAACACTTGTGTTCTGTCATGTGCAACTGAGACTTGAATAACACTGCACGATGTTCTTCATGACTGCTTTCCCGGTAGTTGATGGGTTTGTGCAATATACTGTTCTAGAAAGCTTGATGGAATATGATAGACAGTTATCATTTGCAATGAGCAATGCTGTCAGATTTTCATTCTTTGTGAGATGGCTCCATTTTTGTATAAGGTACTTGCTAGATGCAAACATCTTTACAATTTAGTAGTCTGAGTTTTAATATGTTAAATTACTTGCTTAGAGCTCACAAATAAGCAAGTGAAAGTTGTTTGAGTCAAACTCTATTTCCTAAAAGGTAACTCATGCTCAGCTCATTAAAACTACTGAAACCTATTATTACCCATTTTAGAATGTGCTACATAATAAAAAAAAGTTATGAGGAGTAACTGTAGGCATGAGCAGATATGTGGCCATCTTTCTTTGTATTTCTTAAGTAGTTCTCATCTTAATCGCCTTTTTTCTACATGGGGTTGGAGTGTTGTGTTAACTGTCACCATCTCTCCCGATTCAATGTCACACTCCTGCCTTCTTCGATACTCGTGCCTTACTGTTGTAGATCTTTTCACACACAATCCATCTACCTCTTTGCTGGATGTCCTCATTTCCTCTTGCTTTCTTCCTGTCTGTCCCAAATCTTCTTCATCAGATTGTCTCCTGCTTTTCTGCACATATGCCCGAACCACTGTAATCTGTTCTCATTGATCTTTCCTTCTGCTGTTAAACTTTTAACAGAAGAATGATAGAGATGTATCTGTAACAAAGAAGAAAGTAATCCAAAGATAAGGAAATACATTTTTATAAAATATTTCAGTAGCCAGGTATTTTTGAGATCTTTGGTTGTTGTACCTCCTGGTTAAGAGTAACATAAGATAGATATATGTATTGATATATATATATATATATATATATATATATATATATATATATATATATATATATATATCAATACATATATCTATCTGTCAACAGAGCATATGTCTATTGATATGTCAATAAATAATTTGCATAGTAACATTTTAATAATGCTGATGTGTGTTAACAGCGCTATTAGTCTAGCCATAAGCAAATGGTATATTGGATTAATCGTGTTAAGCAAAATACCACAACTGTACAGATTTACGTAGAATGTCGAGATTTTTGTCTGATCTTATTGGTCTGTTTGTCATAAAATTTGTGTTCTTCTGGCAAATTAAGGATTGAAGTCACTAAATAATGGCATACTTTTGATTTCCACACTTTATACTTCAGAAAATGCATCCTAACACAAACCCTGTTATTCTATCAAATTTCTAAGTTTTTAAGGGCAATATTTTAAATCTGTCACTGTTTAAAGACCTTTGCCCCCTCCCCCCATTATTTTTTGCTTTGTCATGATTTCTTGTGCTAAGTAGTTGAGAGGTATATGTGGTGAGCAGCTACTTCCGCGGGGGGGGGGGGGGGGGTAATTTAGTGGTGTATATATGACATGACCTCACTAGTGGGAAAATGGTGCATTATGCATTACATAGACATTGTAAATGACCACATAATGGCATGCAAATATAATATGCTAATGAGAACCATAATGTATGCAAAGTATGAAATCAAGCATGGAGACAAGAGTCAGAAATTTTTAGAGTAGTGACATGAGCAGTTATGATCAGCTAATCCTGAACACCTGTCATTTTTTGACAAACAGGCAAATTGCTCAAGCTGAGATGCTAGTATCTGTGTTAGTGGCCTCTTTGGGAGCCATTGTTTTCAGTGTTGTGTGCTACTGCTACCCACATTGCTAAAGTGTCCACCAATGACTGACGGAGCATCACCTCCATAACCAGAATTCAGTCAACTGCTGCCACAAGGACAGAAACATTATACAGGAGCTAGTAGACTTGTGCCATCCTCCCCTGGACTTAAGGTGATAGGTGGACAGCCAATCCTAGAGGACATAAAGGTTTGTGTAACATTAACCATCCTCACTATAGGGTATTGTCAGTGTATCTGCTTTCAGGGGCAGCAGAAGAGAATCACTCCTATACAGGCATTATATAAAGTACCCCATTTTCCTGTGGTCCTGAGGTCCATTGACAGCACCCATATGGCTGTCATGGACCACCTGCTCCGCATAATGTCCACTACATCAACTGGATGGACTTCCACTACATCAACTGCCAGGTGATGTGCAGTGCACCGGGTATTATAATGTGTCTGTTCACCATCCCTGCCATTCTCATGATTACGACATCTGGCACATGAGCGACATATACCTGTATTTTTTGTGGCATGCCTTTTTCAACTGGGTCATCTGGTTAGTCTGAAGGCTCACACATTGCCACTCATAGAGGTCATGAAAATCCAGTCCCAAGAATATAGGTACCAGACTACTTATAATGGTGTCTACTGTTGTGTCACAGATGATTCTAGATATGGCTTGCAGCCATGGCTAATGACCTCTATCCTTAGGTGTTCAGGGTGCTGAAGGCCCACTTCTGCTATCTGGATACAGCTGATGGTGCACTGCAGTATGCTGTGGAGACCTTCTGCAAAATATTTGTGGTTTCTGCCATGCTATGTAACATGGTACTATGAAAACTGTTACAACAAGGGGAGTCTGCAATAACTCACTCCAGTGACATCACCCTGGTTTGTGATACCGTTGTAGTGAGAACTTATCCCTGTTGTTTATGCAAAGCATGAAAGTCTATCTCTGCATCGAAGACATTTGTCCATTCGGTCACTAGCATGAGATTCACACCTAAACTGTATACAGACTGTAAAAGTCTGAATCTGGTATATGTGGCTGTATGTAAGTGCTCTAGCAATTTCCATGTGGGCAAGACCATTCAACCATTCAAGGAACAGATTCTCAGACATCTGCGTAATATAAAGACTGGGAATATGTCCAATGCACTTGCTAAGCATATTGCCTCTAATCCAAGTCATTCATTTTGTTTTATGGTTTTACAACTTATGGGAGATAATATTAGGGGGGCAATATTGTGAATAGGATGGAAGTGACTGAAATACAATGGATAGCCGGATTACAGGAAGACAAGATTCCTGGACTGATTCCTTTAAAACCTGCTCTGAAAACTCATAGACTTTTTCAATAGTTTTTTATTGGTGTGCTCTTATTAGCTATAGCTTTGCTGAGTACAAGGTTTCATAGGATGTTTGTTTTTTTTAAATGTGATGGTGTGTGAGCCTTGACTTTAGATCTGAAGAAGCATCTAGAGCATGACAGCACTTATCTCCTTCACTGTTTGATATTTATTCTTACAGTTTTTATTGTTATTCTGCCTAATAAATTTACAAAGTTCAGCCATGGTTGTCTGATGGTTATCATTTTTGTAAAGTACCTTGTGTGGAAGACCGACTTTAGATGCAGATGATGGTGTTTGCATTTTATGGGAGCTATAATAATAACTAACATACCAGTTGCAGTAGTGATGGTGGAGGAGGCAAATGAAGAGTCATCAGTGAAACTGCTGCAGTGGGTGAGGCAGAGGAGGGACCAAAAATTCATAACACTGGCAAAGAGGTGGCATCTGGTCTACAACTATGGGCTATAGCAAGAGAAGAACAGAATAAAACTGATTCATGCATTAACAAACACAGGCTATGCATTCCAATTCACTGACTGGTCACTCTGTGCATCAGACATTACCATATCTGTATAAGCCAGAAGGGTGGGCAGAGGATAGTCATCACTGTTTGCACAGGTGGGGGAGAGATACAGTGACAGGGGAGAGCTAGCATAGATGGAAGGAACATGGTTGGTATCTGCTTAACCATGCACATGGCTAGGCAGCTTGGGGATGTCAGGGATCACTTCTTCCAGTAATGGTGTAGAGCTTCCATTGGCAGAATGCTGGCTGGGTGTGCCATGTGTTTTTTCACTGTCAGGACTGGAGGCATCTTGTCTAGGGGATACTGTAGTTCATTTGAGTACGTGTGTGAGAATGTTGCTATGGTTTTCTGGAAGAATGATGGCATCCACTTTGCTATTTATGGGCATGGATAGGGGGAGGCTTATAGGGGAGTGGGCCAGTGTTTGAAGCGTGGGAACAAAAGTGGCAGTCCCAGTAGTATGTGACCACAGTGGATTTCAGAAGATTGTCAGCTACATCCGTGAGAGTGCCCATAGCCATGGGTTGAGCCACTCAAGAATAATTCTGGACAGGGCTGCAGTCTGTGATAATCTTGTGTGAAGTCCTGCAGTGTGCAGTCCTGCAGTGTGCAACTGTCTCATAAGATGGTTTGGCATAATGGTTAAGGTGTTTACCTCAAAGATTGAAGATACAGGGTTTGAATCTGACCAATCTTAGCTAGGCTTGTAATAGTCTGTGGATTGATGGCTTAGTATCTATTTACCTATAATACAAGCATGTTGTCTGGTTCCCCACAGTAGCATTGACACACCACTGGATGACAACTGGATCAGCACTGCTTTTACAGGTCACTAATCACAGTTTCACTCTGCTTGTGATGCAGAATGTTTCTCAGTCCCTGCAATAGTTGCAGGTCTTCACAGAAGTCACACAGCATACTGAACATTTCTGATGTGGTCAGATTATTGACCATCTTTGCCCGGATCACAGACTTACTCTTTGTATCAATTAGTGGATGTGCAATACTCAGAACAGGAAATGTTCTGGGGTCATGCTGGTGATGCCCATATATAGCACTGGATAGAGGCATGTAGATGGCGAAGTCCGAGGCAGTGCTGCCATGTGATGCGGTCTGTGGTTTTATTGACTGTGTATCAGGGGTTGAGGCTGACATTGGGGGCCACCTTTAAACATAGATGATGCTGTAGGTTCATGTTGGTCCACTGCAGTCCGCTCATCTCTGGGTGACGTGTGTGCCCTCAACCGTTAGTATTTTCAACAATACCACTGTGTCACCAGACTGTGCCATGTGTATGGTGTCAACATTGTCCACCCCCAGTGACATGCTGACATCAGGTATGCATAAACGTGTTGTGCTGGATAGTCTCCCAGTGGAACCTGTGACTGCATACATATAACATACCTACATATTTCCACCATCATGTAGCACACAGATTGTTTCATACCAGTACTACACATAATCTGCACCACAAGTTATGTAGGTGCCCATAGGCTATGTCTGTTGCTGCCCTGATGTCCCCGTTTGACATAATTTCAAATGTATTTCTCCCAGTAAAGAGTTCTGAGGTGCAAGTTGGTATACTACAGGAATGACACTTAGCACTGTTCACCTGGGACATGCCTTACAAACTCTTGGGCAGTTGCAGCTTGTGTTGCAGCTGTGATGTCCCTGGTTGACATAAATGCAGCTGTATATGGCTGAGTCAACCTTACAGAATTGCATGGCAGTGTCTCACAGGAATGGTGTGAGCCATTACTTGCCTGGAACAACTCTTACTGACACTCACTTAGTTGTCACAAGCCCAGCTCCAACATCCAGTCTACCTCTGTGAGGGTTTTGTTATTTTCTCCAGTGAGAGAAACCAGGAATTCCTCTACCTCTGTGAGACATCTCTGTGTTGGTAGTACAACCTCTGTAGCCAGCCTGCCCTGACAGTATTTTCTGCCTTGGTTTTTGACATGCAGCATCAATTTTAGTGATACTGGTATGTACCTGTTGCATAATTTTGTTATGAGTACCCCTTGTTGTTGTCCTGCATTAGTACCTGTCATGACTGGTCCAAGAAAGCCTTGCCTGGTTTACCCTTGTCAAGGATATGGCTGCCATGTGCCCATAGGGACCTTCTATCTCTTGTGGAAGAACTTCTCCAGCTATTGCCATTCCTTTGGTCCCATGCTAGGGCATACAAATCAGCAGTACACATGTAGCTTAATGTGAGTATAAACCAACGAAGCGGAAATAATCTGAAGAAAACAGGAACTGGAACAACTCACCAAGCCTGAACCAAAAACAACGTAAAAGTAATTGGAATCCGTTCATGCACAGCAGAAATTTCTGTAAAAATCCTCCAGTACTAGTTGAGTACCAAGCCAAACAGTACAAGTTGAGTACCGAACCAAACAGAACAAATTTCTTCCTCAGATGGTAAAGGAATGACAAACCAGGTAGTTCCACCGCAAATCTTTTATTAACAAAGTAAAGACCAGAAGAATAATCCAAAAGTAAACCAAGCGCTTTCGCCTGGACAATTCCAGGCTTTTTCAAGGATAAAATGCAAGTGTGGCCACACTGTATAAATACACAAGATAATCGGCCAATTAAGCAATTAAGTTAACAATTGGAATAAGACAATCAACTTTTAAAGTGCAATAGTGCTGCAAACATTATACTTTGTTTAACAATGTAATCATTTGATGTCAACGAACATTAACCAGCAGCTAAACAAATTTAAGTGCTACTAAAAATAGCAAATCTCTTCTAAATTCATTAAATGTGTAAATGAAATACATTGATAATCATAATTAATAAATTTAAACTGCACTTAAAAAAATCTCTGTTAGTCATAAGTTAAAAACATCAATAAAAGTATTTTCTTAACTATAAAATGTAAATATTGTACTAAAAAATTGTACTAAAAAAGAGTATCACATTGTTTGAGGTTACTAATACATAAAAGTTTGTATAACATTAATACAAAATTAATCAATTCTTTTGTATTTAGAATTTTCCTAATATTAGTAACCAAATCTATAAATGAATTAATTAATGTGTTAATCTTTCTTTTAAAAACTAGTGTAATATAATTAAATATAAATATTCATGAAATTTCATAAATATTAAACACTAAACAAAAACCTTAAAAATTATTTATAATTTATTCCTTTTCATTTTCAGTATACTGTTAATACTGATGCTTAATGTGAGTATGCATGACAGTTCATTCTAGTCAACATTTGCCTTCAAACTGTCCCCAGCACTCATACTGCACTGTGCACTGCTGTAGGGTAACTGTTCTGATATTGTTATTATTTGGCAGCTGTGGGCATGTGAGTCATGAGTGCGGTCCCTCATGACTGGTATACTGGAGACCTACCATGTAGCCTGTCGAGTTCTCTCTATGCATATGGCACAATGTATAGACATATACATGACAGGACTGTGCCACAGCCTACCTTAAAAACTAGTGTAATATAATTAAATATAAATATTCATGAAATTTCATAAATATTAAACACTAAACAAAAACCTTAAAAATTATTTATAATTTATTCCTTTTCATTTTCAGTATACTGTTAATACTGATACTTAATGTGAGTATGCATGACAGTTCATTCTAGTCAACATTTGCCTTCAAACTGTCCCCAGCACTCATACTGCACTGTGCACTGCTGTAGGGTAACTGTTCTGATATTGTTATTATTTGGCAGCTGTGGGCATGTGAGTCATGAGTGCGGTCCCTCATGACTGGTATACTGGAGACCTACCATGTAGCCTGTCGAGTTCTCTCTATGCATATGGCACAATGTATAGACATATACATGACAGGACTGTGCCACAGCCTGCCTGTGTTCAACATACCCTGTCTTGCTGTAACTCCCACAGGACTGCAACCTATCCTGCCTGTTCCCTGTGCTCTGCCTGGATTACCCCCCACTCAGGACTGCAACCTCTCAACACTGTTCTCTGAGGACTGTCTTGATTAACCCCCCATAGGACTAATACCTGACTTGCCTGTTCCCTGTGCCATGTCTGGTTGACCCTTCCCCAAATTTTTTCGTTATCACTACATGTCTGCGTCCTGTAAATTCTCTTTCTTCTTGCTCAGTATTATCGTACAGCTTTTACCTTTCTCAGCACCTCTGTCTTTTTGGACTCTCTGCCTTTACCATTAGTTATTTCTTGCTTTAGAATCCAAACATGTTACTACCACCAATTTCCAAGGCTAATCCTGCTTCTCTTTTCTTGCTAATTTTCTGAGTCTACTTTTCTCAACAAGATGTAAAATTTGTGTATAGTATTAGCTTTGTATTCTACTGTTGGTTGTATTTGTTACATTTGTATTGCTACTATTTTGAGTGCCTGCAACAGGTCATGATATGATCAGTGTTCTATTTCAGTAACAAAAATGTAAATAGTTCAAATGGAAAATAAAAATAAAGTAAATAAAATAGAACATTTTCCTAAGTGAAGGTAAGTGACTAAGGTCTTTATGATACCTGCCTATCTGACCAAATTGTCCCAACTTCTAACTTAACAATCACAGCATTGGCATAACAAGAACATAACATTTGCATACCAAGAACACATTAATGCTTCCTACATTAAGGCCTAGCCCCTTTACCTCCAGTTTGAGGACTTTGCTCCCCTCTCCCACAATTTACTATGTATTCTTAACTCTGAGTTTGCCGTAAAACAAAGGGGGGTGGTGTATTCGCTTGGAGGTAGTGTATTTAGTAACTGAGGGTGTAGAGGTATACAGGAGGACAGAAGGCTGCAACTGTTGTAAAAAAACAATGGTTGTTTCTATTTAGCACATTGGATAATTGGATGGTTGGTCATTGTAGCCAGAAAGTTAACTGGTCATTAAGTTAATTTTTGGGAATATGAAATAGAGCTTCTCTAACACCATTTAGCCATTTCTTTTAATACCATGTGAATCATACCCAGAATGTATTCCATGTACTCTTAGTACATCTGGCCTTGATCTAAAGCAAAGTGAATTGCCTCCTGTAACCAGCCTTCTTTTACAGATTGTACTCTAAAGAAATATCTGGTAGCCAGAGTAGTTGTGGTATCAGTATTTCATTCTGTTCATATTAAATATGCACCCGACTGATATCATTATGTTCACTAATGGATTGTGCATATTTACCTCTTCATATACTCAAGTATCCGTAATATGATACCAGAAGCTGTTTGAGAATTTTCATTTAAATATGTGAGGAAACTTGAACAAAGAGGTAAAATGTAAGTGCACCTTTATTTTAATAGTGGTGGTAACATTTTTAAATTCCTCCATTTTTTCTTTGTTATCAAAAGATACAAACAATAAACATGGAACTCCTTTTAAGTAATTATTATTTTAAATGCAAAACTGAGTTCTTTTGGAGTAAAGTGGCATTAGGTGATGCACTTCTGCAGCTGTCAAATTATTTGGTGTGATAACATTTTTACCGCTTGATTGGAATGAAGTATACAGGAGATAAAATTTCATTGTTTTAGATTAATACAGAGACACTTCAAGTTTTCTGCTCTGTTCCTAAATTGCCAGGTATTCTTCTTTTTTGTAATGTGGCAGATATTTAGCCCATTAAATATATATCATATGGGCTGTAAATTAATTCAGTTACCATATGTGAACTGAGATTTGTCTTCTGAATTGGAAAATATTACTAATAACCTATCCCGTCACCAGATGTATAAAAAAATCAACCAAACTGTCAGGATATTGGGGGCGGTTATCTGAACAGATGTTTTGTATGAAGAACATTTCTCAGATGGACTTAATTGTATAATTTGTGATTATCCTCCACAAATTGAGGCTTATGTATTCTTGTCTAGGTTGTAAAGGCTTCAACCTGCTTTACCCAACTCAACATCTAAACATTGGTATTACACATATAGAGGATACATCTCACCTATTCAATTCCTGCAAGAGTTTCATATTTTAGTTGTGGTCTGTTGCAATTCTAGGCTAATGTAGTAAATTACTGACTATTAATAAGTAACATTTGTGTCTTCAAACGCAAGGCAGCTACAGATGACCTTGCTGCCAGGGTGATCTTTAGTTACCAGTGTCTTAATTTCTTCCTTTTGTTACTGAGCAAAGTGGTTACTTGGTTAAGTGCCACATATTTTTATATGCTCCTACTTTTGTATTGCATGGGCTTTTGTACCCTTACAGTTTAGAACCTTCTTTTGAGATAGAAGCTCCTCTGTTGTAGGAGTCTGCCTTTATCCTGGTATCTCCTCACAAGCCCGTTGTGTAGTAAATTACTCATTTGCTTGATATTTACTGACTTTTAAATGCTTTCTAATTAGTAACAATATTTTGTGCCAAGATGACAGCACATGAAATTGCATTTTGAACTGTTGGCTGGTTCACTAATTAATTATTTCAGGGTAGAAACCAGAAAACAGTTAGACAGGAAATTGATGTTTATTCAAATGTTATTAAGAATTATTACTGTGGAACAAAAGGTCTCAGTACTTTCGCCTGTAGTAATTGATATTTTCATTGCTGCTTCTTGTGTTACACATGGTGTCATTAATATTATAAGTTATTCAGATTACATAAAGATTTGCTTTTAGGAGACTTACAAAATATCCATAATGTTGGTTAAAAGAAAAGAAAATATCCAGTGGCTTACTGCCTTCCATTATGACAGTCTGACAACAAAATGTCACACATGTAGAGAGACCGAAATGAATGCATCTGTGGCTCATGTTCTAAAATGCAATACAGGGAAACAGTGTCTACTTTTAATTGTGTAGGAATAGCATTCAATCAGTCTTTTTCCATTTATTCTGTAAGAGTGTTAAGTAAATGATCTGTTACAAACTCCCTATTTTTTAGTTGTATTTCTGTGGCTATGAAAGCAGATGCTCTCATAGCAGGAAGTATGTAGGAAGTGTTCATGCTGATATCTCCCTGATGTGTAGCCTATTGTTGTTCTTGTGGATATAATCATGGCTTTTATTCGTCACTACATATCTGTAGATATGAAAAATGTATAAGAATATTTATGTGAGAGTAGAATCATAGTGTGTCAGTAAAATCTTGCTTTTTATTAAATACATATAGAGGAACTGCTAATAGGAGTTGTATAACTATTTGGAATGCAGTAAGTATACAGAAATGCAATTTGGATCTAGCCTCTGAAAATACTGTCATCACTCTTTTATTATATCTACATGCTTTCTATCAAAACATGACGAATGCTGATATGAAAAATATATGAATGTTGATTGAGTATATGAAAAACATCATCTCGTATTTGAAATCTAACCTACAGGTCAAGGCTATAAGTAGTTGGCCACCTTCCCTGCTGGATAGAAGCTCTTTGTACTTGTATATAAACTGAGACTATACTTAAACTGCTTCACAAGACAGAATTTCAGATACTCACTTGTTCCACTGTGCTAGAATCTGCAGCAGTATAGGCTTTTGTTTAAGCTAGGCTACAGATGTGAATGACATTCTAAAACTGTGGGGTCTACAGTTTGAGAAAGCATTAACTGTTTTTTTTTTTAAACAAAGTATTTAAGTATTTCAAGTAAAATAAGGACCTTATTTAAAACATTGAAAGCAAAGCTTACCAAACAACAAGTTTATATGTTTTATGGAGTTATGAAATATTGGCTTAAGAAAAACAAGTTTGCCAAAAATACCAACTCTCCTCCTTGGCACTTGCTTTTTTTTGTGTGTGAATAGATGTACACTTGCAAAGACTATTAAACGTTGATTTATTGGACAGCCTAGTCTGTAAGAGATAATTTAATACAGTGAGAGTCAAGCTTTATTGTTACAGTTAGAGTTTTTAGGATGTAAAAATAAATTATTGCAGTGTTTCTTAATTATGGTAAAATGGTTATCATACTCGCGGCATAGCTGTAATGTCTGTACTAGGAACCATAAAAGATGATACTTTTTCCATTCATTCCTTGGTTCAGCATGCAGAATGCGCACACCTGGGAAGCTAAATTTAATCTCACTAGATGTGAACAGTTCCAGTTGTTGTGTCTTTCGGCTTTTCCCGGTTAGGGGTCGCCACAGCGGAACTCCAGTCCGCTAATGATTGGCAGTTGATTTTTACATGCTGAGTTGCCAGCCCTAACGCACAACCTTCAACGTAGGTACGCCCATTCACGCATGTCTCTACGCAGAAGACGCTCTAGCTTTGAGTCGAACCGGTCAGCGTCTTACTGTGAGGCGACAACGTAATTTGTTTAAATATGGCAGATACGGACATGAGATGGAAAGACTGAGTGAGAAACTTAGTTTGTGATCACCAGAATATTCCACAGTCTGTTTTTGAGTGAAAGGTAGAAAGTGGACACAAGTCAAAACAGCCTAACCAGGTGAAACTGAGCCTAGTACTGGCTGAGGAAACTACTCAAGCACAATGTTTGCTAAAACAATAAAAAAAATACACGTAAAATATGCAAACACTCTGACATTATCTCAGATTATAAAAGAAAATGTGTTAAAAGTCCTGTTTAAATACTTAACAGTTTCATGGTTTGTTTAGTTCCTTAGTGTACCAATGGTGCAGTTTGTGGAAGTATTATATATGAAAGTTGAGCATCTGTGTATTTTTTATTTATACTTTTGTTGACCACATTAGCCCCACTAGGCCAGTGGCCTCTTTTCAAAGGAGACCTGAGGTGGTGTTACTGTATGATCATACACCAGACTCTGATGAGCCCTTGTGCAACTCTCTAGCTTAATATACATAGTATTGCAGGAAGTACATCTACCTTGGAGTTGTATTACGTGGGGGATAGAGGAGGACTGAGTCTTACATGGAGCACTCTACCTATGACTTGCATAAGCTTATTGTTAATATATTTTGAACTAGGATTTTTTTCCTGTGCTTCATATGACAGATTTCAATTTTGAGTCATATATTTGAAGTGAGTTTTATCGGCCACGGTGGTGCAGTGGTTAGCGTTGTTACCTCACAGCAAGAGGTTTTCCTGTTCGATTCTCAGCTGGAGCAAGGGCCTTCTGTGTGAAGTCTGCATGTCCTCCCCTTGGTCGAGTGACGCTAAAGACATGCAGGTAGGTGCGATCATCCTGTGATATAGGTATTCATTTATTCAACAGTTCTGTTATCGCTTAATGGTATACAGTCAAATGATTTTGCTATATTCAATCATCTATATCCACAGTGATAGCAAGGTCAACAAATCATTGACAGGCCCAAGGAAACTGATCATTTCTTTATGATTTTATGTTGCTATATTTTATATTTTAACAGACCTGCCATCGTAGGTGTTATTTGGTTTGAGCATTCACTCCACAGTTTTAGACAGAGCTGATGTGAGACAGATTGTGTGATACTTATTACTCTGATATATTCATCACCCTTGATTTTCCCGAAATGCACCCTAAAGTTCATGTCATTTCCTTTCTCCTACACTGTTGGACATGGTGCTGTTGTGTTAAGCTTTCAAAGCTTCCTTAATGAAACATATTGTTTATAATTGCAAGACATTAATTTCCTCGTATCTCTTCATTCTTTTTGTCATAATCTTATTTCTTACCATTAAAGTTACCACAACTAATGCTGTATAAGTGTACATCTAATGAAATATATGTGTTGACCTGATGTTTGGAGTATTGAAATGTAGTGTGCTAACCTTTCTGATACTATTAGAAAGACCGTCACATAGATGAACGTATATTACAAAGAAGTATAAGAAAACACCTCGGCAGTTTATGGCCTTGCACCGACCTTTCTATAGGTGAACGTGTATTACAAGGATGTAAATGCCAACACCTCAGTAGTTTATGGCCTTGCAACCGATCTTTCTTTAGGTGAACGTATATTACAACAAAGTGAGAACACCTCAGCAGTTTATGGCCTTGCAGCTCTTGCCAATCATTGTGTGACCTTACTTCATTAAAGTCTTGCAACTACTTTATTTTTGTTATTGTATGGCCTATTCACATCTGATGTTCAACTTCTGTGCTTCTCCTAGGTGTGCCAGAAAGAAGTTAGGTGTGGCTTAATGAGGTCTGTCTGGATCATTCTGTGAAATATTGAATGCATGAACAGTTGCTAGGAGTCTTTCTGTGCATTTCCTTGTGTACTATAATGACTTAGCACATTTTCACAAATCAGGAACATAGTTTGATTCTAGAACCATAAAATATTGTAGAAGTGTGTTATTTATTAAGCTCTACTCCAATGGAAAATGTTGTTTTTAAAATTTGTAAGGGAAATTTTTAAGCTCTACAAATCTTTATAAAAGGAAGGGTGAATATGGACTAGCAGATGACAATCGAAGAATCCAGATATTCTATAAATATGTCTACCATTTATTTTTCCCCATTTCTTGCTACTATTCTACTGGTATCTTATACAATTTTTACTTTTCACATTTTAACTACTGTACATGTATTCTGTGTGGAGTCTGCTTGTCCTCCCCGTGGTTGGGTAGCGTTCGAAAGACACGCGTGCGTAAATGGGCGTGCCTTCGTTGAAGGTTGGGCATCGACCTGGCACCTCAGCATTCCATAAAAATCTACTGCCAATCATTAGCAGACCGGAGACATGCGTGCATAAATGGGTGTGCCTTTGTTGAAGGTTGGGCATCGACCTGGCACCTCAGCGTTCCGTAAAAATCTACTGCCAATCATTAGCAGACCGGAGTTCCGCTGTGGCGACCCCTTACCGGGAAAAAGCCGATAGACAAACAACAACATGAATTTACATTACAAAGACTTGTATTTATGTTACAAAAACATGCATCTGGAATGTTTCTACCCGGGCCTCCATGGAAAATTGGCTTCATTCCAAGTCAGACTTTCCCAGTAAACAAATGTTAAATAAAATGTATAATGACATCAGACCAAGTTTGATGCTTCTCTTCTATGGCTACCATTGAAAATGGGCATTGCTCAGTTGGACTACACCAATCAACAAATGTAAAATAAATAAATAAAACCATAAAGTAAGGCAGAATTTTCCCACTTCTGTTAATGTAGTTACAGAAACATCTTACAGGTGTATAGCATAACCAGGCAAAGAGACTTTCTTTATTGTTCCTTTGCTTTAACTTATTTTATCAAGTGCTTGTTCATGTGTTGCAACTTACACATACCACTAGAAATAGGACCAGCTTTATGCTTTCTGGGTCATTTTTTGTAAGAGTATACAACATAGTGTCTGCGAAACAAGATGGCTCTTATCATAACCAAGTTTTTTCTTGTTCAACAAATGGATTTCAGGAAAGTCACCTTGAGAGGTAAAAGTTCTTAACAAAGCAACCTTCTGTCCAATTTTGGTGTAGAATTGACTGAGAACTGTGTACCACCTGTGTACGGTCAGTGACTGTAGTGAGCATATTATAGCAGACAGCAGGCAGAAATGGGAATTGAAATTAAGTTGTTTTATGCTGTGCTGCTGTCTGCTTTTAGTGCATACTCCGTTAGCAGTGTCTAGGGAGTCCTTAACAATCCTCTAACCATTGATATGGTCGGTCTCGCTCTGCAGTACCGTTTAACTAGGATATTAAACTGTTTTTTGAATGTGTAATCATGGTGTTCAGTGCACTACATAATTATTTCACTGCATTTTTTAACTGTGTATGCCCACAAGGCCCAGGTGCCCCTTTCTAGTGTGACCCAGGACCAGTGTCTGGTTACGTATAATACGTATTTTTAAGAGTAGAATTTGAGACAAATATGCACAGAACTAAAAGATGAAGCTCATTAGAAAATCATAGCCTTAATTGAATTATATTGCATGCAGATATCTTTGTACCTGATTGTATCTTTTTTTCATCATTACTGTGATTATTTTAAATCAACAACATTATTGTAATACTTCTAACAATGAAATGCTAACACATTTTTGTAATTGTTCATATCTTTTGTGCTTCTTATGTAGATTTTTCATATCAGTATATTTTTTCACTTGGATACTAATGCACTTACCTTCAGCCATTTATTTATTCTGTCCTTCCTTGGGTCATGGCTCTACGGGTACAGTTCTGTATTTCTCCTGCATTCCTATCGCCTTGGAAAGAAATATATGAGCTGACATCAAGCATTTTCTTACTGTGGGAGTTTCATCTTTTTTGCTCTGAAATTGTATCTTCCCCCCATCAGTGTAGTGCAGCAAGGTGTCTTCATTGGCTGCATATTTCCATGTGTCGATAAATCAAGGTCTTTGGGATCTGCCATAGTCAAGGTGGAGTCATATGGTGGGTTACCCCTATTTGCCAATGTGCATTAACATCTGAATATCTGGTTCTCCTCGTTCTCTCTTCTGGTATACGAAGGCAGTTGGCCACTCAACATCACTCTCACCTGGCTTCTTCATTACTTGAAACCGTTTACTGGTACTACAGTCGGAGCTAAAACCCTTGCACCAAGGAAACAGCCTCCCTGTTCTGTAGCTTGATAAATCATTTTTGCTTGGAAAATGTGGTGTTTCCTTTGTAATTGTTATTTATAGTTGGATTGCAGTCATCATATCCTTTAAAATTTCCATCTGCTTCCTAATCTTTGAACAACTACAGTGAATTACCTCAATTAAGATACTTGTTTGATATAAGAAAAAAAAGTCAATGACTTGGATGTGAATGTTTCTAAATTTGTTATTCTCTTCATTGTGATTCTGCAATCTATGTATTTTACAATGGCTGATGGTTTCTTCAAAGCAAGGGGGGGCTACAGGAAACTGAATAGGCAAGGTTAATTGTTCTGTTGCCTGTGATCAAACAACAGATGGGGTCAGTCACTCTCATCTACAGACTGCCTCAGTGCCCACTCATTATAACCATTTTACAGACTAAGAACCTCAGCTACCTGACTGCAATCCACCAGGCTACCCTTGGATCAAATGACTCCATGGGCTTCTCCCATGCTCGCCGTTCTCCCCTGTACTTCACCAGTGTTCATCTCCTGTCCCCCTATCCTGCCCTCCATGCCATCCAGATTCATCACTTTTTGTTCTTTCAGTTTGTCTTACTTTTTTAGCTTTCTCCTCCACCCCTTTTAATGCACCCTAACCAGCCAAAATTCCACTGTGATGGGAGTGGGAGGAAGTAAATTTAATTAAACCAGGGGGGTCTGAGGGCCACTAGGCCCCCAGAAAACATACAGTTATAGATGCTCTGACTTGCATCTCAACAGCTTTTTTTTTATAATCTTTTCATCCAATGATGGCATAAACAAAAATCGTAAGTAAGGAAAGAAATACAATTTTATTTTATTTTTGTCTTTCACATTAAAAGCTAATGAATAGTTGTTCACAATAAAATTAGATTACAGATACTTGCAAGGATAATCCTGTCTGGGAAATATGCCTGCTTCCCTACCCTTCCAGAAATATAATCACATTCTTTGTGCCTCTCTGGTGTTAGATTGAAATCAAAGTAAAATCGCAAGCAGCCACACGCATATCATCAAATAGCTGAAGGTCAGGGAATGAAATCGGACCACCTGAATAAAATCTACACAGAGAAGGAGCATCGCTCAACCTCTTGGATCAAGATTAAATGTGAAAGCTAAAAAACAGTGAGCTGCAAAGGACCAAATTTAGGGAAACATATGGCCTGTAACTTAGAAAGCTGCTACCATGGCAGGCTTTACAACAGCGTGCTTTTTCCTGAAGATTATTAAGTTTGAAACTCTAGGATGTGTCGTTATTCACTGATTGCAAGCCTTACTAATTTGCAAGAAGAAAAAAAATACAAACATTAAGAAAAAAATGCCAAAATAGACAAAAATTGCAAAATAAGGGTCATTTGAATGCAATAATGTGCCCCTCATGTAAATATGTAATATACAAACATAACCATCAATTAAAGACACTTTTTGTACACCACATTACTTTGATTGCAATCAAAGGAATGAATAAGTACTTTCATAACTTCCACAAAGAATTGTTTTTTTGGCTAACTGCTATCTGACTTTAGTGTTCGATGCACTGCAGTCCCCCTCCTCCCATCACATACCTCTCAACCTTTTAGCTCAAAAATAAAGGATAAAGCCACAAAATGTGAGACAGCATGCCAAAGTCAAAAATGGGTATCGATTGCTCTTGCATAGTTGATTATTAAAATAACATGCTTTGCATCATCAGCATTCTTGAAGGCTGTTCAGGAAAGTCAAATGTCTGTCAAGACATTCGGCAAAGTCAAGGACAGTTGAAAGCATTTACACCTCTGCACACATACAATCAAATGAATGAATAAATACATAATTAGTGGCCTATGAATTTCTTTGTTTTTTATGTCGGAAACCTACTGTGCAACCCAATTCCTACACACACACACACACACACACACACACACACACACACACACACACACACAGAAAACCTCTCAGTTGTCCTGATTTTGGCTCAAACTTGGATCTTGCTTTATCTCTTCTAAATCCTCATGGCAGTGTGGGGAGAAACGATGAATTATGCTTAATAAAGTAATACTAGAGTTATACACTTCTTTATCTTCAGAAAATCCATCCATCCATCTCACAACTTTTCAAAAGTGTCCATAATTTGTATTGTCCCCAAGAGTACTTATCTTTTTGGTCCTGGCTGGCAAGCACGTAGAGTCCTTGTTAAAAAATAATACATAAAATAAAATGTTCTTGCTCTCATAAATCCAGGTCACCATCCACTTTCTTGCTCCTTTCCTTTTTTTTCAGGCTGCCTGATTACCTGAGTCAGCCTGAACCAATAAGCAGTATCCCTTGTTGCTCGCGTCAGCTTCCTCTACATCGGCGTTCCGCCACTTCAAAATTGCAGGAAGACTAGAGATAACATATGGGCAGTTTTTGAATAATCTCTGCTCAGAAGCAAATATCTGTTTATCAGAGATTGGATCTTCACACGTACAGTGATTAAATATCTTGCATTTTAAATGAATAAAGAAAATAATTATGAAAAGTATTTGAGCTCTGGTTTTGTTGGAAGGGCTGCTGCAAAGTAGCTAGTGTTGCTAGCCAACCCTGGTATTTTACATTCTCCTGGTGATGTATTGGAGGGGAGCAAATTTATGTAGTACAAATATCTGCCCTGTGGCATTATCCATGTCTTGGACATTGGCATAAGAGTACTTTACTGGTTGTGTCAAAATGACAAAACTGGAAACCCATCTTGTGTAAAATAACTATAGTCCAATGTGTAAATCCAGAGTTACTTAAAGAAAGTTTCTGTCGTGGAGGTGTGCAGGGACATGTGCATGGTGGTAGTGCTTTAATTTCATCTCTCCTGTTGTGAGGTGTAAATGTTTGTATTTTTCCGGCGTTGAACATTGATCCCCATGGACCATTTTCAGACTCTGATTAGGAGCATTGTCTGGTGAAGTGACTTGCTCAGAGTCACATAGTTAGACAATGGAAGCTCAGGGAATCAACCTTGCATCACTGGACCACAGGAGTCAGCTTGTTAACAGCTTCTCAATCTTCTAAGACAACAATATAATGCCACTGTTGCTGTGAGCAAAGTCCCATCTCTTTTTTTAACACCAGGATCTAGTTTTGCTACTTTTACGGCTTTCAAAGGTGCCTGTTTTAAGGTATGAAATGGCTTAAAGGAGCTGATAAAAACTGTTAAAATAATTTTCGGAGAAAACAACCATGTTGGATGGAAAGAAGAGGCTTGTTAAAGAAGAGCTAAGCTCTATTCATGTCTCCACAGAAGCTGTCTCAGATTTATGCAAACAACCACCATAGATATCTATCAGATAAAAGTTGATACAGCTATGTAACAAGCTTAGCTATCTTTGATTGAAGTTGTGTTAAAACATTAGTAGTGGGAGGTTGACAGTCAGTGGGCAATTGCAGTGACTCACTCAAAGGATATGTGAGAAGTACAGCTGTATTCTCAGAATATGGAACAGAAGTTAGAAGATATTGAGAACAGGGCCTGACAAAATAATTTGAGGATGATCAGATTACCTGAAAACGTGGGGGAGAAGAACCAATCCCATTTTATTAACTAAGAGCTGAGGAATCTGTATGGATACTGAAAAGCATCAGTTTGTGAGAGGGTTCATTGCATTAATCCCAGAATAATGTACCAGAGTATCCTGAGAAATCTTGTTTTTAAATGTCTTGAATATATCTGAAAGCTGTATTGCAGAAAGCAAGGGAGATGGGCCCCAAACTAACAATGGCAGAACATTCAGTACAGATTGTCCCAGATTGTAGTGCTGCTGTATAGAATTGTACAAAGCTAATGGCTGTATACTTAAGAAGATATGAATTGGGATACACTGTACAGCTTCAGTTCCTAGCCTTTATATCTCTGTCCACTGAAAGTAAGATGATGTTCTTGAACTATTCACAGGAAAGCAAGTATTTTACCACTGATCAGGGGGGACATAGTTTTGGTGTTCACGTGAAGGTAGTCAGAAGTGCTTCCTTATTGCCCTCAGTAACTAGTAAGAAGAGGGACAGAATGTCCTTTAATGTCCCCCAAGCAACTGCTGAAGTGTAAAAAGGAAGAATGAGATGCATGATGTACAAAAAGATCTGATAAAAGGGAAAATAGCTGCAACTTAAGAATGTAAAACATGGCAGTTACCAGATGGAACGAGGTTTTAAGCATTGGTGAATGCAGATGAAGAGCATGGTGTGGTAGCCTTCAGTACTTCCAAAATTCCACCAGACAAGATAACCTTGATGGGACATAAGCGGAGAGATTGGGTTTGCGAGCTGGCAATGATGAAAAGGATAGTTCACCTTATGTGGCACCACACAATAACTGAAGATTATCTGGTTGGAATAGTGAACAGTTTATTGTTTCTAAAACATTTTTTTTGAGATAAAAAGGGCTTGATATTGTGTCGATCTGCTGGCAAAGATATACCTTGTTTGTTTTTTTTTTTTTTTGGACTCATGGGGTTCTGCGTGGAGATTTTAATTTTCTTTGTGTAGTAACTGTGACTGAAGATGCAATAAGCTGTTTGCAGCAGTGGACTAAATTAAAATGTGTGGATGTATAAGGGGTGGTAAGTTTTGTTTTTCTTCTTACTCTTGGGGGTTTGCTTAAATCAGAAGGTTTTGGCTTCTGGCATGTTCAGCCCCATAACTTTTTTTTTTTATATATTAAAGACTGTTAGTTTTCAAAATGCATAACATAGACATAACTGTTTTTTAAAGTTGTATTTAACCTCATTTAAAAGACAATCACTGGGATTCAGTAACCTTTTTTTTTTCCATGCAGGAATAGTGTATCCATTCCTGCACAGAATATGGCTGCTGGGCAATCCAGTAAACAAGCCTAGGGACGTGCACGAGTCTGCTAACACTATTCTGCCACTGACATGACTGGATTATGCTACTGACCTCATTTGCTGGTGAAAACATGCAAATTAGGTTTATCAGTGATCTAGTAAGCAGGCAAGGCATCTGTGGAGAATAGTGTAGCATGCCGAATACATTTCTGCAAAAACTTTAAGCAAATTGGAGGCATGAGAGCTCAAACTAAAGCATGTAATATAATCCTTAGGCATGCCAATGGCCAAATATATGGTCATTGGCATGGAAAAGTGTTGCAGAATTATAAAAATCAAAGTTTATTTTTTTGGCTGATCTCTGCCATTTAAGCATAAGGCAGCGGTGTGCAAATGGGTTTGTGCCAAAAAAAAAAAAAAGTGTGATAAGGAAATTTTAAGTGAAATCTGCATTTTACCATTATAGTCTATGGGATGCAGAATAAAAGCAACAGCAGTGAACAGTGGTTGGTAAGGGGAAAGCCTCTGGTGTAGTGCTGTAACTAGGGACTAAAGCAGTGGGGTATGCTAATGAGGGCAATTTACTGAATCACAAAAAGAAGACAAGTGCCAAACTGCACCTAACCGTGTAGGAGCTATAAGGCAGTGGTGTAAGCAGGAGAAGCAGCTGACATAAAAAGAGGGTGTGTCATGCTTGGTGTAAGCACATTGGAGCTCCACGGCTCACATTTGAGCTTAACTAAGCACAACTAAGCAAGGGGGGTGTGTCTGAGGCTGCATTGACTTATTCCATGAAATGAAAAGCATGATCATGTCCAGGGGAGGGCCATTTCTCATTGTTTACCTTAGCTTAATGGGTTTGTGCTGTGCACACTGGGTCTTAAAAAAAAAACGGAAATAGCAGGACTCTTTACATTTGGGCACCGAGTTTTGCCTGGCGCACCTTGGCGCTTAAAAGGGGTGGAATTGGGAAGGAGAAAAAATAGGAAATAGCAAAATAAAAGCAATCAAATACAAATAACATAGCTGGCAGGTGGAATGCATCATAGTCAGACTATCGTACAGGCAGCACCTGCAGCACAACAGTATAACACCTTCCAGTCTGGTTTTCCCACAAACTCTGCACCATTAATGTACACGTGGGAGAATTTTAACCAAAAAAATGTTAGGTGCTGCCATTGCTTTGATCCATCAATATGTGCTAGAGGCTGAGGGAGGTGAGGAGGATAATGCTTTGAACCGCCACAGACCCAGGAGAAGGAGAAGAGTGTTCAGACACAGGGTCACTTACCAGGGGTTACATGGTCTGGAGATAGAGCGCTACAGGGTGGACAGAGACATACTGCAGCAAATCATCAAGCTGTGCCGGCCTCAACTCAGACCAAACTTTCCAAAGACCTACTGGGGACATCATAGGGGTCTCGCAGGCATCTGCATCCAGGGTACTCCACCAGCTCCTGGATGCCATCCTATCACATGCCAGTGAGCACATTTACTTCCCCAACATCCTTGAGGAGAGGACTAGCAATATGCATCTTCCACCATGTAGCAGAATACCCGGAGGTACTGGGTGCAATAGACTGCATGCACATCCACATCAAAGCACCACCTGGTGAACAGGGTAGGGTCTACATAAACCGCAAAGGCTTCCCCTCCAAGTGCCAGGTTGTGTGCAATGCTCAGGGCATTATCATGAATGTGTGTGCTGGCAGCCCTGGAAGCTATCACCACTCCCATATCTGGCATTCGTCACAGCTGTACCAGAGATTTGCCAGTGGGGACATCCCATCTGGCCATCTGATGGGAGATGCTGGCTATGCAATGGAGCCGTGGATGCTGACACTCATCAGAAATGCACACGCACCCACTCAAGAACACCATAATGAGGCACACACACAAACCAGGATCATTATAGAGCATGTGTTTGGGATGCTCAAGTCACGGTTTCGCTGCCTTGACATAGCTGGTGGAACTTTGCAGTGCTCTCCAGCCACATGTGCACACAAGTTCATAGTATGTGCCATGCTACACACTATAATCCTGCTGAATCAGCTGCAACAGGAACAGCACGGGGGAGGGCCACACAGCCCCCCACCATTGCCAAGGTCCCCACAGGCACAGAGGGGCTCAGAAGAGGAGGCCCCTGAGCCTGCTCCTGTAGGCAGATGGAGGCATGCCCAGTATGCCCAGGCCTTGGCAAAGAGGCAATGCATAACACACACGCTGACACTGTAGGGACCCAGGGACTGACACCTCTCTCTGACTGGCAAACACAATAAAATGTCCCTCTTCAAATATTGTGGGAAGAAATATCCAGGGAATTGTTAAGGCTAGGCTTGTATAGGCCCTAGAGCCGATAGCCTAGTACCAACCTATGACACACGCATCACATTATTTGTAACTTACCATGTATAGGCAGTGTACTGTTTGCATCCACCATAGGCAGCCCTCAAGCACCATCCTCACAACTGCTGAAGGCACAAGGTAAGTCAGTCTTACAATAAATGAATGGATTAGTATGTTTTGGTAGCATATCTATTGTAATGCTGCATGCATGCAAGGGAATGGGGTGGCCTACTGGGATAGCAGCAGACAGCTGACACCTGTGTGAGACACCAAGAAATGTCTGCACAATACTGGCTTCCCCACACTATGCAGTATCATTTAAGGTGATAAATCCCACTGCAGCATATGTTGGGGGCCAACTAAGGGGGGGGGGTCATAGTTCACATGCATGAATGTCACTATGGAGATCGTTAGGTAGGGGTTTGAATCCAGCAGGTGGCAAGTGTGTGTGAAGGGGGGGTAAGTAAGTGTGTATGAAAGAAACATCCCTTTGGGGTTGGGAGGGTGGCCTAATGGTTAAAGTGTTGCCTTACATACACAAGGGGTGCAGGGTTAGAATCTCACAAAGGATAATTGGCTAGGCTTAAAATGGCTTGCAAAGGCAGTTAGCTTAGTACTAACCTATGAACCTATGAACCATACTCACCCCTCAGACTCTCACAGCAAGTCAACTGTAGAAAATCATAAAGGAATGTCTGGAAAAGGCCCAGAAATGGTGATTATGATGGAATACCCCCCCCCCCACACACACACACACAGAGACTTGCACAGTGATATAACAGCAGGCCTTGCATTTGCAGTAAAGCTGTGAAGGGTAAGAAGTCTGAAACTCAATTGTATGGCATTACAATCTAACCTGTAGTCTCTAGTGATATGCCTATATTCTCCAAGACAGGGCACAATACTATGCTAAATGGAACCAAAATGTAAAGCCAATATCAGCACAGTCTGTGCAAATGTGTACTGTTGACAGGTATCCCCCCACATCCATATTCCCATAGAAATGCAGTAACATGCAAGTCTGTAGGGTAATAGCAGCAGAGCTCACATTGCCAGGGCTGTCCCAATCATCATGATAACTTGTTGCATGTCCACAGCATGCAGGGGCCAATGAGCTATGCATGTGTGTGGGGAATACTGTCAGGATGTGGCCAGCAACTTCTCACGGCCGTTGTGGCCTAGGTACAGTACTGTGGTGGACAGAGCCATGTTCCACAAAATGCAGTGCCAACTATTTTGCATGTCAGCTACACCTATGGTGGCAGTTGTACACCCTGTCCAGATGTCAGTATCCATTACTGTTGGGAAGCTGAACAGGTCATGTACAGGGGGCAATGCATATAAACAGTACACAGGTTGGAGTAACCTACACAGTGCCTACCATACCACCCCAACTGTGCAGACCTTTTGCAGAATGTACAGACATTTGCATCATATTTGTGGTGTCTTTATTCTGAAATAGTGGTTGTCTGGCAAATCACTGGCAAACCATGAAAGTCTGAAGTCAGAAAATAATGATGGATTGTAGTGTCTCAGACTTCATACCCTATAGAAGAATGCGTGTGTGTGTGAGTATTATAATTCCTTACCCACCCAGTACATTTCCAATTTCCCTACTAATGTCATTCACCTTAGAAGTACCTCTGGACTGGCTTCAGTCCTGTAAGCTCTATAGTGTGTGTGATAACTGTGTAACACTGTCTTCCATATAATTGGATAGGTAGGGGGTTCTAATCACAGTCCCAGCCATTCCACCCAACTGTACCGAATTACTCATTTTTTACCAGGGTTTGGGGTCCAAATAATGGGGTGCCTCGATTCCCAGTGGCACCCCTTCATTTCCGACTTTTTCTAGCTTTTATTTTTAATTTTTTTTTTTTTTGCTTTTTCAGCTGACATCATCACATGTGCGATGACGTCAGCTCTGTCAGTCTGTCGGAACTGAGCTCAAGTGCACACATTTCCAGCTGGCTGCTTCACTGTTTGAACTTTGAAAGGATCTGTGCGTGGGAATACGAGCATCAGCTTAAGGTATTTATTTGTGAACAGAATTGCAGATTTATCAGCTTGCTACAGCTATGGAGGTATTTTGCTTTTAGTTTCAATGAGCGGAATTGCAGAGTTATCAGCTTGCTTCAGCTTGCTACAGCTACGGAGTTATCAGCTTTGTGATAGAGCTATCTGAATGGAGGAGTTCCTTTTGCTACTTGCTAAGGAGGTATTTTTGTTAGAAAGGAGTTGCTACGGAGGTATTTTTGCTAGTTAGAATGGAGTTGCTACGGAGGTATTTTTGCTAGTTAGAATGGAGTGTGTGTGTGTGTGTGTGTGTGTGTGTGTGTGTGTGTGTGTGTGTGTGTGTGTGTGTGTGTGTGTGTGTGTGTGTGTGTGTGCGTGTCTGTGTAAATGCCCCCAGGAGGATACACCTGATGGCTAGAGGTACTCAGCCACCACCACTTGTGAATTTGTGCTTCATATTTTTGTTCTGTTCCTCATTAAATCTGTGGTTTTCAGGGTTCCTTATTAAATCTTAGGTTCATAGGTAGGTACTGGGCTATCTGCCCGAAGGCATCTATTAGCCCAGCCATGTTGTGCGGTATTCACTGCCCCTTTGGTTAGTTCCCTAGGCCCTTGATCTAGCAGCTAGTACTCTTGGCCCCTATCTAGTAGAGCTGTTGGTATGATCCCTGGTGTGAACTTTCTGTTACCCATCCACTCGTCAAGGTTCCTGTTGAAGAGTGATAGTGAGGGGCTCTGTCTTATGTAGATCGGGACCTTGTTCCATATCAAGGGAAGTCTTTGCGAAGGGAATCTATCCCTCCAGCATGTTCTATTCATTGCTGTGCTGAGGTTTATATCCCTAGAGCGTGTAGCTCGAGTAGATTTGGTTTTGCCGGAGCATGTTCAACAGTTCTGGGTTGGACATGGCTCTGTACGTTAGACAGAGATTGCTTCTGAGATGGCGGTATACAACAGAAGCCTTAGTTTATTTTTCAATCGTGCTGCATAAGACAACTGTTTGAAGCCAGTAATCCTCTTTAGTGAGGTACCTCTGTGGTCTCTCCAGCTGCTGGAGATGTCTAGCCAGGTGCATTCTAATTGGTGCATTGTACTCAATAATGGGTCTGATGAGGGAAGAGTAGAGGGGCACCACTACATCCTTAGATCTTGATGCAAACCCTTTCGTGATCAGATGGGTCACATAGAAGGATTTTCTAACCACTTTGGCAACATGGTTATCAAAGGAAAGCTGACTATCTACTTGGGTCCCTAGATCCCTTATTACTTCTTCAGATTTCAGGGGGTTACCTCCTATGTGGTAGTTCGCAGGTACTCTTTTTTTTCCAAAGGGGATTACTACGCATTTTTAGCATTTAGCTTGAGACCATGACTTTGACACCATGCATCACTCTCATTAAGGTCCTTCTGGAGGATATCCATGTCGGCCGGAGACTCTATTATAGCACCCAGTTTGCAGTCGTCTGCAAACTTGGTCAGTCACAGCCCTTCAGTGCTTGCCTGTACTTCTGAGAAGAATATGCCAAACAGGAAGGGCCCCAGGACAGAGCCTTGAGGCACACCACTCATTACTGGTCTGGATTCAGACATAGATCCCACTACTCTTACTTTGTGGGATCTGTCTGAGAGCCAGTTTGCGATCCATCTTGTGACGTAAGGGTTTATGCCCCGGTTGTTGAGTTTATCAATAATACCCGAATGGGGAATGGTTTCAAATGCTTTAACAAGGTCAAGGTAAGCCGTGTGTACCTCCTTTCCCTTATCTATAGCCTGAGTAACTGTCTCAAAGAAGTCCACCAGGATGTTCTTCGTGTTTCACTGTTGCAGTCATAACTGTAGGGTACTCCTGCCGGCAGGCAGCCCGAGGTCGGCCAGAATATCAAAGTCTGGGTCCGGGGTCCGGCGTCGGCTGTATCAGCAAGTACCCTGACGTCAAAACGCATGGGTATAAAGCTGACAGCCGACGCCATCTTCTCCAGTCTTTCTTGCGGTGCAAAGCAGTTCGCTAGTTGTTGGTTGGCGTTTTCAAGGCAACGTGGTGTAATTATCGTTGGTCCGAAGTTTTCTACTTCTCTTCTCAAAGCTAAGTACCCCGTTGGGGAAACCTTTTTCTTGCTCCTCCGATGTCAGAAAAAGTTAATAATTGTGTATCGTGTGGAAAACAAATACCTCATAAAGATTTCCACTCTTACTGTCTACCTTGCTTAGGCCCTGACCACAATGTTTCTTGCTGTCGGTTCTGTGCCAGGTTTAATTCTCGCACTATCAAGCGTAGGTACGATTGGGCCTTGAATTACTTCGGTAGACGATTTAATTATAGGATGTCGTCGGATACTTTACCGACTACCGGAATACAGAAGAAATGCAGAGACAAGGACAGGCCTCCGAGGTTCCAAACAGGATACTTTGCAGCCGGAGCCAGCTTCGGGTTTGGCGGTCGTCAGTGAGGCGCTTTTGCAGCCCCTGTCATCCGCCACTTCAGAACCTATGGCCGACACGGACTCCCATGGGGAGCCATCTAGGCCTAGTAATTTGTCTGCTGCAGGACCTTCGGGCGTCGCTCCTTCAGATGGGTCCGGAACCGCTGTGCAGGTACCGGCTTCTGAGGGGGTCTTCAGGCCTTCACATATTACTATTTCCACAAAGACAAAGGCTAAGTCAAAGACTCCTGTTAAACCCAGACTTTCTGCTCAAGCTTCTTCGGATTCAGCTCGTAAGACTCAGAAGCAATTACTACGGATGGCTGAGGATTTATTAACTATGATTAGGGGCTCTCGCCCTCCTCCTGAGAAAAGGCCTAGACAGGATATCCCTTATGATTCCTCTGATCAGGCTTCAGTATCTTCAGTTTCTTCCTCTGATCAGGATTATTCTTTTCCTCCTTATGAGGATTCGGATGCAGAGGATTCTGTTCCCTCTGCCTCTCCCCCTGAAGATTTCTCTTTTGGGGAAACCTTGCATGAGATGAGGGAGCATTTTCATTGGGAAGGTCAGGATTATTCTGCTTCCAAAAAGAGACTTGGGGAATTTCTTCTTCTCCCTCAACACAGGCCTTTAGCTATTCCTCCTGTACTTGACATTGTGGATGATGCCTTCTCTGAAGCTAACTTGAATCCTGATTCCATGCCGCCTGCTCCTTCTAAGCCTGATAGATTTTACAGGGTCCCTGATTCCCATCAATTCTTATTTAAGAACCCTTCTGCTGATCCTGAAACTATTTCACAGGGTTCCAAGGCTGCTAAGGCCGCCTCTAAGAATCCTATCCCTCTGAAAAGGATTCTCGTGCCCTGGACAGGTGGGGCAAAAGGTTTATACTTCAGCTACCCTTTCTATTAGAGCTTTAAATTGCCAGTTTCACATGTTTAAGTATCAACAGTTTCTTTTATCTGTTTTAAAACAAAGGCTTTCTACCTTTCCTGCATGTGCTGAGGACAAGGAATTACAGGATGTGTTGCATGCAACTGAACAAGTTAGCAAACATAGTTTACATTGTGGTTTTGATGCCTTAGAGACTTCCTGCAGGGCTGCTGCCTCTGGTACTGTTATCAGGAGACATGCTTGGCTTCGTGAGCAGAATTTACCTGAACAAGTTAAGGCTAAATTGCTAGATGCCCCTGTTCAGCATGATGTCTTATTTGGATCTAAGGCTGAGGAGGTTATTAAAAGATGGAAGAAAAGCCAAGTCTATGCAGACTGTAAAAGATTTTTTGCAAGTACAGCCTCCTAGATTTTCTAGAAATTGGCCCTCCAAAAACTGGTCTTTTCCCACTTCTGACAGGCCTCAAAGGGGAAGATATAGACGCTCCAGAGGTCGGGCGCAGGCTCAGGCCTCTTACAGATCTAGACAGTGGACTGCTTCTTCACCTAGAAGGGGAGAAGACAGACCTCAAACCCAAAGAAAGCAGACCCAATGACTCCCTCTGTTGGGCTACAGGTCCTCTTTCCCTGGATGCCCCTCTCGGAGGAAAACTTTCTCTTTTTTTTTTTACCAAAATTGGACTCGCATTACCCAGGACAAATGGGTGTTAGACGTGATTTTGAAAGGCTACAGATTCCACTTTCACACTCTGCCAAGGCCTTCCGGCTGGCCAGATCTGCCAAAACATCAATGGACAGAGGCCTTAAATCAAGTGGACGCTTTATTAGCCTTAAGAGCCATAGAACCTGTTCCACCTCTAGAGGTGGGGAAAGGTTTTTATTCAAGACTTTTTCTGGTCCTAAGAAAACAAAACTCCTGGAGACCTATTCTGGACCTTTCAATATTAAACACCTTTTTGGAAATTCCAAAATTCAAGATGCTTACTCTTCAACAACTTCTCCCAATGCTCTCGCAAGATGCTTGGATGGTAACATTGGACTTAAAAGAGGCTTACTTACACGTCCCCATAAGGCAACAATGCAGAAAGTACCTCAGATTCAAGGCAGGCTCGAGACACTTCCAATTCTCTGTACTGCCATTTATCTACTGCGCCCAGAGTTTTTACCAAATGCCTGGCTCCAGTAGTAGCTTACTGCAGACTTCAGGGGATTCAGATTTACCCCTATCTGGATGACTGTCTAATTCAGGCAGACAGCAAAGACCTTTTACTTCAACACCTGCATTTTGTTCAACGTCTTCTCTTACTACTGGGATTCTCAGTGAACACAAAAAAGTCACATTTGATTCCTTCTCAACGAATGATCTTTTTGGGAGCTCTTCTAGACACAAGTTTACAGATGGCCTTCCTTACTCCAGAAAAACAGTTACAGCTGGCTTCAATCTTCAAGACCTTGGCAACCTTGACTCAGCTCACTGCAAGGAAATTCCTGCAGGCTTTGGGCTACATGGCCTCTTGCATCCTGTTGATTCCAAATGCGAGGCTTCACATGAGGAAACTTCAATGGTACCTAAAGAGTGTATGGTCTCAGCATTGCCACAGTCTGGATACAATGATTCCACTGATTCCCTGCCTCCAGAAGGAATTCCTTTGGTGGTCCAGGGCGTGTGTTTTGAACGAAGGGAAGCCCTTTCGTCTTCCTCAACCTACTCAGATCATAACCACGGACGCCTCGGATTATACTCAGATCATAACCACGGACGCCTCGGATTATGCTTGGGGAGCTCATTTTCTAGACAAATGCCAACAGGGCTCTTGGGAAAACAAACACCTTCTATGGCACATCAACTTGAAAGAAATGTTGGCAGTCCAAAATGCTCTTCTAGCCTTCCAGACTCTTTTGAAGCCAGGACCTCTGCTAATTCGAACAGACAATACCACAGTCATGTGGTACATAAACAAGCAAGGGGGCTCTCACTCTTACCCCTTTGCAGACTTGCCATGACTTTATGGGACACAGCCCTAAATTTGAATCTGGATCTTTAGGCACAGTTCATTCCAGGAAATCAGAATCTCTTAGCAGACAGCTTAAGCAGAAACATTTTGGATCCTCACGAATGGATGTTGGACCCCAACCTATTCAGCAAGATAACTGCAGTTTGGGGCTGTCCTCAGATCTGTTTCCGTCCCATCTCAACCATCAGTTGCCTCTCTTTTGCACCAGGTCCTTCCACAAGACAGCTTGGAAAGTGGATGCCCTGTCCTTCAGCTGGAGGAATCTTTCGGGATATGCCTTCCCTCCTCTTCCTCTTCTGCCTCGGGTATTGCTAAAGATAAAGCTGGACAAACCCAGACTGATTATTTTGATAGCTCCAAATTGGCCTAGTCAGTTTTGGTATCCAACTCTACTGCACCTTTGCTTGGAACCCCCTTGGAGTCTTCCTCTGACCCATTCTCTACTGTCCCAGCATCAGGGTCAGGTATTTCACTCTCAAATCAAGACTCTCTGCCTGGCAGCTTGGCTCATCAAAGGCAATTGACTCCTTCTTCTCTTCCTAAACAAGTTTTGGATATTCTTTTGAAAGCTAGGCGTCCTAGTACAAGGAAATCTTATGCTTCTAAATGGAAAAGATTTTGTATTTGGATGCAGGATCGTGGTTCGGATCCTTTTTTACCTGATACTCCCTCTATTTTACTTTATCTCTCAGACCTTTTGATTAAAGGTCTTTCCTTTTCTTCCATTAAAATTCATGCTTCTGCTATTTTGGCTCATTTCAATTGTGATCCTCCCATTTTTTCCCACCAGCTGGTTAGACAATTTCTGAGAGGAGCTAAGAATTTAAGACCTCCTAGATCTCCTCCGGTCCCTCCTTGGGATCTCAACTATGTCTTGGAAAAGCTTACTTTGCCTCCTTTTGAGCCTGCT
The DNA here is from genome assembly GCF_019279795.1 of Protopterus annectens. Classification (NCBI taxonomy): domain Eukaryota; kingdom Metazoa; phylum Chordata; order Ceratodontiformes; family Protopteridae; genus Protopterus; species Protopterus annectens. Next base: position 1,705,601,986 of record NC_056725.1, on the reverse strand, counting down.
GCCTCTGTGGATATTAAGTTTTTATCCTGGAAGACAGCTATCTTGTTGGCCTTGACTTCTGCCAGAAGGGTGTCTGAGTTGCAAGCCCTCATGGCCGTGGAACCATACCTCATCTTCCATCAGGACAGAGTTTCCTTGAGGACCAATCCTACTTTTATGCCTAAGGTAGTTTCTAGAGTGGCTCTAAATCAGACTATTCACCTTCCTACCTTTTTCCCAAAACCCCAAAATAAAGGGGAAAGGATTTTGCATTCATTGGACGTACACAGGCAACTATGCTTTTACCTGGACAAAACTAAAGATTTCAGAAAATCAGATCAATTGCTTATCTCATTTGCTTCCAGTTCTCTAGGTAAAGCTATTTCTAAGCAAACTATTTCCAAATGGATTGCTCATGGAATAAGATATTGTTACTCTTTTTATGGAAAACAGATTCCAGGTACTGTCAGGACTCATTCTACTAGAGCAGCTGCCACTTCAGCAGCCTTTCTCAGAGGAGTTCCTACTAAGGACATTCTGGAGGCTGCCACTTGGAGCTCTGTGCATACCTTTTCCAAGCACTATAACCTCCCTTTGTACTCTAAGTCTAGGGCAGGCTTTGCCTCTGCTGTTTTGCAGGGTCTTCTAGCTGCTCCTTCTTCTTTATAACCTCCTCCAGTGTTCTCAGCTTTGGGATTCTACCCTACAGTTATGACTGCAACAGTGAAACACGAAGAACATAGTACAGTTGTGTATACCTACCATAAATGTAGATGTTCGAGTGTCTTCACTGTTGCAGTCGGTGTTTCCCTCCCTCCAGACCCCTCTTGTTTCTTTTCCACTACCTTTCTGGTGGATTTGTGTTTCCCTTGGGACACCTTTTGGTTTTATGGGGGCTTCTGACATCAGGGGCAAGAAAGGCTGGAGAAGATGGCGTCGGCTGTCAGCTTTATACCCATGCGTTCTGACGTCAGGGTACTTGCTGATACAGCTGACGCCAGACCCAGACTTTGATATCCTGGCCGACCTCGGGCTGCCTGCCGGCAGGAGTACCCTACAGTTATGACTGCAACAGTGAAAACACTCGAACATCTACATTTATGGTAGGTATACACAACTGTACTTTCAGGAGGCATGGTCTGCCCTTGAGAAAGCCAAACTGTGTGGGGTCAAGTGTTTGGAGGTTCCCAATCTCTCCATTTATGAGTTCCATAATGATTCGCTCCATTGCCTTACAGATCAGACTGGTCAGGCTTATTGGTTGGTAGTTCCCAGGGTCGGTTGTGGGCCCACCCTTTTGCAGTGGAACCACCGTTGCTGTGCGCCATTCTATGGGCACATATCCTGTCGAGAGGCTGAGACTGAACAGGGTATTCAGATGCGGGGTTGATTCATTTTGGAGCTCGCGTATGACACAGCCTGGGACATTATCTGGTCCCATGGAGGCACTGTTTTTAGCTTTAGATAGAGCCTTATTAACCAATGTATCAGTAATAATTGGAGTTACACAATCCCCTGGAATAGTAATAGGCCCTGCAGGTGGTTGTGGGGAGGAGAAATTTGCACTGAACCTGTCAGCCAAGATGTTGGCAATGTCAGTGGGGTCAGTGTATTTTGTTCCATTTTGTACTAGCTCAGAACAGACCTGAGCATTGCCATTTAGGTTTTTGACGTAACCATAGAAGGCCTTATGGTTATCCTTGGCATCCTTGGCAACTTTCTTTTCGAAATTGCCTTTAGTTGACTTGATGAGGACCCTCAATTTCTTACTAATGGTGATCAGGGATGATTTTTCTACTTGAGATTTGGCCTTTTTTTGTAAAGTCTCCTCCTTTTATTGTATAGTTTGCTTATGGCCAGGGTCCACCAGACTAGTTTCTTCTTGCTTGAGGAAGGAGTCTTGGTTTTATTTGGAATAGCATGGTCCATGCAATCCTGAAGATGTATATAAAGTGCCTCGGTGTAGGATTCTGTGTCCTGGATATCATTACCCTTCTGCAAGGGAATAGTGAAGCTTTCCACTTCTGACGCAAATAGTTTGATGTTTGCTTTGGAAAGGTTTTTTACGATGATTTCTTTGACTGGGGGAGGTGGAGGGGTGAGGATGTCCAGGGTTATCAGTTTGTGTTCTGATCTGACCAGAGAGGGAGTGAGAACGGGTGTGGTACAGTGGGCGCCCATATTTGTGATGACTAAATCCAATATGTTGTCCCCTCTAGTGGGAGAACATACCAGTTGTTCAAGGGCATTTGAATTTATAAATTCTATGAACTGCTGGGCATAGGAGTTAGAACTTTGGTAGTTCACCCAGTCTATACCAGGGTAGTTGAAATCACCCAAAATGATGGTGTTGGGTAGAACCTTTATATTTTTCAATGCCTCAAGGAATGCTGAGTGAGCATCTTGGGACATGGTGGGCAATCTATAATAGGCTATGACTTGAAATGTGGTTTTGCCTGCTGATAGTTGCGCATGGATGATCTCTGGGGCATCATGCTGCGCCACTAACCTGGAGATGTGGGTATCCTTGATGAATATGGATACACCTCCGCCCTTTGTACTGCAATCCGGTAACTGAGGCCGGAAGGTATGATATGAATTGTAACCTGGTAGTGCTGGGGTGCTCTCTGGAGCCTTGAACCAGGTTTCCATCACTGCACAAACATAAATTTTCTCCATACTGAGGAGTGCCTCGAGTGTGTGCATTTTGAGGTTGAGACTTCTGGCGTTGAGTAGCATTACCCTTAGTTTTTGGTTACCTGTGCTGGTTAAGGTGGTTGGTTTGTCCTTTGAGCCTTGCCTAAAAAAGGCACTATGGGGACAGCAAGAGCCTTGGCCAGTATTTGAAAACCTAGGGGTGACCGGTTCAAACCATCTCTGGCAAAACGGCGAGGCTGGTCTATCATGTCATCCCAGGCAGACAGACACTGGATCCCCTTAGAATGACACCAGAAGCTTAGCCAATTATTGAAATTGATCATTTTGTCTTTGTATTGTGGTATCATTCTAGGTGAAGGTAGTATACTACTCAAGGTCAGGGTCATACCAGCTTGGGCTACATGATCAGAGAGCTCCTCATTGTCTCTTTTCATGTAGTCCAGGGAGGTACATCTTAGATCATTCACACCAACATGTACAATGACAGCGTCATACTTGTACTTGTTCTGGAGTGACCTAAGTGCCTGTGTTATGTGGTGGATCCTAGCACCCAACAGGCAGCTGACAGTAACCTTCACCTTGTTCAGCCTGGTAAGTGGAACATCTGTGTGCCTTACTATAGAGTCTCCTATTACTAGCGTGTTGGGTATGGTGTTTTGCCTTAGGGGCTGTCGTAAGGCACACTGCTGAGGTGAATTATGTGTTTTCTGGCTTGTGTTTGGAGGTGCAGGTTGCTTGCTTGTCTGCTTTGGAGAGCCCTGTTTCTTTTTCAGATTGGAACCTAGTGCCTCCGAATATGTTTTTGTGTATTTATGTGTGTGTTTTGCCGGTGCTTGTTTTGTAGATCCATGTGTGACTGGTGGTGTGATACTAGTGTGTCTCTTCTCCTCATGACTGTCTGTTGTGACATTGCCTCAGGATGCCCAATTCCACCAGATGAACTGGAGAGTACACCTGAAGCTGACCTCTGGACATGCTTGGAAAAGTAAATTTCACTTGTCTTGCGGACAATCGAGGGTCTTATGCGGTATTATAATAGTGCAGTCTAGGAGATTTGGACAAGTGCTGATTTGGGTTATGCAAGTGCTGCAATAAGAGCAGTTGATCTGAAGCACTTGAGTTGAGGCTTGCCTAGTTCTAAGGGAAAATTTGCAGCGCAGACTTTGTGGAGCCAGGAATAGTATACCCCAGCTAACCGGCGCTGCTCTGTGCGCAAGACCGAACAAAAAGAGAGTTGCAGGGTTTTAAGAGAGACAGATCAAGGAATTTGGAATTGAACCAAAATGGCCAATAAAACTACAGTTTCTAGGCAGTAACCACTCCTATAGGGACAGGCAGGCTGCTCAGTGTTAACCACTGCCAATGGTGAACTACCCAAACATAGACTGGGAGCATTACTCTAGCTCCAACACCCTAGCCCAAAGGTTCCTAGAATTTATAAACTCAAATGCTATGGAACAACTTGTTACCACTCCCACAAGAGGGGAAAACATACTGGACCTGATCATCACCAACATGGGGACCCTATGCTCCAGACCAGAAGTGTATCCCTCACTGGTAAGATCAGACCATAAACTAATCTCACTGGATATTCACATCCCGACCCCACCCCCTGCCCAGAAAACCACAGTGAAAAACTTCTCTAAAGCAAATTTCACACTCCTCAAAACCGAGGTGGAATCCTTCAAAGCCCCTGGGTCTGTGGAAAATACGGCCCAGACCGCAGAATCCTTTATAAACGCATTCTATGAACACCTTCAGGAATGCATGGATCATGCGATCCCAAATAAAACCAAGACCCAATTCTCCAAAGGCAGACGTCCTGTCTGGTGGACCCCAGCCATAAACAAACTATACAATAGAAGGAGGAAGCTACTAAATGATAGAGCAAAATCCCAAAAAGGGAAGGCATAACTGATCAGTATTAGCAAAAAACTACGGGCACTCATAAAATTGTCTAAGGCCAGCTTCGAGAGAAAAATTGCACAGGACACTAAGGATAATCACAAGGCTTTCTTTAGTTATGTTAGGAACCTGGGTGGTAATTCCCAGATATGCTCAGAATTGGTCCAAAATGACAAAAAATACACCAAACCCACAGACATTGCCAACATCCTAGCTGACAGGTTCAGCGCAAACTCCCCCCCCACCAAAAGGGCAAATATCTATCCCAGCAGAGTGCTGCCCCCCTGACATCTCAGATGCTCAGGTAAGAGCCGCCCTCTCCAAAGCAAAAAACACAGCATCAATGGGACCAGACGGTGTCCCAGGCTGCGTCCTACATGAACTCCAAGAAGAGCTAAACCCAAATATAAAACTACTGTTCAATCTCAGCCTTACTACAGGATATGTGCCCAAAGAGTGGCGTACAGCAACAGTGGTCCCTCTCCATAAAGGTGGTGCCTCAACGGATCCTGGAAACTATCGCCCCATAAGCCTGACTAGCTTGGTCTGCAAAGCTATGGAAAGTATCATCATGGACCTCGTAAATAAAGATATTGGGGATCTACAGACACTGGATCCTACCCAGTTCAACTTTAAGGGCAGATCCTGCCTCTTAAACCTGGTTGATTTCTTTGAAACTGTCACCAAGGCCATTGACAAGGGGAAGGTGGTCCACACAGCCTACCTGGACCTCGCAAAAGCCTTCGATACAATACCCCACTCGGGCATTATAGATAAGCTCACCAGCTTAAATATAAACCCCTATGTCACTAGATGGATTGCAAACTGGCTCAAGGACAGAACCCACATGGTTAGAATTGCTGGAGCCATGTCAGACTCCAAACCAGTTACAAGTGGTGTCCCACAAGGCTCAGTCCTGGGACCTCTCTTGTTCGGTATATATTTCTCGGAGGTACAAGCCAACACGGAGGGACCGTGGCTGACCAAGTTCGCAGATGACTGCAAACTGGGCGCCATAATCGACTCTCCAGCTGACACAAGCATCCTCCAAAAGGGTCTTATAGAAACAGACAACTGGTGCCAGAGCCATAGCCTCAAGCTAAATGCCAAAAAGTGCATAGTCATCCCCTATGGCAAAAACAAAGTGCCCACAAATTACCACATAGGTGGTAATCCATTAAGTACAAAAGAAGTAATTAGGGACCTGGGGACCCAAGTTGATAGCAATCTCTCATTTGACAACCACGTGGCCAAAGTGGTTAGAAAAACATTTTATATAGCCCACCTAATCATGAAGGGATTCACATCTAGATCAGGGGAGGTCATCGTGCCTCTTTACTCATCCCTCATCAGGCCCATAATTGAGTACAATGCCCCTTTTGGGATGTACCTTACCAGACACCTGCAGCAACTGGAAAGACCCCAAAAGTACCTCACCAAGAGGATCAAAGGTCTCAAACAGATGCCATATGCTGCCCATTTAAAGAAACTCCAGCTCTACTCGGTGGCATACCACCTGTTCAGAGGCGATCTGTGCCTGGCATATAAAGCCATGTCCAACCCGGAATTAATGGACATGCTGCACCTCAGAAAATCCAAATCCTATCGAGCTACGAGCTTGAGAGACTTGAATTTCAGCACTGAAATAAATAGGACATGCTGAAGGGACAGATTCATAACCCAGAGGCTCCCTTCACTCTGGAATAAAATCCCAGTCCAGGTTAGGCAGAGTCCCTCACTGACTCTCTTCTAGAGGAATCTTGATGAGTGGATGGGAGATCATAGGTTTACCCTGGGTATCACTTCTGTGTCACTGTTAGAGGCACAGTATACTAACCTCGAAAAAGGGCATAGCAAAATAAATTTAAAATGGGTGGCGAAAGCCAAACACATTCTGGCTAGGCTTATAAATGCCCTAGGACAGATAGCCTAGTATGAACCTATGAACCTATGAACCAGAGACTTCCCTTTAGCCCAAGTAAGCACTTGCCTCCAAGAAACTTACAAACAGTTCAGAACAGCAACTCTGTAACTGAAGTTTTTTTTTAATTGTAGAAAGTGGGGAAAATGGCAAGATTTTTTTGTTTAAGGATAGCAGAGACACACAAGTAGCAAACTAGTCAGAACAGTGCAATAAATGACCCCTGTGGTTTTTAGGATTTTTGTGGCAAATCACTGAAGGATTGGATTCACTAAATAATGACAGGTATTTGAATTTCAGACTTCATATTCTTCAGAAAATGAATGGTAACACAAAACCTTTTATTCCAGCAATTTTCTAAGTTTATAAGATGAGTAGTTGGCATTTTTCCCTATTGTGGGGCTGTATTCCCCCATTATTGGCTTTGTCCAGGTTTTTTGTGCTAACATGTTGAGAGCTATGGTGAGAAGTGAGAACTGAATTCAGTAAATGATAGCCATTTAAGTTTCAGTCTTCCTGTCTTTCAGGAAACTGCTGATTTGGCATTGTGCTATGTTGCTCTGACTGTAGTGCACAAGGTCCTGGGTTCAAGACTTGGAAGTGAAATGCATAGTGGTAACACATTTTATTCTAGCAACTTTCCAAAATTGGAACAGTCATCACACTATTAGTTCCATGCCACCTGCAATAACCACATAACACTGGAGTACCACTAACTAAACGGGTAGAGGTTCCAAACCCAACACTGGCAATTGTGATTGTGTGTGTGTGTGTGTGTGTGTGTGTGTGTGTGTGTGTGTGTGTGTGTGTGTGTGTGTGTGTGTGTGTGTGTGTGTGTGTGTGTGTGTGTGTGAGAACAGTATTCTCTGTGTATTTGGTCAACACAATATCCTCTGGGGGTGTTGGGTTTTACCAATCTGAGATGTGTTCTACCCACTACACTTACCATTGTCCACTTTACAAGGGCTGCTGACGTCAACCACCATAGACTTACCTGTACACCCCTCAGCCCTATAAGCTCTGTGGCACATGCAATAACTGTTGCACAGACCTGGTAAATGTATATATATACAGCTGTACCTCGGCTCTGACACAGTTGATGTGTTTCCACTCTGCCACACTTCATGTTGGTAATGTTTGCAGGGCCACAGCCTGCAGACAAACAGAATACAGCTTGTCAGACTGCATTCAGTCAGCAGTAATAACACCAATAATGCATCATGGCTAATAAGGAATATACACTTTTTTATGTGTACCCATAACAAATGCAGGCAGACAGCACCTTACACAGCATTACATATCTGCGCTGTACTATGTTCACCCTGTGCATCAGACCCATATAAGCATGTCCCTGCATCAATGGTATGGATGACAGGGATATGGCACAGGTATCATCATATGCACAGGGTGTGGTGTGCAATTTCCAGAGGCCTAGGCTGGGCCATATGGTTGACATCATGTATGTGTGTTTGGAGGGGTATTCTATAAATGGGCTGTGTAGAGGTGCTCTGTGTGTCTGGAGGTGACCTGCCTGTGATACAGATGGGTGTGTGCATGTGTGCACACAGTCACGCCATCTGGCTGCCCTACACAGGGGTATGTTGGACAGCTGTGGACCATACATGGCATGGTGTACAGTTCACGGTCTCTGGACATGGGAACTGTTCCTGCCAGGGGGTCTTACTGGCACCACCAGGCCGAAAGCCAGATGCACTACTGCTTATTGATGGTGACTGCTGTCTGCTGGATCTGTGTCCCTGACTGGACTGGCCAGGACCACATGCCCATGGCCTGCTCTGTTGTGGTGTGGACAGCACCCCCCTTCAGTAATGCTGGTGGTACTGCCACTATGGGAGTGTGAAGGTGCATGGGCCCATGGACTCTCAGCTGATGTTGGTGCTGACCTATGTCCACATGGCTGATGCCCATCTCCCACTACAAGCTCTAGCACAGACATGCCATGGTCGAGGATTGGTACGGTCTCACCCACCGTCTATTCATGACCTCAGTATTTTGACATGTGGCCTCAAGTGTCATGTATGTTGTCACCTAAGCCAGGAAGAGTTGCATCCAGGACCCTGAGTATTTGTCTGGTGTTGCATTCACTACATGCCTGTGCATTCATGACACCCAACACACGAGTCTGGTGACACCTGCTGTGGCACATGCAACAGTGGCTTGATGGGCAGCAGTCCCTCTTCGAGCACCCCTGTCCATCCACCTGTGTGGAACCTCGCCTGCACTCTGGCTATGGCTAGTGGCTACACTCACACTTGCCTTAGTCACCACACTAGCCTGTTCCATGCCACCACCTGCCAACTGTCCATTATCTGTGGCTCCTGGGGACGGGGTATGTATTGCGAGGACATTGTGTATGACTGTGGGATGCCAGCCGATGGCACAGATTCAGCCCCCGACAACCCCATCTGTGCCCCCACTATGACCACCATCTTTGTCAGAGACTGCAGAGACACTGACATCAGATTCTGAGCTGGAAGGACCATGACCACCTTGTTCACCTGTGAGGGGAAGACAACATATGTAAATTAATACCTGCACTATAAGGTTTGCTGGTATATACACACACACACACACACACATGCATACAGGTGACGTGGCACAAAGGCATTACACAGTCTTCACAACAGCCAACTGGTGACAGTCACTGCACAGTCAGAACACAACATACACACTCTGGACAGGCCCTCAGCATCATGCAGTGCAGCCATTTCCACTTAATGTTACCACTAATATACACCAATATACACCTCTGGGATACATGAGTAGTGTTAGTAGGTGATGGGCCTTCACCTAGCACACTGCAACTATGTACAAATTATTGCTGTTCACCTGTATAGCACAGTGGCAACTACTACATAACCTACCTCTCAACTGTACAGAATTTTGCTGAATGTCTAGATGTGTGGCTCATATTTTTGGGCTGTTCCTCATAAATCCTGTGTTTGTCTGACACATTACTGGGATGATCTGAGGACTGGCGTCACTAATCATAATTTGAGTTTCACACTTCAAAACCTGCAATATATGCATGTTAAAACAAAACCGGTTACTCTTAACAACCTTCTAAGCTTACAGTGGATATAATAAGTGTACACACTCCTGTTAACATGCCAGGTTTTTCTGATATATAACACGAGATCACATAAATCATGTCATATTGTTTCAAACCTTTAATGTGACCTATAACCTGTGCAATCCAATTTAAGAACAAAGGGTAAGGGTAACATAGAAAATGAAATATGTACAATAGGCTGATTGCATGAGTATGCACACCCTTAAACAAATACGTTTTTATTTAATGACAACAGTCACTCCTCTTGGGAATGTGTCTTATCAGTGTGGCACTTCTTGACTTAGCAATATTTGCACACTCTCCCTTGCAGAATCCCTCCAACTCTGTCAGATTGTGAGGGCATCTCTTGTGCACAGTCCTTGTCAGGGCACCCCACATATTTACTATTAGATGTAGGTGTGGACTCTGGCTGGCCCATTCCAAAACATTGTCTTCTGGTGAAGCCATTCTTTTTTTGGTTTGGATGTATGGTTTGGTCATTGTCTTGTGGAAAGGTGAAATTCCTCTTCATCTACAGCTTTCTAGCAGACACCTGAAGATTTTGGGCCAAAGGGACTGGCATTTGGAACTGTCCATAATCCCCTCCACCTTGGCTAAAGGCCAACTTCCAGCTTATGAACAGCAACCCCAAAGCAGGACACTGCCATCACCATGCTTCACTGTGGGGATGTTCTTTTTATGATGCACAGTGTTGTTATTACACCAAACAAACCGTGCAACCTTGGTCTCATTACACCATAACCCATTTCCCACATGCTTTGGGAGACCTGATGTATTGTTCTTGTGAATTTAGCAAGACCTGAATCTTGTTCTTTGTGAGAAAAGGCTTCCATCTTCCAACCCCACCCCATAGGCCAGACATGTGGAGAATACGGAAGATTGTTGTCACAGTCACATGTAGTACACAGCCAGTACTTGCCAGAGATTCCTGCAACTCCTTTAGTGTTCCTGTAGGTCTTCTGGCAGCCACCCTGACCAGTTTTGGTCTTAACTTTTCATCACATTTGGTGGGATGTCCACTTCTTTGCAATGTCATTGTTGCCCAATATTTTTACCACCTTTTGATGACTGGCTTCACTGTGTTCTATGATATATGCAATGCTGTGGAAATGTTTTTGTACCCTTTTCCGGGCTGATAATGGGATCCCTTAGATGCTTTGTAATCTCTAATCAAACCATGGCTGTTGCTGTAGCAGGCAACTAAGTAAGTGTCAGGAAAATCTTAGTATGACAGCTGACCGGGACAGCTGACCATTATTTGGTGTTAATCAAAGAGTCTCTGTAATTGATGGCAGGTGTATGCCCACGAAGGTGTAATGCTGTAATTATATCAAAAGCTGCTTCAACACAGTATTAGCTTTAGCCTGTGCACACTTATGCATCTAGCTTATTGTTATGTTTTTTTTTTGTCATAATTGTTACCGTAACAGATTTGTTTGTTTTCCAATTGTACAGGTTATAGGTCACATTAAAACTTGAAAGAGTTTGGAAATGTTTTATTGTGGTCTCATTTTTGTATATCAAAAATACCTGGCATTTTAACAGGAGTGTGTACACCTTTTATATGCACTGTATAAGACAATTTTTTAAAATATGTCCCTAGATGTTCTTCGTGCTTCACTGTTGCAGTCATCACATTTGGGTTATCTGCCTGCAGGTAGCCTTCGGCCAGCCTGAATACCAGAGTCTTTGGATTTCTGCGTCGGATGCTATCGCTTCTTCCTTGACTTCAGGTCGTCAGGGGTATAAAACATGCAGCCGACACCATTACATCAGTCTTTCTTGCTGTGCGGTGCCCGAAGCAGAAGCAGTTCGCAAGTGCCAATTGACCGTCTCCTGAAATTTTCATTTTCGACTTTCAGACCCGAAGTCTTCAAAAAAGATAAGTACCCCATTGGGGATCTTTTTTCTTGCTCCAACGGATGTCAGTAAAAGTCTTACCTCTGGAAAGCAAATACTTCATAGAGATTTTCATTCTTACTGCATCCCCTGTTTAGGCCCAGACCACGACGTCCCTCACTGTCAGTTTTGTGCCTTGTTCAATGCCCGAACTATTCGTCGTCAGGCCATTTTTTGCAGCCAATTACTTTCGTACTCGATCTCCGTACTCCAAAATGGCTTCATTAAGCCATCCGACTACCAATCTTCTGAAAAAACTTAAGGATAAAGACAGAGACAGACTGCATAGGTCCAAAACTGCCAACGGTGCTTCCCTTAAGCTAGTCGCCAGTCTGCCGGTACTCGGTGCGGTGCTTTCGCAGCCCCTGGTAACCTGCTACTTTAGATTGCAGGTCTCTACTGAGAGCCATTCAGAGTCTGGTATGCCACGAGATGCTTCTTTGACTATGGAACCTGCGGATGTCTCTACCTTGGATGGGTCCTGCTGTGCAGGCACCGGCTTCTGAGGGTGTATTCAGGCCTACAGACATTCATATTAAACCGACGCCATCATCTCCATCCAGAATATCTGAATTCCCAAGGCCAAAAACTTGCACTGTGCCTAGAAAACTGATGACCAAACCGCAGGCTCAGGCCCATATGCCTCAAAAATAAATGCTTAGAATGGCCGAAGACCTTATTACCTTAATTAGGGGAAGCCAGCCTTCTCCCTCCAAGAGACCAAAAACTGATTTTCTTTCTGATTTCTTCTGATCAGGAATCTGATATTTCTGCTCCTTCTGATTACCAGGATTTGCCCTTATCTACTTATGAGGATTCTGATGCAGAGGATTCCATTCCCTCTGCTTCCCCTCCAGAAGATTTTTCTTTCGGTGAAACCTTGCATATTCTTAGGGAGCATTTCTGCTGGGAAAGCCAGGATTACTCTGAGTCCAAAAAGAGACTTAGGAAATTCTTACTCCTGCCTCAACACAGGTCTTTAGCTATCCCTTCTGTTCTGGACATTGTAGATGATGCTTTCTTGGAATCTAGCCTTACTCCAGACAATTTGCCTCTAGCTCCCAGAAAACCTGACAAGTACTACAGAGCACCTGACTCTCACAAGTTGCTCTTCAAGAATCCTTCTGCGGATCCAGAGACTATTTCCCAAGGACCAAAAGGCATTAAGGCTACTGCTGCCATAAAGCCTACCCCTTCTGATAGAGATTCTAGAGCTTTAGACAGATGGAGTAAGAAGGTATACACTTCTGCTATTTTGGCCATTAGGGATTTAAATTGCCAGTTTCATATGTTAAACTATCAGCAGCATATTATGGGAATACTAAAACAGAAAATTATGTTGATTTGATTCCTGACTGTGCTGAACACAAAGAATTACAAGATTTAATGCATTCTGCAGAACAAGTTGGTAAACACACTTTGCAATGTGGTTTTGACGCTTTAGAAGCATCTTGCAGGGCTGCTGTCACTGGGTCTGTAATTAGAAGGCATGCTTGGCTTAAAGAACAAAACTTGCCAGATCATGTTAAAGCTAAATTACTGGATGCTCCCTTAAACCAAGACCGCCTTTTTGGCAACAAAGCAGAAGAAGTCCTCAAAAGGATGGAGGAAAAAGCTAAATCTATGCAAACTGTTAAAGATTTCTTACAAGTACAACCTCCCAGATTCAGTAGTCTTTGGCCTTCAAAGAACAGGTCCTTTCCAGTCCTTTCCAGGCCTTCTCAGTCCAAACCCAGGAACAGCAGGCCACCTAGGCTACAGTTTCAGGCTATGCACAGATCTAAGCAGTGGGGGACTCCCACTTCCAAAGCAGGGAGTAGTAAGCCACCTCCCTACAGAAAAATGGCACAATGACTTAACCTTAACCCTTCCAAGCCCTGCTCAACTACCTACTCCATTAGGAGGAAAGCTCACCCTGCATGCAAAAAACCATTACCCAGGACAAATGGGTTTTGAACATAATTTCCCAAGGATACAGATTCCATTTCCACAAACTACCAACCCCAAATGGTTGGCCAGACCTACCCCCAAATCAATGGGCAGAGGCCAACAGCAGGTTCTCTGTCTTCTCAGTATCAGGGCCATTCAACCTGTCCCAGCAGAACAAAGGAAACATGTTTTTTATTTGACTTTTTCTGGTACCCAGAAAAGACCACTCCTGGCGTCCTATCCTGGACCTCTCTATCCTCGACACCTTTCTGGTGGTTCCAAAATTCAAAATGCTAACTCTTCAACAGCCTCTTCCTATGCTAGCCAAGGATCCCTGGCTGGCAACCCTAGACTTAAAGGAAGCTTACCTGCACATCCCAATAAAAGAATCCTGCCGACAATACCTATGTTTCAGGGCAGGCTCCATACACTTTCAGTTGTCTGCACTTCCCTTTGACTTATCTACTGTGCCCAGGGTGTTCACAAAGTGTCTAGCTCCAGCCATTGCATTTTGCAGGCTGAGAAATATTCAAATTTACCCATACCTGGACGATTGTCTGATTCAGGCAGAAAGCCAAGACTTGCTATTACAACACCTGGCATTCGTAAAGAAACTTCTAACCTCACTGGGGTACACCATCAACGAAAAGAAATCTCACCTAGTATCTTGCCAACAGATTTATTCCTAGGAGCAGGCTTGAACACAACTTCCCAGATGGCATTTCTCACTCTGAAGAAACAAGTTTATTTGACAACCTACTTCAAACTATTGGCCACAAAATCCCAGCAAGGAAAATACTGCAAGCTCTGGGGTTCATGGCCTCCTGCATTCTACTAATTCCATATGCAAGACTGCATATGAGGAAACTCCAATGGTATCTAAAAAGCCTATGGTGTCAACATTCTCAGGACCTAGAAACAATGATTTCTGTCATTCCTTGTATGAAGACAGAGTTCCTTTGGTGGGCAGAGGCCTGCTACCACAACAAGGGGAGTACCTTTCACTTTACCCCCTGCCACCCAAACCCTAACAACAGATGCATCAGACTATGCATTGGGGGCTCAAATGGCAGGGCAGTGCATTCAGGTCAAATGGAACCCGAGACAGATGCACCTGCCTATCAATCAAAAAGAAATGTTAGCTGTACAGAATGCTCTGACAGCTTTCAAAGACCATATTCTTCCAGGACAATTATTGGTAAACACAGACAACACAAAAGTTATGTGGTACATAAACAAGCAGGGGGGAACCCACTCGTACCCTCTCTGCAGACTAGCCATGGCTCTGTGGAACACAGCCTTGAGCTACCACGTACACCTATAAGCACAATTCCTGCCAGGCAAACTAAATTCAATGGCAGACGACGTAAGCAGAAATCTCATGGACCCACATGAATGGAAACTAGAACCCAAAATATTCAACCTCTTGAGGAACAAATGGGGGACTCCAGAAGTAGACCTGTTTGCATCCCCTCATAACTACCAATTGAACAAATTCTGTACAAGAGCTCCCCACCATCAAGCTTGGAAAGTGGATGCCCTGTCCTTTACCTGGGAAAGACTCTTGGTTTATGCCTTTCCCCCTCTGCTTCTCCTCTCAAAGGTTCTACTAAAGATCAAACAGGACAAGCCAAGGACAATACTGATTGCACCAGACTGGCCACGCCAGCACTGGTACCCCTTCTTGTGCAGTATGACACTGCTACAACCTTGGCACCTGCCTCAGACCCCTTCCTTGCTGTCCCAGCAGGTGGGCCAGATTCTGCACCCTCATCTTCAAACCCTGAACCTTTCAGCCTGGCTAATTTCTTGAACTCTCTAGCACCCCTCAGTAAGCAGGTGCTGGATGTCATTCTGGAGGCAAGGAGGCCTAGTACTAGAAAATCCTATGCTGAAAAGTGGAAAAGATACTATTCCTGGAGCCAGGCTCAGTGGATGGGCACAATGGTGCCCAGCTTACCTCATATTCTAGAGTACTTAACAGAAAAGCTCCACAAGGGCCTGTCCTTCTCATCAATTAAAATTCATGCCTCTGCCATTTCAGCACATTATAATACTGAGACACCCTTCTTGACTCACCCCCTGCTAAAACAATTCCTTAGAGGGGCCAAAAATGTAAGACCCCCCCCCCCAGGAGAGCTCCCACACCAGCCTGGGACCTTAACTTTGTATTGGAAAAGCTCACTCTTCTCCCCCTTTGAGCCAGCTGCAACTGCAGAGTTGCAATTTATTTATTGGAAAACAGCCTTCCTTCTAGCCAACAATTCAGCAAGAAGAGTGTCTGAATTACAGGCCCTCATGGCAGTGGAACCCTTCGTTATCTTCCAAGCGAACAGGGTTTCCCTCAGGACTAATCCTTCCTTTATGCCCAAGGTGAAGTCTAGTGTGGCCCTAAATCAGTCCATTCATTTGCCTACTTTTTTCCCCTAATCCACAAAACAAAGGGGAATGAATACTGCACTCTCTGGACGTGCACAGACAACTTAGATTCTATTTGGACAGGACTAAGCCTCTCAGAAAATCTGAACAGCTGCTAGTTGGCTTTGCTGCAGGGACAGAGGGGAATGCCATTTCAAAGCCAGCAATTTCCAAATGGATAGCCCATTGCATTCATTTCTGCTACAAGAACCATGGAAAACCTACCCCACAGGGGATAAGATCACATTCCACCAGGGCTGCATCTACTTCTGCGGCATTTCTCAGAGGAGTCCCTACCAGGGACATCCTAGAAGCTGCTACCTGGAGCTCTGTACATACCTTTACCAAGCATTACCACATGTCTAACTTTTCTAAATCCAGAGCTGGATTTGCCACTGCAGTCTTGCAGGGCTTAATAGCTGGCCCTAATGCTCTTGAACTTCTCCTCCCTTCCTTAGCTTTGGGAATCAACCCAAATGTGATGACTGCAACAACTGTGTACACTAACATAAATGTAGATGTTAGAGTGTATTCACTGTTGCAGTCCTGGTTACCCTCCCTCCAGCCCCCTGAATTCTCTTGGCTGTACCTTTCCTTCTTGCTGGTATATTTATTTTTTCTTGTGTATTTGCTTTTTGATGGGGGGGGGGGTGTACCATACCATATAATTGCTTCCTATTGTGGGGGCACCTGACATCTGGGGCAGGAAAAACTGATGTAATGGCGTCGGCTGCATGTTTTATACTCTTGACGATCTGACATCAGGGAAGAAGTGACAGCATCCGATGCAGAAATCCGAAGACTCTGGTATTCAGGCCAGCTGAGGGCTACCTGCAGGCAGATAACCCAAATGTGATGACTGCAACAGTGAATGCACTCGAACATCTACATTTATGGTAAGTGTACACAACTGTACTTTTTGGGCCCTTTGTCCCCCATTTTGTCAGTCTTTGTCCAGATGTCTTGCAATGACAAGTTGTGAGGTATGCTACAGATATGTCACATCTCCTGCAAATAGGCCCCTGTGATGACCACTGTGATGCAATGCAGTTAACCCCACCACAAATGAACATGCACATATCGCAATATGGCTAAGAGCAACAGTTGTGTGCAAGGTAAAATGCATGACCTTAACATGCCTAGGGTACTGGTGACCCACAACAGGACAGTCCCATACTCACTAGCTTCAGGTTGATGTCCCACATCCAGACCAGAGGTACCTATGTAGTTGTGGGGGAGAGGTATTGTCAGCAGACTCACATGTGGCATTGGTACAAGATAAATGCTGCTTTTCTGCACATGTACAGTATAAGCTGTGATACTACACAATTTGCTGTCCTTCACCATAGATGTGCACTTGTGTGCATTACAAATCCCCACCCACAAATGCAGTTTGACCTGACATATGCATCTATGTACGCTACAGAAGCCAGTATGACTGCTACAGTATTCAACTGATGTGCACTGGGGCCTTTACCTGGACTCTTCTCTCCTATTGCCTGGGTGCCTCCCACCTCCACGACTTGTGTTTGTTGGCTTTGCTGGTGTGTGGTGGCCACCCCAAGGTTGGCAAGGAGCTCCTCTGTTGGTGTAGTGGGGCCTGTGTGGCAGGACCCCCACCTGCAGTGGTACGGTCCCTGGCCACAGCAGCAGCCCTTTGCCAGGCACAGCATATCAGGTCAGTCACCTGATGCCTGACCTGATCATATGTGCATCCATGGTGGCCTAAGTTGTTAACTCTGTGGACAAGGTCATTCTACAAAGTGGTCTGCTCCTGCAGATTGTGTTGTCTATGGCCAAAAATAACCCCATGGTGCTGGATGATGGTATCTGTGACAGCTGCATTTTCAGCTGCAGTATATGCTGGCTGTCTTGGCTGCTGCATGTCAACTGGAAGACATAAGCAGCAAAACACATCACAGGACCTCATACATTGGTCAAAGTAATTTACATAACCTGCACATCAACACTGACTACCATTAGCCACCACTTACAACCACATCATACCCCTGTCATCTATCAGCACAGTATGAATTAGCATTCCACTCCTGGTCCTGATGTGTCATGTTCCATCCAATGAGGGCCAGTAAACTGCATAATCCACCATTCATTATTCACCTTTGTATAGAGGGATGAGTGTGTCCATCTTCCTTGCAGATGGGATGTCAGTGGTGCTCAGGCTTTAATTGCATGCAGTGTGTAATGGAGCTGGGAGCATATGCCTGAGTTTATGTAGGATGCAGACAGGGATGTTATCAGGTCCCATGGAGACTTACTTTTGTTGACTTTGATTAGGCATTATGGACCTGCTCTCTGATGATGAGGGGAGGGGTGCAGGTACGGTGCATATCCACCTATATTGATGGTGGAACGGGGAATGATGTTTTCCCTTAACCTGTCTGCAGTGGGTTGGCTATAGCCCTGGTGTGTGTGTGTTTAAGTGGTGTGATTGACCACCATTACAGAGTGGGTTGGGTTGTTGCCTCTGAGATTGAAGACGTACGTGAAGCTGGCCTTCTGATTGGCCTTGGTGAATGTGTGCAATTTGTACTCATAGTTAGCCTTATAGTAATTCACCTGTGACCTTATATGCTCGGTCAGACAAAGGTAGACTTCCTTCCATGTTGGTACCTGCTTCTACTTGGCCCTGTACAGCCAATATAGCAACTGATTATGTGGTTTGTGTATTGCTGCTGTCCAGCAAAGGGGATTACTCTACCTTAGTGGAGGCAGGTTTTACGAGTAAGGTATTGCTGAGTCCAGACATCTATGTAGGTGCTCATATAGCTGTTTGTAGTAGGCATGGACACAAGGTCATAACACAGTTGGACACCTCTCCAATTTTAGCCTGATAATCATGTTTATTCTAGTACCCCTGTCTGTGTCAGGGCAATGCAACAACCAGTAGCTTTAGAAATTTATGTCTGTTGGATGCACAGAAACTAAGATTACACACGTGTACAACATGTACAGCTTATTTACCTGACATTTTGCATCTCATGTGTGTTATGAGGCTTCCAGGTATACCTGCTCATACATATGCGCAGGTAGTACCTGATATACATATCTGTTCTATGTCAGTATGGCACACTGTATTCACACTCTTGCTGCTCAGTCATACCTCTCAGTCATACCTCTCAATCTGTTAGAGCAGGACATCTGGAGGATGCCACACATAAATGGGGGGCAATGGCCCAACATTAGTGACACTTTATTAATATTGCTGTAACACACTTAAGTCAGTTGATAGCACAGTAGGCTTTGCATTCACAGAAATATCCTGGAGGATGTCCGACACTCATATGTATGCTATTATGTTGTAATGTCAGTCTTCACAGATTTGCCAGTGATTTGCCAGACATAACACAACTCTGAGTAAATGACTACAAATATGAGTCACACATATGGTCAGTGTGCATAACACTGGACAGTTGAATGGTATGAGCTCTGTATATCACATGCAGTTCAACACACACTTCTTCATCAGTAGTTTAATATGCACATACCCTGTATAGGTCTCTTACATTTGTGAGACAAACATGTATCATCGTTGTATTCACAAGTAACATATGGATATTTATGACATCCCACTAGCAGGCCTAGCAGTGTCAGTCAGTATTGTTTAACAGACACTCCAGTAGTAGTCATATGTGAGCCATCCTTTCCTGGGGTGACTCAGGGGCTTGAGCTGTGATCTGTGTCACTGCAGACAGACCCAGGTGCTATGGCCATAGGTGCTGATTAGCAATATATCAGTAGAGCAAGTCTTGTTGAGATATATTTATTAAACTTCCTATTTCCCATTATCACATACCCCCTACTGTATTCCATAACATGCTTACTTGATTGACATACCTTTTTTTCCCAAGTATAGTTGGTTTGTTTCCAATTTCTGTTTGTTTGTGTTTGTCTGTCTGTCTGTCTCTCTCTCTTTCAGAAATGTCTGGTGTACATCTGTTTTGCAAAGGCTGCAGCTTGCCTTTTGTAGGTAATGCTAATGAGCAGCTGATGGCCTGTGCACCAATTGCTGTCCCCCACTTGCTAATTGCATGCAGAACAGCTGTGCTGTTATTCCTATAGCCAATGACATGGCAACACAATCCTATAACCGAGTACTTCATGTGGGTGTTGGCCCTTTTCCTTGCCTGTGAGGAGGACATTATGGAGGTGTGAGAACAGCATCACAGAGGGTAGTTGGAAATACCTCTTACAACGAAAAATGTGGAGACAACCCAACAAAATGGGGAGAAGGTTCCAGACCTAGGGGACAGAATGTAAGTATTACTGTTATACAGTTGGATTAATGCTAGTTTAACAGGGTTTGCGTGGACATGTATTTTCTGCATGATTTTAACTCTTGACAGTGTTATGTGATTGACATAACTCTCAACTGTAGGGTTATCCGCAAAATGGCCAGAGGTTCGACTCTTATGTTTGGTCTGTTCCTCAGACAGTTTTTGTCCTTGGCAAATCAGTAGCATACTCTGGGGATTGCAGTCAGTAAATGCTAACATCCATTTGTGTTTCTGACTTCATATCCCTCAGAAAATATTTGTTACAACAAACCCTGTAACACCAGCAACCTTTTCAGTTTATAACAGCAATATTTCACATATGCACCTGTTTTTGGGCCTCTGTCTCCCAATTATGTCAGGCTTTGCCCAGATGTCATGCAGTAAGAGGTTGATAGTTATGGTATACCATTTAGTGCCTTCATCGAAATATCATCCCAGTGATTTAGCAGAATGCCTGACATGTTTTGAGGGAGAGGCCATATATATGAGGACGTAATCTGGACATTCTGTGGGAATCTGTACTGTTGAGAGTTCTGTGTATGTCTGGCAATTGTTAACAGACTGTCAGGATTGTGTAGCAGTGTAGTGTGTAAATGTTTGTTGGTCTGTGTAGGGAGGGGGTAAGTGTCATGGCTCCCTTTCTATCTGACTGTGCATGCTGCTCTAGTTTCTGGTGCTCTATCAGCTGTATATATTTGTAGGGGCAGACTGAGGCATTTCCTGTAACACCTCAGGATTCCTACTACACTGTGACTTGGGGCACTATATGGAGGGGTAGTGTGCGAGTGGCAAACAGGATATTTTTGTTGACACAGTCATTGTACTCTAGTGTTCATTTGTCTGGTGAAACTGGTTGTGGGTATGCACTTTCACACCGGTGTCTGTTTTTCACTCCTGTTACATCCCTGTAGTGCCTGATATATTTTCAAATGCACGTGTAATTCCCCATTGCTGATTTGGGGTAGTGCTGTGTCAGTCTGACCGTAGTTTAGACGGTTCTTGGTGACATGCTTAGCAGCTCAGTGTCATTTCCCTAATGTCATGTTATGTCCAGATATGCATAGGATGTCTAGTTTTCTGGCTCATATCTTTGGTCTGGTCCCCATAAGTGTTGTGTATTCCTGCCAAATCAGTGGGATGATGTGATGATTTAAGTCACTAGCTAATGAGAAGCAACTGAGTCTTGC
>NC_056725.1:1705340701-1705578201 GCF_019279795.1 Protopterus annectens | reverse complement strand
TGGATAGGATTACATGTGCCCAGTGGATGCCTGTGTGAAATGGACAGCTATGTATGGGGCGACAATTTTTTGAAGGGACAGATGCCCTTTTCTTGTTAAGGTGAGAGTGGGATGTTGGGGAAGGATTGTAGGTATGTCTGGAGAGGTAGGTTGGGTAGGGAGACAGACAAGACGGCAGTCAGGGGTTGTGTGTGCCACATGGGGGGTAAACACCTTGGACAGGGAGGGTGGTTGGGAATCAGAAGCTCATGAGCCCCCGTATGGATATGGTGGAACTGACATCCCCACCTGCAGGCAGTTACGACTGCACCTTCACAGCCCTGATGATGAATGTGCTGGGGGCTGGATAGGAGGGGCAGCCTGCTCCTCAAGCTGTGCCAGGCAGCTCTCCAACTGGCACTGCTGGCCACCCGACTCAGAGCAGATGACACTGCACACCATACCCCAGAACAGACAGCAGATGATGGGCTGATCTCTGCGTCCACGCCTAGGTGGTGCATGGCCTGCAGAAGACAAAGTTCCAGGGTGGGTCCCAGATGTGCTGAACCTGGTGCTATGCCCAGATAATGCAGGATAGGTGGATACGCTGGGATCAACCTTCCCAAACGTGCTACGGTGTTGAGGTTTTCCAAGATATATTGGTTAGTCATGAACAAAACATGTCAATATTAGTTTTAAAGGCATCCATGGGTGTTTAGATTAACCCAAAACAACAGATGTGAAACAGTTATATAGCAAACAGAACACATGCATAACTGGAACAACTGTAAGCATTGTAACAGCATGCCAATAACAATGATGGCAACAGGCCACCAAAAATTGGTATTTGAACAAAGTATTTAACATGCAACCAATTAATTATATGAACGATAATGTAACAACATGTCCCAACATTAGTTTTGGTAAAAACATACCCATAGTATATGAATAATAATTAGTGATGCAGATAAGGGGTGGGGGAGACCTACTCTTGAGGTCTGCCCTCACTTTACATCTACTTATGGCCTACCTATGACATACCCATATCTGTGAGGTGGGCCATGTAGACGGCCTTCTGTACAATGGTGCCCACATGGTGGGAAACTGTTAGGTTGCTACCAACCTCAGTGCACAAGTTGCCACACACCTGATTGCATGCTCAGTACATTATTACTGTCATACTTAGTGTGGATGACATCTGCCACAGCAGGGGGAATAATGCCTCTCCTGGCATTCCTTTTGTGGTGATGCTTCTTCTAAAAGTCAGTAATTGGGTGAGTGCTTCTTGGGGGATGGCCACATCAGTAGGGGAATGTAAGACAGTGGGCAGCTTGTAAGCATCCATACACCTGGTCAGCCACAGACCACTGCTTTTGTCCTGTACCTCAGATATATGCATCTCAAACAGTAGAGGGCCCCCAGACCAATCCTTGGGGTACACTGTTGTGGATGAATCTACTATTAGAGATGGGTTCTACTCCTTTGAGTGGGTACTGTCATTGGGCCAGTTAGCTGTCCGTCTGGTAACCTACAGATTGGTGCCTAGCTATGTAGGCATATGTATCCTGTTCACCTGGGGATTAGTGTGAGAGGATTGGAATAGGTGAAGGTAGGCATTGTTCACCATCTTCCCCTCCTCCCTGTGTTTGTTGACCACTGCAGAGAGGTCAGCCAGGTTTAACAGGCCTGATCTCCCTTTGACAATACCTTGGTGTGTGGGCCCAGGTATTTTCATGTTGTCGATGTCCCTGTTCATAATGTCCTTGATATTGTCTTCCATGCCCTTGCAGAGCAGGCTAGTTAGGCTGATGTGCATAATATTGGCTGGGTTGGTATATTGCTCCGCATTTGTGTATACGGATGACCATGGCTATCTTCTGTGCAGATTGGATGACACCGTTGCTCAGGCTGTGGTTGACTGCTGTGCGGAATGGATGTGAGAACCCATGTCTGTGTTCATGTGGGATGCAGCCAGGGGTAGTGTCATGCCTATGGTGACCTCTGCATGTTGCCTTTAAGAGAGCATTATGGACCTGTTTCCTGATGATGAGGGGAGGGGGGCAGGTGCTGTACATGCACATGTGTACCACTGGGGGGACAGGAGTGTGGTGTTTTCACTTCGCCTGTCTGCAGCCGGTTGTCTATATGTATGCCATATGTGCATGTGGTGTTATTGACCACCACTACAGAGCAGAATTGTGTGTTGCATCTGGGATTGCAGACGTGTGGAAGGCCTAGTGATTTGCCTTGGTGGAAGTGTCTGATTTGCACTCAGAAATCCTTATGGTACATCACCTGTGCCCTTATGTGCTTGTGCAGACCAAGGTGACATTGCTTCCAATGTGGCACCTGTTCCTTCTTGGCCTGTCCAGCAATTGTTTCCACCTACTATGGTATTTGTGTATTGCTGCTGTCCACAACATGAGTTTACCCTACCTTAAGGGAGATGATGTCCTGTCCGGTACTGCTGAGCCCATACAGCTATGTAGGTGCCCACATAGTATTGTGGTATGGGCCTGGACACTGCTGCTAGTTCGAACAAATGGGACATTGGCTATACAGCTACTTCTACCTGCTCTAAGGGGATTTGTAGTCAGTTGTGTACAGTTCATTCTGTTTGACACTGTAAAGGGGGGGCAGGGGAGATGGTGACCTGAACAATGATGGCTATGCAGTCAGATATTACCAAGGGGATGGCATTGTAGGAGTGCTACAGTGACTACTCATGTTTGTTAGGGCCAGGTACATGAGATTCCCACCTGCTGTAGGAATGTTGACCAGCTGATCCACTGCATTGACATTGACAAAGCCAAGGAATCTATGTGCATTCATGTTCAGGTGGCATAGGTCAGGCACACTTTGGTTTGGTATTTGAAGTCACCCAGGAGCAGGTAGATGATTGAATCCAGACAGATTCCAGCAGGTCTTAATAGGTGTGGTGGGTGTCCTTAGTCATGGTTGGAGGCCTGTAGCTAGCTATGATTTGAGTAGGTGTTTTGTCAACTGTTAACTGCACTTGGGATGTCACCCTTGCGTCATAATGTTTGGCCAGCCTGGAGGTGTGTATGTGTATGCTAATGTTGAACACTCCACCTCCTGTGTCTTTGTGGGCCTCCATTTGGGGTCTAAACACATGATGGGATGAGTGACCTGGTAAGGTTGGTGTGCTGTCCACAGCTAGAAAGCAGGTGTCTGTGACAGTACAAATGTCAGCATCCTACAGGATAAGGTATGTTTGCATTGACATGGGTTTCATGGTAAGACACATAGCTCCTGTTAGAGCAAAACATTTGCGCAAAGGCACACATCAGTGGTGGGCAAAGGCCAGTAAATAGTGCCACTTTATGAATCTGGCTGAAACACACTTAGTTGTCAGCAAAGACAGTGTCACATTCACAGGTGTACTCTGCAGGATATCACATCTGACAAAATGTATGCTAATTTGTTATGACTTCAGTCTCTTAATGGGTTGCCAGTGATGTGCCAGACAATACACATCTGTCTGATGCATTGACTACAAATATGAGGCAGACATGTGGTCATGCTGCAAATCTCTGGACAGTTGTCAGGTATGGGCTCAGTATATCACATACAGTTCAACACACACATCTGCACCTGTCGTGCAGTATGCACATACCCTATGTACATCTCTTACATTTGTAAGACAAGCATATGTATCAGAGTAGCATTTACAGGTGACATATGAATAATTACAACATCCCAGGTAGCTGGCCTACCAGTGACACACTCAGTATTGGTTATGCATGAGCTGACCTTTGTTGGGGTGACTCATGGGCCAGAGATGTGGTCCATGTCAGTGCAGGCAGGGCAAGCAGAAATAGCCATAGGTGCTAAACAGCAGCATGTGAGTGCAGCAGGTCTTGTTGTGGCCTAGAGTTTAATGTCACATTTGACATCATTGCATCCCCCCTTCTGCATTCCATTACAAGCTTACATGATTGGCATATCTGTTATAGTGCTCAAGAGTTCCCTCACAACAATGCAAATAGGTTTGTGTAGTCGCAGTCTTTCTTTGTGTAGATGGGTTGAGACCTGTGTTGCATAGTCAGCGGCTTGCCTTTTGTAGGTACTGCTCTCCTACTTGCATCCAGAGCAACTGTGTTGTCTTTCCATTTGCCAATGCCATAGCAACACAGTGCTATAATTACAGCCTTCATGTGTGCCTTTCCCCTTTGCCTTGCCTGTGCGAAGGACATTATGGAGGTGTGGGGGCTACAGCTTCACAGACAATAGGTGGAAATACCTCTCAAGGGAGGACGGAGACAGCCCAGCAACTTTGGGAACAAAGCTCCAGAACTGGGCACAGATTGTAAGTCAGTAGTGCTGTTATACACAGAAGGATGCTAGTTTAATAGGGTTCATCTGGACATGCATTTTCTGCATGACTTGACGTCTGACATTGATATGTCCCTGACATACCTCTCAACTGTCCTGATGTCCACAGACTGCCCAGGGGTTTGCCTGTTATGTTTGGTCTGTTCTTCAGACAACATCTGTTTTTGTGGAAGCAGTAGGATAAAGTGAGGATTGTAGTTAGTAACTGTTGACATCCATTGGTGTTTCAGACATCATATCCTTCAGGGATGTTATCTTACAACAAAGCCTGTGACACTGGCATCTGTTTCAGTTTGTAACACCATTATGTGAGATATGTCCCTCTTTCCGGCCCCCTGTCCCCCAAATATGTCATGCTTTGTTCAGATGTCTTGCAGTAAGAGGGTCAGAGGTATGTGATATCATTATTTGGTGACTGCACTCAAGGTATCATCCCATTGACTTAGCAGACTCCTGGAAGTGGTATATGGCAGTGGCCATGAATATGGTCTCACACCCTGGACATTCTGTGGAAGTCTGTACATATGAGAGTTATGTATGTCTGGCCATTGTGAAGCGACTGCCAAGATTGTGTAGCAGTGTATTATGTAGATATTTGGCTGAGTAGGGAGAGTAGCGGATGTGAGTGTTGCAGATCCTTTTTCTATATGACTGTGCATGCTGCTACAGCTGCTGGTGGTCTATCAGGTGTGTATGTTTGTAGGGGCAGACTGAGAATACCTCCTCAGGATTCCCAGTACACTGTGAGTTGGGCCAGTATTTGTCAGTGGAGTGTGTGACTGGGAATTAGGATATGTATCGTTCAGTTGTTCTACTCTAGAGTTCATTTGGGGTACTGGTATGTTGCTGTGACTGGTGCAAATGGTTGTGGGTGGACATTTGTGCACCACTATTTGCTTTTCTCTACAGTTCCATCTCTGTAGTGCATGATATATTTTGATAGACATGGGTAATTGCCCAGAGCTGATTTGGGTTGGTCTTAATGTAGTTCAGAAGGTGCTGGGTGACATGTTTGGCAGGGTTTTTTCATTCTGTTACATGACTGTGGTTATACCTCTCCACTTACATGACTGTGGTTATACCTCTCCACTGTCCAGATGTCTAGACACTGTCTAGATGTTCATCGTGTTTCACTGTTGCAGTCATCACTGTAGGGTTCTTCCTGCCGGCAGGCAGTCCTCGGTCGGCCAGAATCCCAAAGTCTGGGTCCGGGGTCGGCTGTTCAGTCATGCTCCCTGACGTCAGAGTGCTAGGAGTACAAAGCTGCCAGCCGACGCCATGTTCTCCAGTCTTTCTTGCCGTGCGGTGAAAGCAGTTGGCAAGTGCCAGTCGGCTGACTCCTGATATTTTCGTGCTTCAGTCCGAATACTTTCTTCTTCTTCTCGAAGCTAAGTACCCCGTTGGGGAAACTTTTTCTTGCTCCAGTCCGATGTCAGAAAAAGTTAATAATTGCATTTCTTGTGGGAAGCAAATACCTCATAAGGATTTTCATTCTTAGTGTATTCCTTGTTGGGCCCTGACCACAATGTAGCTAGTTGTCGGTTTTGTGCTAGATTTAACCAACGTACGATTAAGCGAAGGTACGATTTTGCTTTTCACTACTTTGGTAGGCGATTTAATTATAAAATGTCGTCTGACATGCTTCCGACTACCGGAGTTCACAAATGACGCAAGGATAAGGACAGGCCTCCGAGGTCCAAATCAGACTACGTTTTACTAGCAGAGCCAGCTACAGGTTCAGCCGTCATCAGTGAGGCGCTTTTGCAGCCCCTGTCGTCGGCCATTTCAGAACAGATTGCCGAAACGGACTCCCACGAGGAGCCAGCTAGGCCTTTGAGCACTCCATCTGCAGGACCTTCGGACAGTGCTCCCTCGGATGGGTCCGGAGCCGCTGTGCAGGTACCAGCTTCCAAGGGGGTTTTCAGGCTTACACAGCTTCTGATAAAGGCAAAGCCAAAGACAAAGGCAAAGACTCCTTCTAAATCTAAGACACCAGCCCAGGCCTCTTCTGATCCGGGACCCAAATCTCAGAAACAGCTACTTAAAATGGCGGAGGACTTACTAACCATGATTAGGGGTTCACATCCCCCTCCAGACAAAAGGCCAAGGCAAGAATTGGAATATGAATCTTCTGATCAGGCATCTATTTCTTCAGTGTCTTCCTCTGAACAGGAATATACTTTCCCTCCTTATGAGGATTCTGATACTGAGGTATCCATTCCTTCAGCTTCTTCCCCTGAGGATTTTTCTTTTGGGGAAACTATACATGACATGAGGGAACATTTTCACTGGGAAGGACAGGAGTACTCGGAATCTAAGAGAAGGCTTAGGGATTTCCTTCTTCTTCCCCAACATAGACCCCTGGCTATTCCGCCTATTTTGGATATTGTGGATGATGCCTTTTCTTAGGCTAATTTAACTCCTGACTCCTTTCCTCCAGCCCCTGCTAAGCCCGATAGATATTACAGGGTCCCTGATTCCCACCAGTTCCTTTACAAAAATCCTACTGCTGATCCAGAAACCATTTCTCAGGGTCCTAAGGGGGTTAAGGCCGCTTCTGCTAAAAACCCTATTCAGACAGATAAGGATTCTAGAGCTTTGGAGAGATGGGGCAAAAGTGTACACTTCTGCTACTTTATCTATTAGAGCTTTAAATTGTCAATTTCATATGCTAAAATATCAGCAATTTCTACTGTCTGTTATGAAACAAAAGCTAGGTACCATTTCTGCATGTACAGATAATAGGAATTACTCGATTTGATGCATGCCACTGAACAAGTGGGGAAGCATGGTTTACATTGTGGTTTTGATGCCTTGGAGGCCTCTTGCAGGGCGGCTGCCTCTGGCACAGTCATTAGAAGGCATGCTTGGTTAAAGGAACACAACTTACCAGATCAAGTGAAAGCAAAGTTACTGGATGCTCCTGTTCAGCATAATGTTTTGTTTGGGCCTAAGGCTGAAAAGGTGATAAAGAAAATGGAGGATAAGTCAAAATCCATGCAAATGGTTAAGGATTTCTTACATGTTCACCCCCCTAGATTTAGCAGAAATTGGCCAACAAAAAATTGGTCCTTTCCCAGCTCGGACAGGCCTCAGAGGGGTAGATATAGGCGCTCCAGAGGGAGGGCCCAAGCACAGACCTCTTACAGACCTAGACAGTGGAGTACTTCCACCCCCAGGGGTGGAGAGGACAGACCTCAGTCTTATAGAAAACGGGCTCAATGACTCCCCCTGCATGGCTCCAGGAACTTCTCTCCTGGAAGCCCCTCTAGGAGGAAAACTCTCTCTTTTTCAACAAAATTGGACTTACATAACCCAAGACAAGTGGGTTTTGGATGTAGTTTCAAGGGGTTACAAATTCCACTTTCATACCTTGCCAAGACCAAACGGATGGCCAGACCTACCAAAACACCAATGGTCAGAGGCATTAAACCAGGTGGGATCCCTCATGGCTATGAGGGCCATAGAACTGGTTCCACAATCAGAGACGGGGCAAGGCTTTTACTCAAGGCTCTTTCTAGTTCCCAGAAGGCAAAATTCATGGAGACCCATCCTAGATCTGTCATTCTTAAACACTTTCCTGGAGATACCAAAGTTCAAGATGCTTACCCTGCAGCAGCTTCTGCCAATGTTGAGCAAAAATGCATGGATGGTGACATTGGATTTATAGGAGGCGTACCTACACATCCCTATCAGACAGGAGTGCAGAAAATACCTCAGGTTCAAGGCCGGCTCAAAACATTACCAATTCTCTGCGCTGCCCTTTGGCTTGTCTACTGCGCCCAGGGTCTTCACCAAGTGCCTGGCACCAGTAGTAGCTTATTGCAGACTCAAGGGAATTCAAATTTACCCTTATCTGGACGACTGCCTTATTCAAGCAGACAGCAAGGATGTCTTACTCCAGCATCTGGAATTTGTTCAAAATCTTCTCAAGTACCTGGGATTCACTGTGAACATAAAGTCAAATTTGACACCCACACAACAGATAACTTTTCTGGGTGCTTTTCTAAACACAACAAGCCAGATGGCATTCCTGACATCCGAAAAACATCTACAGCTGGCTTCAACTTTCAAAACCTTGGCATCAATAACTCAGCTAACTGCAAGGAAATTCCTGCAGGCTTTGGGTTACATGGCCTCCTGCATCCTTCTCATACCAAATGCAAGACTACATATGAGAAAAATACAATGGTACCTAAAATGTGTATGGTTCCAGCATTGCCACAGTCTAGACACACAAATTGCTGTCTTGCCTTGCCTACAAAAGGAATTCCATTGGTGGACTATGGCATGTCTTCACAACAAAGGGAAAGCCTTCAATCTGCCTCCAGCCAGCCAAGTGTTAACCGTGGACGCCTCAGATTACGCATGGGGAGCCCACTTGCAGGGAAAAGGTCTGCAAGGTTTTTGGACAGAGGATCAGAAGCTCCTACACATCAATTTAAAAGAGATGTTAGCTGTACAAAATGCCCTCTTGGCTTTCAGGGATCTTCTACAACCAGGACAACTACTAATACGGACAGACAACACCACAGTTATGTGGTACATAAACAAGCAAGGGGGTTCACACTCCTACCCCCTTTGCAGACTAGCCATGACTCTATGGAACACAGCTCTTGCTTGCAAAGTGAATCTACAAGCTCAGTTCCTGCCAAGGAAACAAAATATTCTGGCAGACAGCCTGAGCAGAAACCTGTCAGACCCACACGAGTGGATGCTAGACACCCAAATATTCAAGATGATTACAGAGGCCTGGGGCTGCCCGGACATAGATCTATTTGCATCACCCCTCAACCACCAGTTACAGATTTTTTGCACAAGGACATTTCACAAACTAGCATGGAAAGTGGATGCACCATCATTCAGTTGGAGAAACCTCTCTGGGTATGCCTTTCTGCCACTACATCTTCTTCCACGGGTGTTATTAAAGATCAAGCAGGACAAGCCCAAGATGATGATTTTACTGGCCTCAAATTGGCCTCTTCAATTCTGGTACTCAACACTAAAGAATCTATCCCAGGACCCACCTTGGATTTTACCTCAGATTCCAAAGCTTTTGTCCCAATACCAAGGCCAGGTTCTGCACTCTCATGTCAAAACTCTCAGCCTAGCAGCCTGGCGAATTCAGGGTCTATGATTAATCCTTTCCTTCCCAAACAGGTCATGGATGTCATCTTAGAAGCCAGATGGCCTAGCACTAGAAAATCTTATACAGGTAAATGGAAGAGATTTTGCACCTGGATGCATGCTCAGGATTCGGATCCCCTCATTCCTAATATCCCACTGATTTTACTTTACCTGACAAACATGATTCATAAGGGTTTATCCTTCTCCTCCATAAAAATATATGCCTCAGCTATCTCTGCACATTACAATACAGATCCTCCAATCTTTTCACATCCACTTCTGAAACAATATCTCAGAGGAGCAAAGAATTTAAGGCCCCCTAGGACACCACCCATACCTGCCTGGGACCTCAACTATGTTCTGGAAAAACTCACTCTGCCTCCTTTTGAGCCTGCTGCCACATCTGATATTAAGTATTTATCATGGAAGACAGCTATCCTGCTGGCTTTGACTTCAGCCAGGAGAGTCTCGGAGTTACAAGCACTCATGGCTGTGGAGCCTTATATTATTTTTCACCAAGATAGGGTGTCTTTGAGGACTAATCCTACTTTCATGCCTAAAGTGGTTTCCAAAGTGGCTTTAAATCAAACTATTCACCTGCCAACTTTTTTCACTAATCCACAAAATAAGGGGGAAAGGATCTTGCATTCTTTGGATGTACACAGACAACTTCATTTTTACCTGGACAGAACCAAGGATGTCAGGAAAACAGGTGATAGAAAAGTGGTGAAATGGAGGCAAGCAGAGGGTAAAACATAAAAAGCAGCTAGGGCTGTGCAGGACGGGTGTAGGAAAGTACCATAGCTCTACATTTCTTCAGCAGCAACAAATGTGAATTAAATGCGTAGAATTTGGAATTTACAGCCTCACATCCCACAGGGAGGGGTGTTGGCGACAGACATTTGCAGAGTAATCTGTGGGTTGATTGATTAGTTTCACTGTACATGGGGGCAAAATGTAGAGCTAAGTATGGGGCTATTTTTTTTTTTTTTTTTTTGTGGGACAGATGCCCCCCCCACTTTTTTTAAGTTGAGAGTGGGATGTTGGGGAAGGCTGTAGGTATGTTTGGGGAGGTAGGTTGGGTGGGATAGGTTGCATTTGCAGACAGACAAGACAGCAGATAGGGGCGGTATATGGCACATGAGGGGGTAAACACCTTTGAAGCGGAGGGTGGTTGGGAATCCGAAGTCCATGAGCCGTCATATGGATACAGTAGGACGGAGGTCCCCACCCATGGGCAGTCACCACTGCTCCTTCATGGCCCCTTTAGTGGCTGTGCTGGGGGCTGGACAGGAGGGGTAGCCTGCCCCTTGAGGTGCACCAGGCAGCCCTCAATCTGGTGCAGCTGCCCACCGAACTCTGCTCAGATGGCGCTGCGCACCAAACCCCGGAACTGACTGCTGGTGACAGGCTCCTGACCGCACCCGCTTCGAGAGGGGGACGGGTGCCATCCCCTGAGGTGGTTCCACCCGAAGGTGGTGCAGGACCAGCAGATGAGGAAGTCCTGGGTTGGGTCACAGACGCGCTGGGGCCCGGTGCCATGGCCAGATGAGGCAGGACAGGCAGATCTGCCAGGATCTGCTTTCCCAGACTTGCTATGGTGTTGAAGTATTAAAAAATATGTTGGTTAGTTATGAGCAACACATTTCATGATTAGTTGTAACAGCATGTAAGGGTGTTCCAATTCACCCCATAAAACAAATTTGAAACAGTTGCACAGCAAAACAAACACCTGTATAAATGGAACAAGATTATGTATCATAACAGCATGCCAGTAACATTGACGGCAATAGGCCACCAACAATGGTATTTGAACAAGGTATGTTAACATGCAACCAATCAAATATATGAACAATAATAGAACACAAGTCCCAACATTAGGTTTGGAGAAAAACATACGCATAGTATATGAATTATAGTATTGATGCAGATGAGGGGTGGGGTGAGAGACAAAAAGTCCTTTAACAACTGTTTATGCTTCTATTTTCCACAGCAGTATTGCTCAATACTCTATGGGTCTGCCCTCACATTACATCTGCCTATGGCCCATAGCTTCTGCAGCACACACATACCTATTAAACTGTCAGCCTGGAATGGTATGGGGCAAACTGTGATAACTCTGGGTACATGACTGGAGGGGACTCATACATGTCAGGGTTACATATCTGGCACAGGCGGGGTACCCTGGAATGCTGTTATGTGAGTGTGCTACTGGCATACTTCAACTGGTTTCCTATCTGTGTCTAGGGTTATTTGCAGCAGTGACCACTAGCCTTGACAGCGTGACACTTGAGAGACATGTATCGGGCAGAGTGCATGTTGTGCGGACCTATCCTGGTGTCATTTGCAGGCATGTGGTGGGACAGTTGAACAGTTCTACACAGTCGATTAGTATATCCTTCATATAGCTACTACCAACATTTCCTTACCTGTAAAACCTGTGTAAAAATATCTGTTAACACTACCGGACTGTTTTTACATTTATTCCTGATTCCTTGTGTGTAGATATGCACACATCGTAGTACAACTCCCTGGATTCAAACCATGTCTGGATGTGCAAACTTAACAACTAAGCTATTTCTCATGACACTGAGCTACTGGTGAACTGCTGTTTCTTGTTTCACTGGTTTCTGCCTTATAGTCTCTTGGTTAGACAGTCTGAACTTGTAATCCTGTGATGCATGCATGACAGTTATTGTACTGTGCATTAATTCTTTGGATTACTGCAATCTAGAAAGCAAAGGTTAACACAAGGCAATGCTGCATGGAACACACTTTGAAACTTTACACATTACTATTCAGGGTTCAGAGCTTAGTGCAGTATATATTTCACATTTCAGTTGTATCTTGTTTTACAGCTCTGGCATCTACCGTTTTTCTAAAATAGCTGGTTCACAGAACAACCTCAGTTAATGAATGCTGTCACAGTCATATTTTCTGTGAAGAACCTGTCTACATTCTATATGTCTACAACAACATACCAGAATAAATGCAACCGATTTTTTTGTAGGGATCTTCATTGCACATCAATATTAGTTGGTCAAACTTTTTTTATTTATTCAATTAACACAGTAACAGTTTACCTACTAGAAGTAGGCAATGTACTCCTTCTTAGCTATTTGCACACTATACTGCAAAATAGATTTTTGTACTCACCAGCCTGTTGGCACAGCCTCAGCAGTCTGTTGGAATGGGCTTCTATGTTACTAGCCCTCTCTGCTGCAGTTGTAGGGGAGAAAATGTTTTGCATACCTGTCTATCACATTCTTAGGCAAGTATTTGCTACAGACTATTTGATAGTGATACTTACTCACTACTGGAGCATTCTGTGCCAGTGCATCTTGGATCCACTGGGCCAAAAGCCCCCCCTCCTCTGCTTTAGATCAGCATAGTGGTGCTGTACCTACTCATTACTTCAGGGGATGCCGGTAGCACTGGTGAGGTCACGTGCAAGACGGTCCCAGGCTTCTGCTTGTATTGTGAGCCCTACTACTGGCCCTGCAGCAGTCTCTCCTCATGGTTTTCTACCAGAAGTCCAGCCATGACCCTGGACTCCTGAATGCTCCAGCGCTGTGCCTGATAGCCCGCTCCTTCACCTACACCAGCCACAGTACCTGCACAGATGAACTATAACAGATTCTGGCTGTATTCCCACCTGCACCATTTAAATAAGGCGATATTCCAGCCCTTTGCCATCATTGGACCATTTTGAACATATTAAGCTCAGCTAAGCAGTGAGCAAATCCGCTAAGCTAGGTTGAACAGTGCTTAAAGGGGTAATTGCTGAGCACTGCTTAACAATGTGCAAATCCAGTTAGCTGAGCTACCTGCTGCTTAGCATTCACGTTTAAGCAACGCTTAAACCTGATAAGCATAACTGAGCTTTGCTAACCATTGCTCACTTTTCATTTTTAAAAAATTATCAGACTAATGATTTCATTTAGTAAGTGTATATGATTTACTTTATATGACATCCATGTACGTGCTTTCTTTACATTAGCAAGGGGTGTGACTATACTGTATGGTACACTTGTGTATACATGGGTGGTTTCACATGTTATATGCACTCACACTTCCATTTTACACCAGCTAAACTACCCTGTTTGACAAAAATCAATTACTACATGCTTTAAGATGAGAATAATGATTTTACCACTGCTTTCCCATGTAAAAGTAAATTGCCTGTCGTGGTACTCAAACTGTATAAATACTTGTATGTAAAGCCGGGACTCTAACCACTACACTCTCTTGGTTTGTGAATTTCAGCTGCATATTTTTATATATCTCCTCTGGGATGTTTAAACAATGCTGGGCAGAGGGCCATAATGGGCACACTCGCTCAGCTACGGTTAAACCTGCCTTAGTATGGAAAAATAAAAATAATGTAACTATTTATGTCCTTGTTTAGCTTTGTTACTCTAGGAGTTTGACTGGTATGTGAGGCAGGCATCTGGGCATTCTGCAGAAACCTGTACAGTTGACGACGGCTATGGCCATACAGCACTTTTACAATGTAGGGGATGTGTGACAGAACCTGTCACACACCCCTGCATTTACTTCATAATCTGCTGGCTATTTCAGTATCCGCAGACACTGACATGAGCTATTTTATTAGCTGTCAGTGTCCCCAGACACTGACAGCACTTGCAAAGTGCCGTATGGCACTTTTACAATGCAGGGTGTGTGTGACAGAACCTGTCACACACCCCCTGCATTGTTTCTTGCTCCCTGAGCTATTGCATTGTCTGTGGACACTGAAATACTCATTTTAATTTCATTTCCGTGTCCGTGGACACTAAAATACTTGCCGTATGGCACTTTGAGGGCAGGGGGTGTGTTCAGTGTCTGTGCACTACTTAAACATGCCCCCTGCACTCATTCACTGTTTGTGGCCATTTAGCCTTAATAGTAGCATGCCTTCATGAATATGCAAGGCACGCTGCTGTTAATGCTAATGCTACAAGGACACGAACCACTCCGTGCAGGAATAGCACTATTCCTGCATTACATTATTTAATGTGATGCCTAACTCTTCAGCCTTTGGTTTTGTATTCCAGGGGATTGGGAATCTGTTGCATCAGCCTTCTATGGATTTTACATGCATTAATTGGAATGTAAAAGGGGCATCAACCCTGATGCAGGTTACAGCAATATTGAAATATATTGGATGTTTTTGCCCATTTGTTTTTTTTTTTTTGGAGATTAAAATTAAAAATAAGTGTGCTCAAAGTTTTGGGTCAAAATGGCCAGGTCTTGTGAGTTATGCCATGTTGTCAAAAGAGGGGTAGCACTTTTTCTGCATCATTCATTTGGATGAATGGTCTTACAATTCTTTCAAAATAAACAGGATAGATGGCTTGTGTTGGGGTTACAAAACTGGATTTGGTAAGGTTGTTTTGGCCAACTTTTATGGAACAAATACTGATGAGAGGGGACCCAGCTGCAGTAACCATGGTAATGGTGGAGGAAGGGGTTAATTTGGTTATAGACCCAGAGCTTGACAAAAATCATAACTGTGAGGATTAGGCAGCCAAATGCTGCCTGGTATTTACACACATTAGTAGAGGGATTTAGTCTTTGCAATGTTTCGATGGCGCATTATTCAGAGCTAGGGGGCTACACCTTCTATGTGCCATCATTAGATGTGGCAAGTTGGCTGGATATGTGGTTTATAAATGAGACTGTGCTGTAGCAGGTAAGGGAGATCAATACTGAAGCAACACTCCTGAGAGATCATGCTCTTGTGAAGTGTATTTTGTCTTGGTGAAACAAGTAATTTTTTTTCAGTGGAATTTTAATCCATTGTTACTTGCAAAGGCTGGCTTCACTGATAGGTGTGAAAATTATATTTTTTAGATTATTGGAGGAATATTGAACATATTAAAAAACAATGTGGCTGTATAATGGAAGATGTTCAAGTTATGCAGGGATGGGATTGGATAGGATAACAGAAGAGGGGGGGAAGATAGGCAGAATAGACCCAAGATGAAAGTGTGAGGTAAAAGGGCTGAAGCATTATTATGGGAGCTCAGGGGGTTAAATAAAAGAAACAGACAGATGGGGTGGTATGTTATTTTAATGGGCTAGAGGATTAACATCTTAAAAGGTGGTTAGCCAAGACTTGTAGAGAAAAGAGTCAGGAGTTCTATATCCATACGTTCATAGGTTGGTTCTAGGCTATCAGCCCTAGGGCCTATACAAGCCTAGCCATAACGATTCCCTGGATATTTCTTCTCACAATATTTACTTCCCTGGACCCCTGTCTAGCAGGGCGATTGACATGATCCCGGGGTGAATTTCCTATCTCCCATCCAATCGTCAAGGTTCCTTTTTGGAGAGGGCCAAGGAGGTTCTCTGCTTGACATGTATGGGCAGTCTGTTCCAGAGTATGGGGAGTCTCTGGGTCAGGAACCTATCCCTCCATGTTTTGTTCATTGTGATGACAAAGTTTAGATCCCTGGAGTGTGTGGCTGTAAGGGATTGGGATTTCTTTAAGTGGAGCATATTCAACAGCTCAGGGTTTAACATGTCCTTGTATGTTAAGCAGAGATTGCCTCTGAGTAGACGATATGCCACAGAGTATAGCTGGAGTTTTTTTTTGATGGTCAGCATATGGGATCTGCTTTAGGCCTGTGATTCTTTTAGTGAGGCATTTCTGCGTCCTTTCCAGCTGTTGCAGATGTCTTGTGAGGTACATACCAAATGGGGCGTTATACTCTATAATGGGTCTAATGAGGGATGAGTACAGTAGGACAATGACCTCCATTTTTCTGTATGAAAATCCCTTAGTGATGAAGTGTGCCACATAGAAGGATTTCCTGACTAATGTGGTGATGTGGTTATCGAAGGTGAGACCACTGTCCACCTGTGTCCCTAAGTCTCATCACACTTTAGATGTTTAGTGTACTGCCATCTATGTGGTAATTCATGGGTACATGTTTTTTTTCCAAAGGGGATAACTATACATTTCTTGGCATTAAGTATTAGCCCATGGCTCTGGTACCAAGCATCTGTTTCTGTAAGGCCCTTTTGTAGAATATCCACATCATTTGGGGATTCAGTAATGGCTCCCAGTTTGCAGTCATCTGAGAACTTTGTTAGCCAGAGTCCCTTAGTGTTGGCCTGTACTTCAGAGAAGTAGATGCCAAACAAGAGTGGTCCCAGGACTGAACCCTGAGGTACTCCACTTGTCACTTGTCTGGAGCTGGATTTGGAGTAGTCTACATGTTCTTCGTGTTTCACTGTTGCAGTTATTACATTTGGGTTATTTGCCTGCAGGTAGCTCTGTCGGCCTGATTATCAAAGTCTTGGGTCCTGCGTCTGATGCTGTCTCTTCTTCCATGACATCCGGTAGGCAGGGGTATAAAGCATGCAGCCGACGCCATTACATCAGTCTTTTTTGCTGTGCAGTGCCTAAAGCAGAAGCAGTTCGCAAGTGCCGGCTGTCCGACTCCTGAAATTTTCGTTTTCGAGTTTCAGAACCGAAGTCTTCCAAAAAGCTAAGTACCCCGTTGGGGATCCTTTTTCTTGCTCTAAACCAATGTCAGTAAAAGTTAACAATTGTATTACTTGTGGAAAGCAAATACTTCATAAAGATTTTCATTCGTACTGCATTCCTTGCTTAGGCCCAGACCACGACTTCCCTCGCTGTCGGTTTTGTGCCTTATTCAATCCTTGAACTATTCGTCATTGGTACATTTTTGCATCAAACTATTTCGGTACTCTGTTTAATTATCCTGAAATGGCTTCAGTAAGCCATCCGACTACCAACATTCCGAAAAAATGTAAAGATAAAGACAGAGATAGACCACATAGGTCCAAAGCTGCCGCTGCCGCTTTCATTAAGCTATTCGTCCATTCGCTGGTATTCAGTGAGGCGCTTTCGCAGCCCCTGATACCCACTACTTCAGATACTCAGGCCCCTACTGAGACCCATTCAGAGTCTGGTATGCTGCGAGATGCTTCTTCGACTATGGAACCTGCGGATGTCTTTACCTTGGATGGGTCGGGAGCCGCTGTGCAGGCACCGGCTTCTGAGGGTATTCAGGCCTACTGACTTACATCTCAAACTGACGCCATCTTCTTCAAGGCCTAAAACTTGACCCACGCCTAAAAAAACGACGTCCAAACTGCATGGTCAGGCCCTTATGCCTAAAAAACAAATGATCAGAATAGCTGAAGACCTCATTACTCTAATTGGGGGAAGCCAGCCTTCTCCCTCTAAGAGACCTAGAACTGATTTTCCTTCTGATTAGGATTCTGAAATTTCTGTTTCTTCTGATGTCCAGGATTTTCCCATATCTATCTATGAGGATTCTGATGCAGAGGACTCCATACCCTCTGCTTCCCCTCCAGAAGATTTTTATCTTGGTGAAACCTTGCACACTCTTAGGGAGCATTTCCGCTGGGAAAGCCAGGTTTACTCTGACTCCAAAAAGAGGCTTAGGGAATTCTTACTCCTACCTCAACACAGGCCCTTAGCTATCCCTCCTGTACTGGATATTGTAGATAATGCCTTCTTAGAATCTAGCCTGGCCCCAGATACTGTACTTCCGGCTCCCAGGAAACCTGACCGGTATTACAGAGTACCTGACTCTCACAAGTTCCTCTTTAAGAATCCTACTGCAGACCCAGAGACCATTTCACAGGGACCCAAAGGCATTAAGGCTGCTACTGCCAAAAACCCTACCCCTCTGATAGAGATTCCAGGGCCCTGGACAGATGGGGTAAGAAGGTATACACTTCTGCTACTTTGGCCATTAGGGCCTTAAACTACCAGTAAGTATCAGAAGCATACTACTGGGCTACTTAAACAGAAAATGATGTTGATTCCTGACTGTGCTGAAAATAAAGAATTACAGGATTTAATGCATTCTGCTGAACAAGTTGGCAAACATACTTTGCAATGTGGTTTTGACTCTTTAGAAGCATCTTGCAGGGTGGCTGTCACTGGGTCTGTTCTTAGAAGGAATGCTTGGCTTAAGGAGAAAAATTTGCCAGATCATGTTAAAGCTAAATTACTGGATGCTCCCTTAAACCAAGACCGCCTGTTTGGCAACAAAGCAGAAGAAGTACTTAAAAAGATGGATGAAAAAGCTAAATCTATGCAGACTGTTAAAGATTTCCTGCAAGTACAGCCTCCCATATTTAGTAGCCATTGGCCTTCTAAGAATTGGTCCTTTCCTGTCTCTTCCAGGCCTTCTCAGTCCAAACCCAGGAACAGCAGACCACCTAGGCTACAGACTGAAGGTACTCACAGGCCTAAGCAGTGGGGGGCTCCCACTTTGAAAGCTGGAAGTAGTAAGACTCCCCCCATGGTAAACTGTTACAATGACTTAACCTTAAACTTTCCAAGCCCTGCTCAATTGTCTGTTCCTTAGGGGGAAAGATCGTCCTCATTACCCAAGACAAATGGGTTTTAAATATAGTTTCCCAAGGATACAGATGCCACTTCCACACCTTACCAACCCCAAACAGTTGGCCAGACCTACCCCCAAATCTGTGGGCAGAGGCTCAACAGCAGGTTCTCTCTCTTTTAAGTATCAGGGCTATTCAGCCTGTCCCAGCAGAGGTATGTGGACAAGGTTTTTACTCAAGACTTTTCCTGGTACCCAGAAAAGACAACTCCTGGCGTCCTATCCTGGACCTCTCTATTCTAAACACCTGTTTGGTAATCCCAAAATTCAAAATGCTAACTCTTCATCAGCTGCTTCCCATGCTAGGCAAAAATGTCTGGTTGGCAACATTGGACTTGAAGGAAGCTTACCTGCACATTCCAATAAGGGAATCTTGGAGAAAATACCTATGCTTCAGAGAAGGCTACGTGCACCATCAGTTCTCTGCACTGCCCTTTGGCTTATCTACTGCACCCAGGGTATTCACAAAGTGCCTAGCTCCAGTCATTGCATTCTGCAGGCAAAGAAATATTCAAATATACCCATACCTGGATGATTGTCTAATTCAGGCAGAAAGCCAGGACATACTATTAAATCATCTGGCATTTGTAAAGACACTGCTAACCTCACTGGGGTACACCATAAATGAAAAGAAATCTCACCTAGTACCCTGCCAACAAATTGTATTCCTGGGAGCAAGCTTGAACACAACTTCCCAGATGGCCTACCTCACGCCAGAGAAACAAGTTTATTTGACAACCTACTTTAAACTACTGCCACAAAGACCCAGCTATCTGCAAGAAAAATACTGCAAGCCCTGGGGTTCATGGCCTCTTGCATCCTACTAATTACATATGCAAGACTGCATATAAGGAAACTATAATGGTATCTAAAAAGCCTATGGTGTCAACATTCTCAGGACCTGGAATCGATTATTCCTATCATTCCTTGTATAAAGACAGAGTTAATTTGGTGGGCAGAGGCCTGCTACCACAACAAGGGGCTGCCATTCACTCTACCCCCTGCCACCCAAACCTTAACAACAGACGCATCAGACTATGCATGGGGGAATCACTTGGCAGGGCAGTGCATTCGGGGCAAATGGGACCAGAGTCAAATGGACCTGCATATCAATCAAAAAGAAATGTTAGCTGTACAGAATTCTCTGACAGCTTTCAATGACCACATTCTTCTAGGACAATTATTGGTAAAGACAGACAACACCACTGTTATGTGGTACATAAACAAGCAAGGGGGGAGCCCACTTGTATCCTCTCTGCAGACTAGCCATGGCTCTGTGGAACACAGCCTTGAGCTACCAAGTGCAACTA
Organism: Protopterus annectens; assembly: GCF_019279795.1. Lineage (NCBI taxonomy): Eukaryota > Metazoa > Chordata > Ceratodontiformes > Protopteridae > Protopterus > Protopterus annectens. Next base: position 1,705,558,013 of record NC_056725.1, on the reverse strand, counting down.
CAAGCTCAATTCCTGCCAGGCAAGCTAAATTCACTGGCAAATGACCTAAGCAGAAATCTCATGGACCCACACCAGTGGAAACTGGAGCCAAAGATATTCAACATTTTGAGAAACAAATGGGGGAACCCAGAGATAGACCTGTTTGCTTCCCCTCAGAACTAACAGTTGGACAAATTCTGCACAAGGACTCCCCACAGACCAGCTTGGAAAGTGGATGCCCTGTCCTTTACCTGGGAAAGCCTCTCAGTTTATGCCTTTCCCTCTCTGCCTCTCCTCTCGAATGTTCTGCTAAAGATCAAACAGGACAAACCAAAGACAATACTCATTGTACCAAACTGGCCACGCCAACACTGGTGTACCCCCTCTTGCGTAGTATGTCACTGCTGGAAGCATGGCTCCTGCCTCAGACCCCTTCCCTGCTGCGCTAGCCGGAGGGCCAGATTCTGCACCCCCAGCTTCAAATCCTGAACCTTGCAGCATGGCTAATTACCTGAGCTCTCCAATACCATCTCTCAGTAAGCAAGTGCTGGATGTCATTCTGGAGGCAAGGAGGTCTACTACTAGAAAACCCTATGCTGAAAAGTGGAAAAGATACTGTTCCTGGAGTCAGACACAGGGGATGGGCACAACAGTGCCCAGTTTACCGCATCTTCTTCAATACTTAACAGAGATGTTCCACAAGGGTCTTTCCTTCTCATCTATTAAAATTCATGCCTTAGCCATTTCAGCACATTATAATACTGAGCCACCCCTCTTCTCTCACCCCCTGCTGAAGCAATTCCTCAGAGGGGCCAACAGTTTAAGACCAGCCAGGAGAGCTCCTGCTCCAGCCTGGGACCTTAACTTTGTATTGGAAAAGCTCACTCTACCTCCTTTTGATCCAGCTGCAACTGCAGAGTTGAAATTCCTTTTTTGGAAAACAGCCTTCCTTCTAGTCATCACTTCAGCAAGAAGAGTGTCTGAATTACAGGCCCTCATGGCAGTGGAGCCATTCATCATCTTTCATGCAGACAGGGTGTCCCTCAGGACCAATCCTTCCTTTATGCCTGAAGTGGTATCCAGTGTGGCCCTTAATCAGTCCATTCATTTGCCAACCTTCTTTTCTAATCCACAGAACAAAGGAGAATGAATACTGCACTCTTTGGACATGCACAGACAACTTAGATTTTATTTGGACAGGACTAAGGCTCTCAGGAAAACTGAACAGCTGCTAGTTGCCTTTGCTGCAGGGGCAGAGGGGAAGGCCATTTCAAAGCAAACCATTTCTAAGTGGATAGGCCATTGCATTAATTTCTGCTATAAGCACCATGGAAAACCTACCCCACAGGGGATAAGATCACATTCCACCAGGGCTGCATCTACCTCAACAGCCTTTCTCAGAGGTGTTCCTACCAGAGACATCCTAGAAGCTGCTACCTGGAGCTCTGTTCATACCTTCACCAAGCATTACCACTTGCCTATTTTTTCTAAATCCAGAGCTGGTTTTGCCACTGCAGTCTTGCAGGGCTTAATAGCTGGTCCTAATGCTCTCTATCTGCCTACTCCCTTCCTTAGCTTTGCAAATCTACCCAAATGTAATGACTGCAACAGTGAAACACGAAGAACATAGTACAGTTGTGTACACTTACCATAAATGTAGATGTTCAAGTGTATTCACTGTTGCAGTTTTGGTTACCCTCGCTCCAGCCCCCTGACTTTTATTACCTATACCTTTCTTCTGGTTTACTGTATTTAAGCTTTCTGGTGTATTTGCTTTTTTTGGAGGTGTAACCTTGTATATAATTGCTTCCCATTATGGGGGCACCTGACGTTTGGGGCAAGAAAAGCTGATGTAATGGCGTCAACTGCATGCTTTATACCCCTGACTACCTGACGTCATGGAAGAAGAGACAGCATCCAACGCAGGACCCAAGACTTTGATAATCAGGTGGGCTGAGGGCTACCTGTGGGCAGATAACCCAAATGTAATGACTGCAACAGTGAATACACTCGAACATCTACATTTATGGTAAGTGTACACAACTGTACTTTTTACAGTCTGGGTTCTGTTAGTAATCCAGTTGGCAACCCAATGAGTGACGTAGGGATTTATGCCCAGCTGAGTAAGTTTATCTATGATTTCAGAGTGGGGGATGGTGTTGAAGGCCTTGGTGAGGTCCAAATAGGCTGTGTGGACCACCTTACCCTCATCCACAGCTCTGGAGACTGATTTGAAGAAGTCAATCAGGTTCAGGAGACAGGATCGGCCCTTCACGAACCCAAACTGGGTGGGGTCCAGTGTTTGAAGGTTGCCAATGTCTTTGTTTATAAGTTACATGATAATGCGTTCCATGCCCTTGCAGATCAGGCTCGTCAGACTGATGGGACGGTAGTTCCCGGGATCCAAGGTGGATTCCCCCCTTGTGGAGTGGGATAACTGTAGCTGTGCACCACTCAGTGGGCATGAAGCCTGAGGTGAGGCTATGATTAAACATGACACTTAGGTGAGGTGCCAGTTCTTTTTGTAGTTCATGTAGTACACAGCCCGGGATGTCATCTGGTCCCATGGATGCTGTATTCTTGGCTTTGGAGAGTGCAGTTTCTACCTGTGTGGCCGTGATTACTGGAATTTGGCAATCTTTTGGTATTGAGATGGGCCCTTTAGGGGGTGAGGGGGGTGAATTTGGTACTAAATCGATCTGCCAAGATATTGGCAATATCCTTGGGATCAGTATACTTAATGCCATTTTGTTGTAGCTCAGCGCAGATCTGAGCATTGCCATTTAGATTCTTGACATAACTATAGAATGCCTTCTGGCTGTCTTTGGAATCTTTGGCAATTTTATTTTTGTAACTAGCTTTTGAGGATTTTATGAGGGATCTCAGCTTCTTACTGAGACTGGTAATGGAGTTTTTTGCATTCTGGGATTTTCCTCTTTTCTGCAACAGTTTCTTCCTTCTGTTGTATAGTATCCAGATGTTAAAGAAATCTAGGGAATATCTATGTGCAGACCCTGAAGAGAGAAATATGTTGGTGGAGAAATGCATGTGTACATTGATTAAGTGGTCCAGTGTGATTCAAACAAAACTAGATTATTTTTCTTCAGGATTTGTCATTGGCTAATGTACCACAGTATCGTTATGATTTACAAGACAACCTCCATCTTTAACTGAAATTTATATGGCGATAGATGGATTCCCTAAAGGCCATCTAAACCTTGTGCTTTCCCAATCATCTGATATTTTTTATGTGGCATTTAAAAAAAAAACATTAGGGCCACCTTTACTAGGACTGTACACTTGGGCAAGTAATTAGGAATATCTCTTGCCAGACTTGACTAGAGCAAAGACAGCCATACTGTCTTTTCATTATGTTATCTAAGCCATTTAAGAACCCAAATTTGGCCTCAAACCACAGACCAATTGTATTGTTTAGACAGAGCTAAGATTTTGTAAAAACAAAATTGCCTACAGATTGAAGAAGGTTATAATTAGTTTGGTGGGTGTGAATCCCTAGGATTTATTAAAGGAAGGGTGGGAGGACCGGATTTATTATGGTTTTGGTTAAGTATTCAGTCAATCTGTAGGAAACTTTATTTACCTGTGGCGGCATTAATGCTGGATTATAATAAGGCCTTTGGCTTGGTCAGGTGGGAGTTTATGTACCTGGCTGTGTGTATAATAGTTTTTCTGGAGGAGTTTGTCCATTGGTGTAAGTTGTTATATGTGAACCGATCTGAATATGTTTATTCTAATTCTGTAAGATCTTCAAACTGGGACTCTGCAATATTGCCCCTTTCTCCTCTGTTACTTGTTCTTATAGTTTGGGTCATGGAGCAATGGCTGGCAAAAGTAAGTGGTAAATACAGCACTAATGTATGGGTCTAGAAGTCTTCTTTTCTGCTGGGCATGCGGGCAATTTTGTCATATAGCTTAATGACCAAAATACTCAGTCTAATCGTCTTCTTCAAACCCTACGTAAAATTTGCTGACATAATAGATTTGAGGATAAATGTGAGAAAAATACATTATGCTCCCCTTGACTAGTAAGGCTATGTCCCTCCTGAGAGCAAAGATGGAAGTTCCCTTGGGAATTGTTGATAACTGCAATAATGTGAGTAGTAGGGTTATTCTGGATATGACAAAGATGGTAGAAGTGGATATTAAACCTGTAATAAAGTTTATGATAAATATAACAAGTAGCTGGTGAATAAAGCTCCTCTCAATAAAAATATGAAGTCCAGCACTTGCTTACATACAGCATATAATAGAGCTTTAAATATCTTACAGAATGATTTTATGGAAAGAGGTTATAAACAAACAGAATATGTAAAACTGAGGAACCCAGATTTTATTGATAGATCTAACAAAGGGAGACCTATTTTTTGTAAGAATTCAGCAAATTGAAATCCCACATATATTCCCAATAAGAACAGCAATTCCCATAGATGTAGAGTGACCTTACAGTACACCAGCAGTAATAGGACCATAACCAAAATTATTAATGATGAGAAACTGAAAAATATAGTTGGAGAAAGGCCAAGCTTCTTATATCGGAATACTAAGTCTCTTAAGAGACTGCTATGTTGTAATGACAATATGAGTTTGTCAAAGAGAGTTGAATCTAAACAACAAGGTACATTTGCTTGTAGGGGGATGTAATCATTGTCAATATATGTGTAATACAAATGAGTTTGTACACCCCTCCACTCATTATAGCTATGTTTTCAAGCATTATGCTGATTGCAAGACTATTTAGCTTACTGCATAAAATGTCCAAGTTTTTATATAGGTATAACAAATCGTACTTTGAGAGACAGGGTGAGAGAACATGTTTATGCTATTAATAGAGAGGATGAGGGAAATGCGTTAGCAAGGCATATTTTACAGAATAATACCACTCGTAGATTTGTTTATTTAGTACTTGAGGTAGTGCCTAGGACATGTAGGTTGGGTAATTTTAGGGCTCGTACAGAACAACATGAAGTTAAATGGATTGTTCGGATGCAGGCAGACAAGGATTATGGCCTCAATGACAAAATAGTATTAAATCCTTTTTTATCTGAGAGATCATTGAAGCATTGATATATAAATTTCTTTGTTCCAAGTGATTTTTTAGTGTGTATTATTAATATATATTTTTTATAATTATGTTAGGTGTAATAAAATTTAGTTATACATTTCTAAAAAGTTTTTAAATTGTTTCTCTTAGTAGGTTTTTAATTTTGTATATTGATATATATATATATATATATATATATATATATATATATATATATATATATATATATGTACCTTTAAATATGTGTAATGTGCTTAATTGGATTTTGATTAATTGATGCACCTATAAAAGGAAGTATTTTTGTGTAATTTGTTCATTAAAGTCTGATGAAGCATCCGTTGAGATGTGAAAGCGCTTACTGAACTGGAATAAATTACTGAACTGTTGTTGCCCTGTGTGCTCTCTCTTTTTTGTGCTGGACTGTAATAAAGTTTATTCAAGGCAAGTAGGATATGCTCAAGGGTTTATCTTTGCTTTTCTTAAGAAGAATATAGGTAATACAAATGTTTAGTTTACCTTGAATTTTGCATATTGAAAGATATCTCCCATGGCTGCCTTCCTGGAGGTGTATGAAAAGATGGTGGGCAATTATATATGTGAGGAAAAACTTCCAAGAAAGGAAAGAACATATAGTTATCACATTAAAAGAAGAGTTGGTCTCCCAATATTTTTTTTTGTGTGTGGGGTGGCATCTATGAGATGATTTTACTGTTGAGATGGACAAAAGGTCAGGCCGATATGGGTAATTCCCACATTTTATGTGCACTGTCTTTTGTACTTAAGTAGTTACTCCTTCATTCAGGGTGTGGGATCTAGTAGGACTGGATCATTGGTTTCAGAAATATGGAGTAACACTTTAATGTGCAGATGTCCTTCATGGATGCATCTGCAGTCATAACAAATGGGTTGTCCTGTCGTCAGGCAGCCCTTCGGTCGGCCGGATTCCAAAGTCTGGGTCCGGCTTCGGCTGATGTCGCACTTCACCCGACGTCATCTCTGCTGGTCTTCGGGTATAAAGGCATCAGCCAACGCCATTTTCCTCAGTCTTTCTTGCCGCGTGGCGCCCGAAGCAGAAGCTGTTCGCAAGTGCCGGTCGGTCAGATCCAGAGATTACTTCTACCGAATACTACTTCGAAGACTTCTAAAAAGCTAAGTACCCCATTGGGGACTCTTTCTTGCCTCAGCCGATGTCAGAAAAAGTCAATAACTGTTTAACTTGTGGGAAACAAATACCTCATAAAGATTTCCACTCTTACTGTCTGCCTTGCTTAGGCCCAGACCACGACGTAGCAGCCTGTTCGGCCTGTGCTTCCTTCAACCGACGAACGCTTAGGCGTCGGTCGGAGTTTGCTGAACAGTTTTTCGGCTCAGATTTTGCGTACATTATGCCGTCAGATCCTCCGACTACCCAAATTGTTAAAAAACGCAAAGAAAAAGACCGACACTCGTGGTCCGCGGTTTCGGCCGAAACCACGGTTAAGCAAGCCGCGAGTGTCTCTGTTTCTGCCGAAACCGAGAAAACCGGTCAATCTTCAGCCGAATCCATGACTACTACTGAGGCTCCTGCTACCTTAGTTGAATCGGCCTCAGAAATTTTCCCTACAACTGTGATTCCTAGTGATTTATCAGACACCATCCCTTTGGATGTCTCTACCCCAGCACGTGGTGCTGCTAGGCCTCCTGCAGCCATGTCTATTAAGGCCTTTGCCAGGGCTAAAGCAGCCAAATCTGCTAAATCAGTGCCTGTTAAGCTCCCTTCACACAGGCCCACTTCAAGTTCACAAATGCTTACTCTGGCAGAAGATTTAATATCCTTAATTAGGGGATCCCAATCTCACCCAGACAGGGCCTCTCAGCCCCCAGAAAAGAGACCTAGAGCAGAGCGCGGCGAGCCAGTGTCCTCTGATGATTCTGCGGATGACTCAGACATTACAGACCAGCCAGAGGCTCCTTTTTCTACTTATGAAGATTCCGATGCTAAAGAATCCATTCCAGCTGCCTCTCCACCAGAGGAATTTTCCTTTGGGGAAACCTTACATGCCATGAGAGAACAATTCCAATGGCAGGGACAAGATTTCTCAGATTCAAGAAAAAGGCTTAGGACTTTTCTGCACTTACCACAACATAGGCCCTTAGCTATACCTCCTGTACTGCCTGTTGTGGATGATGCATTTAATGATGTTTGCACTGCTCCTGATTCTTTACCTCCAGCCCCTGCCAAACCAGATAGATTTTACAGGGTGCCAGACACTCATCACCACCTATACAAGGCCCCACTTGCAGATCCCGAAACTATATCCCAGGGGCCTAAGGCAGTAGCCTCGACCACAGCAAGAACCCTACTGCGTCTGAAAGGGAATCCAGGTCCTTAGAGAGATGGGGAAAAAGTTTACACCTCTGCTACTCTCTCAGCTAGAGCTTTAAACTGTCAGTTTCATATGATCCAATACCAAGAGTTTATGCTTGATCAGTTAACTAAAAACTGTCCTCTGATGAATCCTTAGATAAGAAATATGTATTAGAAATGGTGAATAACATCCAACAGGTTAGTAACCATTCCTTAAAATGTGGCTATGATGCACTGGAGGCTTCATTTAGATCAGCCATGACTGGCACAGTGATAAGAAGGCATGCATGGTTGAAAGAACAGGTCTTACCGGATCATGTTAAAGCAAAGCTATTAGATGCTCCTATGGATAAGGCCAGTCTATTTGGTACACCTGCCCAGCAAGTAATGAAGAAAATGGAAGAAAAGGCAAAATCTGTACAAACAGTTAAAGATTTCTTACAGGTTCAGCCCCCAAGGTTTAGCAGGAACTGGCCTGCCAAAATTGGTCCTTTCCTGACTCCACAAGATCCCAAAGGGGCAGGAATAGACGCTCTAGAGGCAGAAATCAATCCAGAGGAGGTGCCTACAGAGGACGACAGTGGCAAGGCAATAACCGAGGCACAGACACAACCACTGCCACTGCAACAGGACAATCACAGTGACTTGGCTCTGACACCGCCTACCAGGGAGCAAATAGCAGCACCTTTAGGCGGAAAGTTAGCCTTATTTTCGAAAAATTGGCACTATATCACAAAAGACAAGTGGATTTTGCAAACCATAGACCAAGGCTATCCACTTCCACACCTTACCAGTACAAAGAGGAATGCCAAACCTACCTCCAAATCAAAAATAGAAGCTCTACAGCAGATAGCGGAATTAACAAAGATGAGAGCTGTGGAAAGAGTACCAATAACAGAACAGGGCAAAGGATTCTACTCCAGACTCTTCCTAGTACCAAGAAGAGAAAAGTTGGAGACCTATTCTCGACCTGTCCATCTTAAACACATACATCATTGTCCCGAAATTCAAAATGCTGACCCTACAGCAACTTCTTCCCATGCTGGGCAAGGAGTGTTGGCTGGTAACTCTAGATCTCAAGGAGGCATACCTGCACGTCCCCATTCAACCAAATTGCAGAAGATACCTCAGATTTCTTGCAGGATCAGAGCATTATCAATTCTCAGCATTGCCCTTTGGCTTATCTACTGCGCCCAGAGTATTCACAAAATGCCTGGCATCAGTAATCGCTCACTGCAGACTACAGGGAATCCAAATTTATCCATACCTGGACGACTGCCTGTTACAAGCGGACAACAAAAGCAAGCTGACAACAGATTTACAAAGGGTCCATTTACTTGCTACAAGCCCTGGGATACACAGTCAATTTACAAAAGTCAAGGATGATACCATCCCAAACAAGAACATTCGGGCGCGGAATTGGACACAGTAAAACAAATGGCATTCCTAACTGCAGAAAAACAAAAAGAACTCCCTCTTTACTTCTTGACATTAACAAAGCAGAACAAACTAACAGCAAGAAAAGTTCTGCAGGCCTTGGGCTTCATGGCATCATGCATAATCTTGGTCCCACATGCCAGACTGCATATGAGAAAGCTACAGTGGTACCTAAAGAATTTATGGTCTCAGCACAGGCACAGCTTAGAAACAGAAATCCCACTAATCCCCTGCCTAAAACAGGAGTTCCTATGGTGGGCTCAAGCATGCCAGGCAAACCCAGGCTTACCCTTCCACAACTTTCGAGCAAGCCAAACCATCACAACGGACGCCTCAGACCTAGGATGGGCCGCACATGCTGGACAAATGCATACAAGGATTGTGGACTCAAGACCAGCTGCACCTGCACATAAACCAAAAAGAAATGCTGGCAGTAAAACTGGCAATCCAAAAATTCAGGCCATTCCTCAAAGAAGGCCATTTGATGATAAGGACAGACAACACCACAGTCATGTGGTACATCAACAAACAGGGAGGCACTCATTCATACCCCCTATGCAGAATGACTTTGGACCTTTGGAATCTGGCTCTCGGCTACAACATCCAGTTACAGGCAATATTTGTGCCGGAAAAGAGAACACCCTAGCAGACATGTTAAGCAGAACCACCTCGGATGCTCACGAATGGATGCTACACCCGGACATCTTCAAGGCCATCACAAAGAAATGGGGAATGCCACAAATAGATCTATTCGCTTCCCCACTCAATCACCAGCTCAAAAAATTCTGCACAAGGACATTCCACCCACTTGCATGGAAGGTGGACTCTCTATCCTTCAGATGGAAAGGCCTGACAGCATATGCATTTCCACCTCTTCCCTTGATGCACAAGGTACTACTGAAAATCAAAGAGGAACGTCCAAGGATAATCCTGATAGCTCCGAATTGGCCAAGACAACACTGGTACCCATTACTGAGGAGCATGTCTCGGGAGAGAATGTGGTCAATACCTTGATGCCTTTGATGTTAACTCAGAACAACTACAAGATCATGCATCCAAACCTAAAAACCTTGCAACTGACGGCCTGGAACATCACATAGCAGCAACCAACCCAGACCTTTCCCAAAGGGTTAAAGACATTATCCTTGAAGCCCGCAGACCTTCAACAAGAAGGAACTATGCAGGAAAATGGAAAAGGTTTGTCATTTGGAGTACTGAAAGAGGAAAAGATGTGTCGAACATAGATATTGCTAACATTCTGGAGTACTTGGCAGAGCTTCTACATACAGGCCTGTCCTATTCCTCCATCAAGATACATGCATCAGCTATTTCAGCAGAATACAGCTTGATCCACCTGTCTTTTCGCATCCTCTACTCAGGCAGTTCCTCAGAGGGATCAAGAATGTAAAACCTCCTAGGAAACCACCATTACCAGCATGGGACTTGAACTTTGTGCTAGAAAAGTTGACACTCCCTCCGTTTGAACCAGCAGCAACAGCAGATCTACAACACCTGTCATGGAAAACTGCTTTCCTACTGGCAATTACCTCAGCAAGGAGGGTTTCGAACTACAGGCCTTAATGGCAGTGCAACCCTTCCTAATCTTCCATCAAGATAGGGTGTCCATGAGAACTAATCCTACATTTATGCCTAAGGTGGTATCCAGAGTGTCTTTAAACCAGGCAATCCACCTACCTACCTTCTTTCCCAATCCACAAAACAGGGGCGAAAGACTGCTGCATACCTTGGATGTACATAGACAGTTACGCTACTACCTGGACAGAACCAAAAGTAACAGAAAAACTGACCAGCTTTTAGTAGCTTATGCAACAGGAAGGGAAGGAAAAGCAATTTCCAAACAGACAATCTCCAAATGGATAGGAAATTGCATAAGATTCTGTTACTCCTTCCATGGAAAACCAATTCCACAGAACATAAGACCTCATTCTACAAGGGCTACAGCCACTACCACAGCTTTCTTACGAGGAGTGGCAACCAAGGACATTATTGAGGCGGCTACTTGGACCTCCGTGCATACATTTGCCAAGCATTATAATTTACCTCTATACTCTAGATCCCGAGCAGGGTTTGCCACTACTGTACTGCAAGGGATCCTAACTACACCATAATTTTTCTTCCTCCACCCCCAGTTTGGCTATGGTATTCTACCCATTTGTTATGACTGCAGATGCATCCATGAAGGACATAGTACAGTTTTGTACCTACCATAAATGTAGATGTCCGAACTGGATAGCATCTGCAGTCAGGATTACCCACCCTCCTTCCCCTCTGTGGTACTCCTAGGGTATTTACCCTCCTAATAGCTAGCTGGGGGGAGTCTCTTATGGTGTATTTGTTTGTATATATGTACATACATGCTTATTTTTGTGTTTGCCTTCTACTTTTTTGGAAACATTGGCATTTATCCAAAATTTAGCCTTCCAAGAGGGCAACTGGCATCTGGGGCAAGAAACACTGAGGAAAATGGCGTCGGCTGATGCCTTTATACCCGAAGACCAGCAGAGATGACGTCGGGTGAAGTGCGACATCAGCCGAAGCCGGACCCAGACTTTGGAATCCGGCCGACCGAAGGGCTGCCTGACGACAGGACAACCCATTTGTTATGACTGCAGATGCTATCCAGTTCGGACATCTACATTTATGGTAGGTACAAAACTGTACTTTCCTTTTACCCTAGAACTTCAATGTTGTGGTATAAGAGTGGATAAGGACAGGGATTCTTTCTGTCGGGAATGTATGAGATTTTGCAGTTAATGGTATAGCTTCATACACCGAGCTGAGAGGTCATTCTCCACAAGCTATACTCTTCCGTTGGCAATATTTTAAGTTAAGATATATGTTAAAACATAACCCAAGGCTACACAAAAGGTTTTATCACCAACTACGGGAGACAGAGTAGCCAACTGGTCTTCGGCTCCTTAGGTGTTGTAAATAAGTTAAGGCTTATACCTCTACTTGACAGTCTTGGGTTCTTTTGAGGCATTACTTGAAAGTATGAGAAAGGCTTGCTAAGTTTGATTGAGGGATGTAATTGCTTAGAAAGAATGGAACAATTGTTTGCAAGCTTTGATGCATGTATGTCAGTCAGAGTAATTCAGATTTATATTTATAAAGCTTGCATATAATTGGCAGTTAATGCTTCTTCAATTTCACAGATTGGTAGAGGAATGAATAGTATCTGTTGGTACTGTCAGTTGGTAGGTGCAGGTAGCAAGTTATTTATATATGGTATTGGAGTGCCCAAAGGTAAAACCACTGTGGCATAAGGTAATTAATTCAATATGGGTGGTCGCTGAGCAAGTTTTACCACATGGTGAAGATACAAAGATTTGGTTGTCAGGAACTGAAATATAATACTTTTGCTTGCCTTTAATACCAATGGTTTTGATAAATAATTCTATAATTACATTAATTGCATTGATATTTCGATGTTGGAAACCATTCACAAATAAATGTTTAGTTAAGTACTTTGCATGTACTGTGTTGTAAACTGAAAACTTAGAAATGTATAAAACTTGATGTGGATTGATGGCATCAGTCTTGGAGCATTTTCTTGATGCAAAATGATGGCTGATTTGTATTAGTTGTTTTTATGATAAAAATTAATATAGGTTGCATTTAAAAAAATAAAACATTTTCTACTATTCTTTCTTGCTTCTTTACATCCCTCAATCCAACTGTATATAACCTTCCCTTGAGTCTACATTTTTTCCTGTTCTTGACTGAGGAACTATGAAACCCAAATCATTCTCTTACATAAAGATTGCCTCAAAAATATCTATGCTCATATGTTCCACAACGTATTAGTGTTTGCATAATTGAATCCTTACACAATTTCCATTCCTGTTCTCTACATAAGTTAATCAACTTCACAGTGGTCGAGCCCCAAAGATGGACCTGACATACATGTTGCAAGATATAACCTTGGACCTTAGACTTTGCAAAGTTGGGGGAGGCACCCCTGTACCCCCACCTCCTGCTACATGCAAGTGTATGTGTGTGTGTGTGTGTGTGTGTGTGTATGTATATATATCTATATATATATATATATATATATATATATATATATATATATATATATATATATATATATATATCCCGACTACAAGATCACACAATGAGGAAAAGATATTACGGCGATCTTTGTACCACTGTCAATCAACCTTATTGTTGACTGAATGGTACAGGCAGAAAAGATGTCAACCAAATGTCCAGCCTATATAGTATCTCATGACACAATTGCATAATGACGTTTGTTTGAAAAGGCAAGTGCTTGAACTCCCACTAACCTGATCTGCCATTTCTTCATAGCCCCAACACCCAATCCTACAAAGCTGTATAGTCCTGCCTGAACCCTAACTCTAAACCCTAAATCTACCACCCAGTTGGCAACCTGAGTCCTCACTCCCTTACCCTGAAACTTCACTCTCTAATTATAGAAGTCCCTTCCCAATGCATAACAAATGTGGTGCTCGGAATACACACAGTCCAGAAAACCCAAATAAATCAAACCTTGTAGCACGTTTCAAGGAAGAAGGGACCCAAAAACACTTAAGTAAGTGTATAAAGCTTTATTCCAGTAGAACAAACATTCAGGCAGCATACATAGCGGCCATTGAGCTTCTACAACACAGACCGGTGACCGGTTTCGCCCCCTGGCATCATCAGTGTGAATTCACCATAAAGCAACCATGAACATTTATATACCATAAACCCTGTTGTGATTAAAGAAACAGAGACTTCAAAGCACACATATCTATATGCAAAACAATGTTTAGAAAGACACATATATTTGAAACCAGGTGAAGTGTATATGTGTATGTATATATGTATATATATATATATATATATATATATATATATATATATATATATATATAATCATCTTCTTTCGGCTGTTCCCGTTAGGGGTCGCCACAGCAGATCACCTGTTTCCATTTCTTCCTGTCCTCTGCATCTTGCTCTGTCACACCAACCACCTGCATGTCCTCTCTCACCACATCCGTAAACCTTATCTTAGGCCTTCCTCTTTTCCTGTTACCTGGTAGCTTCATCCTTAGCATCTTTTTCCCAATATAGTCAGCATCCCTCCTCAGCACATGTCCAAACCAACATAATTGTGCCTGTCTGGCTTTGTCTCCAAACCTTCCAACCTGGGCTGACCCTCTAATATACTTATTCCTAATCCTGTCCACCCTCGTTACACCCAGTGCAAATCTTAACATCTTTAATTCTGCCACATCCAGCTCAAACGCCTGCCTTTTTGTCAATGCCACTGTCTCCAACCCATATAACATAGCTGGTCTCACTACCCTTTTGTAGACCTTCCCTTTCACTCTTACAGGTACTCGTCTGTCACAAATCAATCCTGACAGTCTTCTCCACCCACTCCATCCTGCCTGTACTCTCTTCTTCACCTCTCTTCCACACACTGTTACTCTGAACTATTGACCCCAAGTATTTAAACTCATCCACCTTCGCCATCTCTACTCCTTGCATCCTCACCATTCCTCTATCCTCCCTCTCATTCACACACATATATTCTGTCTTAGTCCTGCTGACCTTCTTTCCTCTTCTCTCTAGAGCATATATCCATCTCTCCAGGGTCTTCTCCACCTGTTCCCTACTCTCACTACAGATCACAATGTCATCTGCAAACATCATAGTCCACGCAGACTCCTGTCTGATCTCGTCTGTCAACCTGTCCATCACCATTGCAAATAAGAAAGGGCTCAGAGCTGATCCTTGATGTAACCCCACCTCCACCTTAAACGCATCCGTCACTCCCACTGCAGACCTCACCGCTGTCACACTACCCTCGTACATATCCTGTACCACTCTTACATACTTTTCTGACACTCCTGACTTCCTCATACAATACCACAACTCTTCTCTAGGCACCCTGTCATGCTTTCTCTAAGTCTACAAAAACAGAATGCAACTCCTTCTAACATTCTCTGTACTTCTCCATCAACACTCTCAGAGCAAAGATTGCATCTGTAGTGCTCTTTCCTGGCATGAAATCATACTGCTGATCACTAATCATCACGTCTCTTTTTAACCTTGCTTCCACTACTCTTTCCCATAGCTTCATGCTGTGACTGATCAATTTAATCCCTCTGTAGTTACTAGAGCTCTGCACATCACCCTTATTCTTAAAAATCGATACCAAAACACTTTTTCTCCATTCCTCAGGCATCCTCTCACTTTCCAAGATTTCATTAAACAATCTGGCTAAAAACTTCACTGCCATTTCACCTAAACGCCTCCATGCTTCCAGAGGTATGTCATCTGGGCCCAACAGCCTTTCCATTCTTCATTCTCTTCATAGTTATCCTTACTTCCTCCTTGCTAATCCATTGTACTTCATGATTCACTATCCCTACATCATCCAACCTTCTCTCCCTCTCATTCTCTTCATTCATCAACCCCTCAGAGTACTCTTTCCATCTCCTCAACACACTCTCCTCACCTGCTGCACATCTTTCCTAGCTCGGTCCCTCTGTCCAGCCAATCGGTACAGGTCCTTTTCTCCCTCCTTAGTGTCCAACCTTTCATACAACTCTTCATATGCCTTATCCTTAGCCTTCGCCACCTCTCTCTTTGCCATGCACCTCATCTCCTTATACTCCTGTCTACTTTCTTCATCTCTCTCTCTCTCTCTATATATATATATATATATATATATATATATATATATATATATATATATATAAATATACACATATATGAAAATGCATATGAATGTAACTGCATAGGCACATAATATGCATAGACAGATAACAGGGAAGATAAACGGTGAATCAGAAAAATGCAATTCAGACATTACCAGTGGTTATTAAGTCCAGGTTTATATAAAGCCCCTAACTTCACCATCCACATTCTTTCTTTTTTATCTAAAATATGCTTAGTTAATGGGCGGCTGCGGTGGTGCAGTGGTTAGCATTGCCGCCTCATAGCAAGAGGCTCTCCGATTCGATCCTTGGCTGGGGTGCCTTCTGTGCAGAGTCTGCATCTCCTCTGAGTGCTTTGGTTTCCTCCCACATCCCAAAGACATGCTGTAGGTGGATTGGATACTCTAAATTGGCCCTAGGCGCGAGTGCATGCATGTGCCTTCCATGGAAGGTTGGGTGCCGGGCTGGCAACTCGACACCATAAAACTCCACTGCCAATCATGAACGGACAGGTGATCCTCTGTGGTGACCCCTTACCAGGAAAAGCTGAAAGAAGAAGATCATGCTTAGTTAAGTCAGACAGCTTATTACCTTTCACTGCATCAGTTCCAACAATTAAGAATTGTGCCGAAACATGTTCCAGTCTATGCTTGTAAAGTGCACTTTGGCACTTACAGCTTATGTCACTCAAGTGCATTGCAATTCTATTCTTTAGACTTCTAGAGGTCTGTCTGGCAAAATGCCCCACATTGTAGATTACCCACTCAGTACACGTAATTAAATACCTGATGTCAAAAACTTTAGATGTATTGATTGATGTGAATGACTTAGTCCGTGATATCACCCTACAGTAAACAGTTTCCACAAGCATTACTGCCCCTAGGTGTATCATTATGCTCATTACCTTTTGGCCAATCGATCTTTTCATATCATGAAAGTGACTCACCAATATTTCTTCCACATCTATAGCTATAAGAACAGGTGGTATCTAGACATTAGTCAAAAAAGGGGTCAGATTTTAACATATCCCAATATTTAGCAACAACTTCTCAAATTTTAAAGATGTTTGTACCGTCATTCACAACAAATCTGATTTTTGAGCTATTTGTCCCAGTTTGTATAGCTCCGTCATCCTGATCTACATATATATCCATATTTTTCAAGAACGTCTCTCTTTCATAATTTAATGCCTTAGTTTGTTCCCTTATGATATTACCTCGCTGATAAATCTATCACCCATTTTTTCTAACTCCATTCTATATCCTGCATCCATTAGACATAACCTTCAAAAGAAATTCATGTATTTTTCTTTTGAAATCCACAGTAGTATCCAATGGCAGTTTGTTGGCAACGTAAATACACTTGCTAAGTATGTGATTTTTTTTCCCCCTCATCAGTACTGAATTTATCAAATAAGATTTTTTTCTGAATGATAATTTATATATTCTCCAGGAAAAGGCAGGTTTGTTTTATTTCTTTTGTTTTTTCACCAATGAGCTTTATTTACATCTTTATTCACAAATTATTTACCTAACACAGAAATTTAATTCATTTAAAATTTATACCCCCCTATCTTTACTACAGCTCCTAAACCTTTACTTTATTCTTTATTTAAAGCTATCCGTATCACCTCTAGATAATCATTTGTGCAAATTATTACTTCTTGTTTTTTGCAGTTATTATAATGTCATCTTCATATGTTAACAGAACTGGAATTCTTAACCCCTCAGGTGTTATGTACCCCACCTCCTCCTTTTTGTAATTTATTTCACATGCTATCACATTCATGAGTAATGCAAAGAGTATACAACTCATTGGACATCCCTGTCTTTCTCCACTCTTCATATGTACTGTGACGTTCATGCACTGGCCCAGTAATCAAGGAGCCTCAATCCTCACCACTAGCACTAGTGAGGGGCATCCACATTAGAAGGATAACAAGTACACACACAGTAAAGTACAATTTCTCTTAAGAGCACAGAGATCACAGTCACTCTGGGGCTGGTTTCTCCCTTTCTCTCCAGATCCCCAATAAGACTCCCCACTGGCACAGCTATAGGGTTCAGATCTCAGCCGAGTGGTCAAGCCAAAACCTTCAGCAGTCTCTCTGTCCAACCAGTGCTTTATGTCCCTGCCCAAGTAGCTGACGCACACACTTTGAGGTATGAATTGTATGCAAACATACAAACACTCTTGGGGAAGGCTGGCACAAGTTCTCCAGCTATGCCCCCTCCTGCCCAGACTATAAGGTAGAAATCACTGCCACTAGCCACAACTTATCAGCTACTATAAGGCCATTCCCAAAAGGTGACCAATTCTACTGTGTGCTATTACTGTTATCCAAATAGTAAGTGTAATCCAGGGCTAAGGGTATTGGAGTGGCTTATACAGTATCACCAAGTGGGTCCACTTTGTAATTTCAAAACCCCAAAATCTCAAGTTTCAAAATACCAATCCCAGAATCTCAAGATTTTGGAATCTCGAAATTACAAAGTAAAAAAAGAAAAAAACAATAAAAAGACTAAAAACTGTTTTTGCAGGGGGCAAGCCCCCCTGCACCCCCCTCACCCCCTGCAACTTGATTATACCATCTCTGAGATCACGCTACAGTAGATTCTCTCCACTGTAGCGTTATCTCAGAGATGGTATAGTTAAGTTACAGGGGATGTGGGGGGTGCAGGGGGCATTGCCCCCTGCAAAAACATTGTTTTACTTAGGTCTTTCTTTGCACCACTTTGTAGTTACGAGATTCCAAAATCTCAATGTTTTGAGTTGGATGTATCAAAACCTGAGATTTTGGGCTTTTGAAACTACAAAGTGGACCTCTCCAAAGTACATGCAAGAACTTTAAGAGCTTAAATTATCTCTACAGAAAACAGCCACAGTTGAAAGGTTTAAAAATATTTAATAATAAAAACACAAGACAATACTCAGCACTTCAACACAGTGCTAATAGAAAGTTCAGAAATCACAGGAAAATACTTTAAAACAATATTGTAGGATATTCTGACATAAATATAGAAAACAGCTAGACTAATCTGGCAATATTCCTATCTGTCTCTAAGAAAAACTATGTTCTAAATTCTACTTAAAAGGCAAAGTGCTGGTGAGTTTTTATAAGCTATGAAGATGAATACAAAATGCTCAATCTTTCTCTGAGAAAGTCTTAAATTGAGAATACACATTACTGCTGAGTCATTTCAGATTACATCATTCTTGATACTTCTACTTAAGTTTTCCAGGCTCACAGAATATAAATGTTTAATATTTATTTTTGTAATCTGCACCTGCCAGGAAGCCACAGCAATAAAAGACACTTTACATGTAAAACCTAGTAATTATCTCTGACTTAGTAATTATCTCTGACTTAGAACAATAGAAAGAATTTCGTAGCCCAGACATCCTGTCTCCTAGCTTGAGATCAAGCAGTCATAAAATGCTTTACTCATCAGCTTTTTTCCAGCAGGGTGCACTGTGGTTACATTTTTGAAGCTCCGAACATATCACAGTTTTCTTACATTTGTTACACAAGCCTGTGGCTCATATTAATATTTACAGTGACATAGAATTATTTATAAAATTTTATCTGGCTGGGCTGGCAGCCCCTCAGTTTTTCACATGTACCTCTTGGCTTAACCAGCCATTTACACATATTTTTACTTTATTATTACTGTATGCTGACATACATAATTTCCTAACTTTCTCACGTGTATCATATTCTTTCATTATTACCCATAAGATTTCACGTCCAATTGTATCAAATGTCTTATTAGGGTCTCTTATGATTTTTGCTTCTTCTTTTCTATTTATAGTATCATTCACAATTTCTCTGTCATTATTAATTCTTGACAACCCTTCCCCTTTGTACTACTTATACTATGTTCCAGAGTATTTTCAATTTTAGTTTCAAATCTCTTTTGTATCATTTTCATAAAGATCTTATATTTGAATAATACTAT
The DNA here is from genome assembly GCF_019279795.1 of Protopterus annectens. NCBI lineage: Eukaryota > Metazoa > Chordata > Ceratodontiformes > Protopteridae > Protopterus > Protopterus annectens. The sequence goes on along the minus strand of NC_056725.1, from coordinate 1,705,538,534 downwards.
TGGTCTCCAGTTTTTAATTGTCTTCTATCTTCCTTTTTCCATATGAATTTAATATGTTTTTCATACATAAAATCTTTAAGGAATCCACAAAAAATTAATTTTTATAAATTCCGTACTCTATTCTGTCTGGTCCTGCAGCCAAATCTATATTTACTTGCCCTAATACCTTATGCAGCTCATTTAATAAAATCCTCTTTATCAACTCTTTATTCTCTTTTTCTGTTACATTTTTTACTATGTTTTTTCACTACCTTTTTTCTTTAAACATTTCTTGTATGTATTGTACTACTATTCATAATCTATTTCTCCTTTTACAATTTTATTTCTCTCATTACACTACCATCTTCATTTTGCTTAAGTAACTTGATTCTTCTTCTCTTTTTCCTTGTCAAAATATCTTTGCTTATATAACAATTCTTTTATTTATTTTTCTGATTTCTTTCATAGAATTATTTTCCTTTGCCAGTGTACTTTTTATCATTACATTCTAAATCTTTCAATGAATCTTTATTTGTTCTTTTATATTTTTCTACTATTGTCACATATACTACTACCCCTACCCCTGCGTCTATCCTCCAAAAACCTCCAGAAAATATTGCCAACACCTTCTTTACGGAAACTATACAAACCCTTGCCAACCATCTAGGCCCCAATAACCTAGACCCAATTAACCCCATATCCAATACCCACCCATCCTTTAACTTTCAACCTGTACCAACAGCACTTATCCGATCCTTAATTAAGAAACTGAAACATACCACCCTATCAGCAGACCTACTCCTGGCTGAATATCTTCAAAAGGCTGCAGATGCAATAGCATATCCCATCTCAATATTAATTAACATAACCATCTCTGAAGCATATATCCCCTCCATCTGGAAAATTTCCCACGTAATTCCTCTCCACAAAGGGGGTAACTCCACTGAACTATCAAATTACCGGCCCATTGCCATTCTGTCCCCTCTGGCTAAAATTATGGAAAAATGTATCCACAAGCAACTCCTTCATTGCCATTGCCTCAAGTTGCACAATCTCCTAGCTCCCTCACAGCATGGATTTAGACCCCATCATAATACCACCACACCCCTTCTATCCTTCTCTCAGACAATAAATCAAATCCAAAATAATAATACGCTCTCCTCTGATGTCATCCTTGACCTATCGAATGTATTTGATATTGTAAACCACTAGCTACTCCTTCGAACACTAAAACCTGTTGCCATAGACAGCCTGGCAATACGCTGGTTTCAGTCCTACCTACATGGCAGACAACAAGCTGTGCTGTGGAAAGATAGCCTTTCTTCCCTACTGCCAGTCACACTTGGAGTTCCTCAAGGGTCTATACTAGGACCTCTCCTATTTTCTATCTTCATTAATGACCTTCATACAGTCATCCCTAAAGCAACCTGCATTCAATATGCAGATGACTCTACCCTAATCTGTTCTGCCACCTCCCCATTAAACCTGCAGACCTTAACCCAAAATACTTTCAACGTAGTAGAAAACTGGCTCACTGACAGGCATCTTCTATTGAATCCAAATAAAACAAAACTGCTACTCTTCACCCCCACCTGGAAAGCTATAGTCCCATCATTTACCATAACATATAATGGCACAATAATTTCCCCAGAAAGTAATACAAAACTATTGGGTGTAATTGTTGACAGTAACCTTAAGTTTGACGCTCACATTGACAAAACCATTAAAACAGTCAGCAAGAAGCTAGGATCTCTATATAGGATTAAGACATTTCTAACCCCAACTGCTAGGACAGTGCTTGCCCAAACACATTTACTTTCAACCCTTCTTTATGCCTCCCCAATCTATACAAAGCTGAGTAAATCTGACCTCAATAAACTCAATAGCTGCTACAATAACATAGGCAGATTTGCCACAGACTCGGCATATAGAAACCACCACTGTATTAACCTATGATCTCTAGGCTGGCTAGAGTTTCCCCTCTCAAATCCAGTATAACCAATTAATAATAGCCCACAAAGTCCTCTATCAACCCGAAAGCACACCCATACTCAAAAATATAATTACCCCATACAGTAACTTAAAAACTCACCGCTCTTCTGACAAAATGCTGGCACAAACTGTTAAATCTAAAAACATAGCAGGTGAGTCTTTATTTTGCAACTCTGTTAGTACAATCTGTAACCGGCTCCCTGCCAGATTTACAGCAATTCATTCTATAAACCAATTTAAAACATCTCTCAAAAAATACCTAAAAAGTCACTGGCTGTGCCCCTGTACCAACCCTGACTAACCAGCTCACCACTCTTTTTACTACCTGGCTATCTGTAAAATAGTCTCAAAAAGTCTGAAACATTGACTATCATTCTCATATGTATTGTACTACTGAATGATATGATACCTTACTCAGCCTTGTACCACTAAAAATGTCTATGTTCGAACAAGAAAATTAATATTGTAAAGTTTTAAGTATGATTGTATTCCAGGTTTTTAAGTATGCATGTATTCCTATAATTCTGTACTGGTATCTATATGTAACTGTATAAAACTGCTACTGTTAACTCTTATGTAACAATCCACATCTGAAGCTTTTCTCCCTGGGCCTTTGCTGAAAATGGACCTGTGTCCAGTCGGACTATCCCGGCTAACAAATGTAAAATAAAATAAATAAATAAATCATATTGCCAATGTAAAAAACTTTTTTTATATATTTTCCTTAAATATCATCCACCATTCAGACCAATTGATATTATCTTTCCATAGTAGTATTACTAGTCTCTTTACTTCTTCATTCCATGTTTTCTCATTTATCCTTTTTTTCTTTGTCTGTTTTTATATATTCCTTGTTTTCCTTTATCAGTACCCATATTGCAAGATGATCAGAAAATCCTGTTCAACTACATCCCCTTCTGCTATAACTAAACTGTCTGATATTATAAAATAATCTATTTCAGTTCTATACATACTCTTTTTGTAATTTCATGAATTTTGTCCCATAGTTTTAACATCTTATAAATTCTAACATTTTTCTTATATCATTTTCTTTCTTTTTATGCTTGCCTCTTAAATCACAGTTAAACTCTGCTGTTATTATAATTACATATATTTATCACTACATAGTCTAAAATCTGATGAAATGTCCCTTTCTTTATAATTAGTGTAAGAATATAATGTTATGATTGTATATACCTGTTCTTGCCATTTTAAATCTACAGTGGTTAATATTCCCATCATTGCAAAAGTTATATCTAATATCTTTACTGTAATTTAGGCAGAATACAGCTATTCCAGAACATAACATTTTTCAGAAATTCTTTCCTCCCCATAGTTTTGTTTGTAGTCTTTTTTTTTCATTTGTTAATAGTATTGTATCTTCTAATATAGTTGCATCTATATCACAAAATCCCTGTTCTTCTTAGTATATTCTTAATACTATTTACATTTATATAAAGTACTCCAAAATTTTAATTTACCCCTTTTCCTTAGATTCATGGATGTTCTTCGTCTCACATTGCTGCAGTCATAACCTGTGGGTAGTCCGCTGTCCTCGGTCGGCCCGAATACCAAAGAGTTAGGCTGGCATCGGTCATGGGCGCCCGGAACTGACGTCAGTACGTAGTAGTACTTAAGCGCATGACCGACGCCATATCCTCAGTCTTTCTTGCCGCGTCGTCCGAAGCAGAAGCAGTGTTTGCAAGTGCCGTTCGGTGTTCTGAAATTTTCAGTTTTCGAGTTTCAGACCGAAGACCAAGTTGGGCTAAGTACCCCGTTGGGGAAAATTTTTGTCTTTTCTTGCCTCAGTTAATCCGGATGTCAGAAAAAGTTAATAATTGTATTTCTTGTGGGAAACAGATACCTCATAGGGACTATCATTCTCTCTGTATTCCTTGCTTAGGGCCTGAGCACGACGTAGTCGGGTGTCGCTTTTGCGCTAGATTTAATAAGCGCACCATTAAACGCAGATTAGACTGTGCTAGGCTTGTTTTCGGTAAGCGGTGTAACTACAACATGCCGTCGGATCCTCCGACGCCCGCTACCGCAAAAAAGCAAAAAGATAAATCTTTAAGGTCTAAACCGGATGAGTTGTCCGTTACGGACGCCGGTTCTATGGAATCTACGGTTGAATCTGTGGATCCAGCCGAGGTCTCGGCTGAATCCTAGGGGGAACCTTTACTTTTACAGGAGTTGGCCTCTCAGGAGTTAGGTCAGGCCGAGGGTGCCTCTCAAGTTTCTGTGGTTCCATCCTTACAAAAGGTTATTAGGCCTTCTTCTTCAGTCACTAAAGGCCCTGCTAAGGCTAGACCTGGTGTTTCTGGTACGGGCCACAGCCCTGGTTCTTCGGGCTCTGTTCCTAAAAAAACATATGTTGAAAATGGCAGAGGATTTGATTACTTTGATCAGGGGTTCTATGCCCCCTCCAGAGAAGAGGCCTAGGGTGGAGACAGATTTAGAGGGAATGGAGCATTCCTCAGATTACTCTTGAGTCCTCAGCTGAGGATATTCAGGATTTTCCTCCCTATTCTGATTCGGATGCACAGGATTCCTGTCCTTCTGCTTCACCTCCAGAGGATTTTTCCTTTTCTGAAACCTTGCATTCCATGAGGGAGCATTTCAAGTGGGAAGGTCAGGATTTTTCAGATTCTCGTAAGAGGCTTAGAGAATTTTTGTTTTTACCACAGCATAGACCTTTGGCTATTCCCCCTGTTTTAGATGTTGTTCAGGTTTTTTTTTCTGAAGCTTCCCTTAATCCTGATTCTTTACCCCCTGCCCCTGTCAAGCCAGACAGGTATTACAGAGTTCCAGAGGCACATATTTGTACAAGAGTCCTAGAGCTGATCCGGAAACTATTATTCAAGGACCTAAGGGTGTCAGGGCTTCTGTGGTTAAGAATCCAGTACCTTTGGATAAAGATTCTAGAGCGTTGGATAGGTGGGGTAAAAAAGTGTACACCTCTTCTACGTTAGCTATGAGGGCTTTAAATTGCCAATTCCATATGCTGAAGTATCAGAACTTTCTGTTAGGTCAATTGAAAGCTAAGGTAGATGCTTTAGCTGAGGATATAGAGTGTAAGGAATTGCAGGACTTGGTTCATGCTTCAGATCAAGTTGGTAAACATTCCTTGCAGTGTGGCTTCGATGCCCTTCAGGCTTCTTCCAGGGTGGCTGCTACTGGTTCAGTTATTCATAGACATGCCTGGCTTAAGGATCAAAATTTGTCAGAGCATGTTAAAGCTCGGATTTTGGATGCTCCCCTTCAATCTGAAGTTCTTTTTGGTTCCCCTGTGGAGTCAGTTTTGAAAAAGATGGAAGACAAAGCTAAGTCTATGCAGACAGTTAAGGAATTTTTGCAAGTGCAGCCTCCTAAGTTTAGCAGGAATTGGCCTGCAAGAGGATGGTCTTACCCTTCTTCGGATTTTCAGTCTAAGGGCAGGTCTCGATGTGGTAGGGGCAGGGCTCACGCTCAGGGTTCTTTCAGACCTAGGACTTGGAGTTCTTCTGCACAATCTTCTGGTGAGGGCAGGGGTCAGCCTTTTCGCAAACAGACCCAATGACCTGTATCTTCAGCTGCCGGACCCTTCTCTTCTGGCAGCTCCTCTAGGAGGAAAGTTGGCACTTTTCAAACAAAATTGGCATTTGGTCACCCAGGACAAATGGGTGTTGGACATAATAAATCAAGGCTACAAGTTTTATTTTCACACTTTTCCCCCTTTCAAAGGCATGCCAGATGTACCTCCTCAGCAAAGGATGGAGGCTCAGGATCAAATTTCTTTGCTTTTACAGATGGGGGCAATCCAGGTGGTACCTTCGTCAGAAGAAGGCCTAGGGTTTTATTCTCGTCTATTCCTAGTGCCAAAGAAAGGAAACACTTGGAGGCCAATTCTGGATTTGTCCATTCTCAATACATACCTAGATATTCCAAAGTTCAAGATGTTAACATTACAACAACTTCTGCCTCTGCTAGGAAAAGAGCACTGGATGGTAACTCTGGATCTCAAAGAAGCCTATCTTCACATTCCTATCAGGCCCAGCTGCAGGAGATTCCTGCATTTTCGGGCTGGTACTTCTCATTATCAGTTCTCTGCATTGCCCTTTGGTTTATCTACTGTGCCCAGGGTGTTCACAAAGGTTCTGGCTCCTGTAATAGCTTACTTAAGACTTTATCCTTATTTGGACGATTGCCTGATTCTTGCTCAGGACAAAGACAAGTTACTTCAACAGCTACAGTATGTGATGGCAGTTTTAAGGTGCCTAGGGTATTCTGTGAACGAAACAAAGTCCAGTCTAGTACCCTCTCAGGACATGTGCTTTCTGGGTGTGAGACTGAATACAGCCTCTCAGATGGCTTTTCTGACCCCGGACAAACAAAGAACTCTTCACCTCTACTTCCAGCAATTATCAGTACGGTCCAGGCTGACTGCAAGGACAGTCCTTCAAGCCTTGGGGTTCATGGCATCTTGCATTCTGGTACTTCCCAATGCCAAACTGCATACGAGGAAGCTACAATGGTATCTCAAAAGTGTATGGACTCAACACTGCCACGATTTGGACACTGTCATTCCGATAATACCGTGCATCCAGAAGGAATTCTTGTGGTGGGCACAGGAATGTCACCTAAACAAGGGACTCTCTGTGACCCGACCAGAGGCGAGTCAGATCTTAACGACGGATGCCTCAGACCTGGCTTGGGGAGCACACTTCAATGGGAAATGGATTCAAGACACGTGGCCTCCCAAATTACAGCATTTGCATATCAACATGAAGGAGATGTTAGCAGTCCAGTTTGCCCTGATGGCTTTCAAGGGCCTACTTCAACCAGGACAGGTGTTGATTCAAACAGACAACACTACAGTCATGTGGTACATCAACAAGCAGGGGTGGACCCATTCTTACCCTCTTTGCAGACAAGCTATGATATTGTGGGAGACTGCTCTGGGGTTGCACATCACTCTTCAAGCATGGTTTCTGCCAGGAGCACAGAACTCCCTAGCAGATGTATTGAGCAGACAAATTGTGGATCCCCATGAGTGGAAATTGGATCCTCAGGTATTTCAACAGTTGACAGTGGCTTGGGGAACTCCAGACATAGATCTGTTCGCTTCTCCTCTAAATTTCCAACTACCAAAATTTTGCACAAGGATGTTTTACCCAAAAGCTTGGAAAGTGGACGCTCTATCTTTCAGTTGGAACAACCTTCACATCTATGCTTTTCCTCCTCTGCCTCTCCTTACCAAGGTACTCTTGAAAGTCAGGAGGGACAAGCCTTGCATGATTTTAATAGCACCAGATTGGCCACGTCAGCACTGGTATCCTCTGCTGAGGAGTTTAATTCAGGAGCCTCCTTGGCCTTTACCACAGCTTCCTCATTTGTTGTCCCAGTCAAGCAGTCATTTGCTCAATGTCAGGGTGCAGTCCCTGCATCTAACGGCCTGGTGTATTCTGTTTTAGAGCCTGTGGGTTCTCAGCTTCCCCAGCAGGTTTTGGATGTCATTTTGGAAGCTAGGCGGCCTAGCACTAGAAAAGTTTATGCTGATAAATAGAAGAGATTTTTTCTTTGGAGCACAACAAAGGATTTTGATGTCTCGGTACCTAATTTGAGTTGTACACTGCAGTACCTTACTGAATTACTGGACAAGGGTTTGTCATTTTCCTCTGTAAAGGTTCATGCTGCAGCCATTTCTGCTCACTATGATTGTGACCCTCCTTTATTTTCTCACCCTTTGTTTAAGCAATTTCTTAGAGGGCAAAAATATAAGACCCCACGTAGAGCTCCTACTCCTTCCTGGGATCTCAATTTTGTGTTGGAGAAGCTTACTTTGCCTCCTTTTGAACCTGCAGCTACGTCTGAATTGAAGTTTTTGTCTTGGAAGACTGCTTTTTTGTTGGCCATTACTTCTGCCAGAAGGGTATCTGAATTGCAGGCTCTCATGGCAGTTGAACCCTTTCTAATATTCCATAAGGATAGAGTTTCTTTGTACTTAACCCTACTTTCATGCCAAAAGTGATTTCTAATGTGGCCTTGAACCAGTCTATCCATTTGCCTACCTTTTATGCTGATCCCCAAAATAAGGGGGGAAAAATCTTGCATTCTTTGGATATACACAGGCAGTTACGTTATTATTTGAGCAGAACTAAGGAGTTCAGACAGACTCAACAGTTATTTGTTTCTTTTGCTTTGGGTTCACAAGGGAAAGCTGTTTCAAAGCAAACTATTTCAAAGTGGATTGGTAATTGTATTGCTTTTTGTTATTCTCATCATGGGAAAAATGTTCCTGCTGGGATTAGACCTCATTCCACTAGGGCTACTGCCACTTCTACTGCTTTTTTGAGGGGTGTAGCTACTAAGGATATTTTGGAAGCAGCTACTTGGAGTTCAGTTCATTGGGTTTGCCACTGCAGTCTTACAGGGCATGTTAGCAGCCCCTAATGCCTTTTAGTTTGCCAGCCTCCCTTTTCCTTTGCTTTGGGATTCTACCCACAGGTTATGACTGCAGCAATGTGAGACGAAGAACATAGTACAGTTTTGTACCTACCATAAATGTAGATGTTTGAGGATCCACATTGCTGCAGTCCTATTTTCCCTCCCTCCTTCCCCTCTTTGGTTTGGGGTTGTTGTTGTTGTTGTTATTGTTACTTGGGGATAATTGTTATTTTTCTCCTTTGTGGATCTGGCCTTTCCTTTTTAAGGCCTTCTGACATCTGGGGCAAGAAAGACTGAGGATATGGCGTCGGTCATGCGCTTAAGTACTACTACGTACTGACGTCAGTTCCGGGCGCCCATGACCGACGCCATCCTAACTCTTTGGTATTCGGGCCGACCAAGGACAGCGGACTACCCACAGGTTATGACTGCAGCAATGTGGATCCTCGAACATCTACATTTATGGTAGGTACAAAACTGTACTTTTCATAAGTTCTTAGCTAACTACTAAGTCAACTTTCTTAATAGGCCATTCTAAAAATTTCCCAAAGGTGAGACTCAAAGCCATAGCATGTATGTCTGAGTTAGATACCTTAACCATTATACCGACGACCAGTCATTAGCTGTATACCTTCTTTTTCATCCTGTGTATTTTTCTTTTGTACTTATCCCTTATTCTTTTTGTCTTTTACCATTTTACCAATAGAATTCTTTTTTTTCTTTTACTGCCTTCCACTTTATATCTTTTCATCACTTATTTCACAACCATCTTCTATGTCCTTTTCATTATGTTTTCTCATCTTAATTTTTCTTCTATTTCTACTACTTCTAAAATATATTCTCTTTGTTCATTTTTTCTTTTCTTTCCATTTCTTTTTCCTTACTCTTTTTCATTTTTGCAATCCCTGCATAAATGTCCAATTTTGTTACATTTATAACATTTCACTTCACATTTCCATTTTTCCCACAAATATAACATTTTCTTTTGTGATAGTTCACGTGTCAGATGTACTTTTCCACAAAAAATGCTTTGAGTTGTCCCCAGTATTTTACGACACTCCTGTTCTCTTCCACGTTATGCATAATTTTTCTCTTCCTATTTTTAACACAATAAGACAATCATAACCACCAGTCCATAAACCCCTTTTGTCATAAACTTTTGCAATGTCCAGTAATTCTTTACATAAAGTTTTTTTACATAAAGTTTTTAAATGTCCTTCCAAAGTCTCTTTTTCAACCTCTGTTTGAAATTTCGCATGAATTTTCTTTTTTTGTTTTCCTATTGTTTTATTGCATAAAGGTTCCAAGTGTTGCAGTCTCTTTTTTCATATTCTTCAAGACTTTTACATTGAAATATGATGCCATAAAATTATCTCTTTGTTAATGAATAAAAGCTGTTACCTCGTGTGCTTTTGCATCCAAAGGAGCTATTAATTGTCCCACACTTCATACCTGTCAATTTCTTTGTCTTCTTTACTTTGAATCATTAACACATGCTTCTGTTTTTCATTTTCTTTAGTCTTCTTTTCTTATACTCCCCTTTTTCTTATTTTACTTTGTCTGCACATCTTCTTTTCCATCTCACCGCTATTCAGGATTGTCTCTGCATTTTCTCCATAATGTCCCCCCCAGGAGACATCTCCTTCATTTTCTGGCTCACAGTCATTTGCTGACTCATCTCCATTAAACCGATTACTTTGAAACATCTCCTTAGAATCCTGCACACGGTCTCAATATTTGCTTTCTTCTCCTTTTCAGTCACCACTCCATTATCTCCTTCTCTTTCTGCCTCCCTGTTTCTCCAGACTGCCTCTGTGCTTGGAATGGAAACAGGAAATGTTTCTGCAAAATAGGTCCCACTTGCAACAATGATGAGTAGGGAAAGATCCCTGATGCCCTGAATAATTTCCCTTAGTAGTATAAATACTATCTCTGGTCTTCCCTGAGAAGAGGCTACTTACCCTAGTGGTACTAATCTGATCAACAAAAATAAATAAATTAAATCACTGTGTGAAAACCGTCATTGGCATGGTTTATGGTGTGTGTGTGTGTGTGTGTGTGTGTGTGTGTGTGTGTGTGTGTGTGTGTGTGCTGAAGTATGTATATGTGTATAAGAGCAATAAATTGGCTATAATTTTTTCTCACTTTCCATCACAGTCACACATCAGCTTTGCACACAGTAATTGCCTATCCTTGGTGGTCTGGAAACAGTGTCACATGAGTAGTGTTGCCATTGAACAGTGCTTGTCTCCCTCTCTGAGTTACTGTGGCTCACTTTGTGTGGAGTCTGCATATCCTCTTTTCACTGCATGGATTTTAATCAGGTAGCTTTGCTTTCTTCCATCACCCCAAATGCATGTTGTAGGTGAATTGATGTTCCTCTAATTTGCTTATAGAAAGCATGCTGAGTGTTTTGTGTGTGTGTGTGTGTGTGTGTGTGTGTGTGTGTGTGTGTGTGTGTGTGTGTGTGTGTGTGTGTGTGTGTGTGTGTGTGTGTGTGTGCTGAAATATGTATAAGCTGAGACAGATCTTGGACAAATGGGTTCTAGGCAAGATAACAGATACCCCTCCACAGCCTTTCCAGTGTGGCACAGACATTCATAGACATTTGCTAAACAAAACAACACAGTCTCGCAATGAAAACAGACTTAGCATTAAAACTCCTCTGCCCTTGAAACTCGCTTTCATTGAAATGGCATTGAAACACATATTCAAAGAAAAGGCATCTGGCCATTGCCAGATAAAGTTTATCTTTTGGTTGTTTTCAGATCATAGGCCCCTTGCATACGTTTTTATGACCTTGCAAACAAAACATGCAGGAGTGTTTTGATTCACATTCCCAATTTTATTAAATTATATTCCTTGTACAACACAGCAAAACTTGATAGTGTGTTTTAAATTTGTAGTTTTGAACATGTTTCCAGTAAGCAATGAAACAAAACATATGAACCAATAATGATAAAACTGCCCAAATGTAGAACATTTCAACCATAAAAAGCCACTCAAATGTCTGTCAGTACAATCCACCAGTATCAGTCAATATGCACAATCTTTCAATCTCTGCAGAAGTAAAAGTCATCTGAATAACTCCACATTAAAGAGGTCTTTAACAAATGAAGATGTTGCTAGCAAACAACTTTATATTTCAGTGGTTCATCGACAAATTCAGTGCCTTCTGCCCTTGAAGAATAAGTAGTCCGTGTTACATTAAAGAAATGGTAAGCTAGTAATATTGCAATAGGGAGTGGATGACAAATTAATAACGTACTTACTAGACATCTCATCCAAAGGAGGACATACTCGTGACTTCAGCACCCCACCCTCCTTAAAGTACAACACAGTATCAGTAATACATCTACAAACTGTGGGAGTAGAACCCACAGCCTTCTGCATCAGAAGTTATGTTAGTGCAGAAGTTATGTTATGCTAATAACAGTGCTTTTCATTTCTATAGCACAATAGTGATACAATCCGCTAAACAAAACAGTTGCACCTTGTAAATAGACTTAACATTAGCAGCAGTAAACACACAGTTCCTTGAAAAATGCACTTGAAACTCAATTCTTTGAAAATGCACCTGCAAACTTAATCTCTTTAGCAGCCTGGTCATAGCTCTCAATGAGTCAGGGACAAATCTCAACAGAATCGAGGACAAATTCAGAAATAGTAAGGGACAATAACGGACACTTTTAAAATATTAATATTAATATATCATCATGGATTTGATGTTTTTTTGTAGGAATGTAGCTTTACAACAAATGTTTGGTAACAATAAGAGTATCTCAGTGGGGCCAAGACAACCAAGTAGTTTTGTTCCTCCCTTTACTGCTTCTATGCATACCTTTATTAAATGCTGCGAGCATGACATTTTAGAGTTTTTAAGTAATGATAAGATGAAGAAGTTTCATAATTTAACAATGAGTCCACGCAAAGCTCTACATAACTTAAGTAACAATAACATGATTGTTATAAAACAAGCTGATAAAGGAGGGGCAGTGGTGGTGTTAGATGCTCTGTTTTATCACAATAAGGTTGAACATTTGTTATCAGACATCCACACTTACCTACCTATCAATCCATTACAAGTTAATATGCTGGTAGCCCAGGTACATAAAAGACTGCTACACATTTTTGAAGCCAAGCGCATAGATGAAGAACTTTATAATTTTTTGAAGAAGGATGATGTTATTATACCTGTGTTCAAAGCTCTTCCGAAAATTCATAAGAGTTTAACAGACCCACCTCTTCGCCCCATTGTGTCAGGCAGAGGGTGGGTCACAGAAAATATATCAATTTGGTTAGATTTTACTCTTAAACCATTTTTAGATAATATTGAAGAAGTTATTAGGGACACAAGGCAATTTTTGATTACCTTGGGTGCCATACAGTTCAGTGCCAGCAGTTCTTACCTGATGGCTACTATTGACATACAGAGTTTGTTTACTGTTATTAGTAATAAGTATGGTACCATGGCCATACAAACCTTATTACAAGATATGGGGATTGATTCTGTTAAGATTGGCGTTATAATAGATATGCTTAATTTAGTACTAGAGAACAATGTTTTCCTAGGTCTTAACAACACTTATAGGCAGGCACAGGGGGTAACTATGGGCACCCCCTGTGCTAATACTTACGCCAATCTGGTTCTTTCTATTGGGAAAGAAGATTTGTTTTGGCTAATAATGATCGGTGTCATTATATATCCCTTTATAGGCGCTTTGTAGATGATATTTTTATTTTGTGGAATGGAAATGAAGAACAATTTGCTGATTTTTTTGCATTTATGAATTCCACTACCTCCTTCCTACGTTTTACAGCCAATAGTTCCAGGAAGGAGATAGATTTTTTAGATGTACATTTAGAACAAGGTAGTGGTGGCTTTTCCACTTGTCTTCACAGGAAGGATTGTTGGAGAAATACCCTGCTTAGTTTTGATAGCATGCACCCTAGATTTACCTTCCCGAACATCATAAAGGGACAGGTTACTAGGGTATCCAGAATTTGCACAGAAGAAACAAGTTTTGAGGCCGAGGTTGAACAACTTAAGGATATGTTCAGTGATAGAGGCTATAATGTAAATACAATACAAAAAATTATTAATGATAATAAGAAATATAGAAAAGACAGGTTAGCCCCATGGCTACGCTCGAAAAAAGGAGAAGAACATAGTCATACACAGGCTAAGGACATGAGCTATAAACCACAAATTATGTTTACATACAGTAATAATATTCGTGGGATTTGTGACATTGTTAGAAGCAATTGGAACATCTTGACCACTGATGATAAACTCCACCCCATAGTGGGGGTATATCCCAAATTTGGTTTTAGAAGGAATAGGAGTCTCAAGGATATTTTATCTACTGAGAAGTATCCTGAGGCCAAACACTTCAAAATGAAAATGGGGACAGTTCCATGTGGGCTTTGTAAAGCTTGTGCTTTTGTAAACAAGTCCACTAGCTTCATTCATCCGATCACTGGTAAGAGGTTTGAATTTAAAGCAAGAGCTACCTGTAGAACCACTGACATAGTATATATAGCAGAATGCCAAAATTGCACAAGTTTTTATGTTGGCAAAACCAACTGTATGTTTAAAATTAGGATTTTGCAGCATTTGTCAGCTATCAGGAATGCAGATGTACATAATGCCCTCTACAGGCATGTAGAGAAAAATACACAACATTGCTTTAAATTTAGAGCTATTGTTAACATTAAGATGAACAGCAGAGGGGGCAATATTAGGAATAAAACTGAGTTAGAAGAGGCAAAATGGATAATAGAACTTATGGCTCATAGATCACCTAGTCTTAATGAGATGGTTCCAATGAAACCCGCCCTAAAAAATAGGCGGGTGTTTTATTGAGTTTTGATTGGTTGTTATGGATTTAAATTGCATGTTGAACGTTTCAGCAGGTATCTGAAGAAGGGTTACACCCGAAAGCGCTCTGATTTGTGATTTTTTTTGCCTGCCTTTTTATATTTTTATACTCTGATTTTATTAAACAGTGGAATATCCTAGCAGTGTTCTGTGACGTTTTTCTTCGTTTTATATATATGTGTATGTGTGTATATATATATATATATATATATATATATATATATATATATATATATATATATGGAACTACCAAAATTCAAAATTAAAAAATACTCACAGAAAACTTCTGCTGAGGGAGACACGGCGACAAAGTTGTATGTCGTTAGAAATCTAGTCCATCAACAAGCATGATAGGCGTGGTCATGTAAGTAATCCAAACGAAACAGCAGCAGCATAAAGTATCATTCAACAGCTAATCCAACAACAAACAAAGTTTGGCTTGGTCATGAAATTAGTCCAAAGTTCACAAACACAAGATTCATGAAATGCAAGTCCAATGGAGGTCAAAACCAGTAGAAAAGCAAATATATCAGTTAGTGGAGTTTATTAAATTAGTAAGCGCTTTCGCGGATCTACCATCCGCTTCATCAGACTAAAACCAAATGAATTTAAAAACAGCTTATATAACTTCTGAGAATCATGTGATCGATCTAGCAGTCAGCTGATTGAATCAAATTCATTGTCATAGAAAATTTAAAGTTATACACAAGTATAAAATCAATGCATCTACATTAATATTGTAATGCAACTAAAAATACTAAGAATACTTTAAAACAACACATAATAGCAATTCTATGACTTAAAATATACAAGTACATGTAAAAAATATTGTTAGGCTTAGGTACTGGAGCAGACAAATGTGCAACTATATAAAAGCTCTAAATAGGGCAGTATGTAAAAATTATGTAAAAACTAAAAACACAAAATACTTTCAAACCTTGTATGCTGAAGCAAACAGGTGTGCAACCATGTAAGTGCACCAAAAAAGTCATTGTGTAAACAAGGAATGTAAGTATATGTAGTATGTTCAAAGTAACTATGTAATTTGTTCAACCAGAAACAAACAAAAACGTCCCAATCAATGAAGTGGATAGATAACTACACTGGTGTGACTGTGCATGCAGGCACTAAAAATCAGAAATGGAAATCACAGTCAGAACTAAATATAATGCAAGAAAAGCAATTTTTGTAACCTCAGCCACCAAACAAACAAAATTGTATCACAAAACCAAGTCAAATGTCTAATCAAACTGATGCCCCATGGTAGTGATGTGAAAAATAACTGATGTATTAAATATCACAATAATGGTTATTATGACAACAAGTTTGATATGTGTATGCTGTTCAGAGTGAAAAACAATGAAAATAGAAATAAAAATAGTGAAATGAAAATAAAAATGAAAATTAAAAATAATGATGGTAATAATAATAATAAAAAATATTATTAATGATGATAAAAATTGTCGATGAACATCTATAAACAACTACTGAATGTCAACCAATAGTGCGTGCTGTGGTGACTATACAGAAATAAAAATGTTAAACTATAAATGGCATGGATTTGACTGTGTGTTACGTGTATATTGTGTATATGTAACATGTAGAACTGAACACATGAATGTTAAATACCGGGTTGTTATTTCTCTCATAGATGTCATAGTCATTTAATTCTACGCCCTTTTAGATGTGGTTTCAGGGACACTGTGTCATTGAGACCCATGCCTTTATGAGCAGATAGTCTAAGTATCCATTTGACTTCTGCTTGTTCTGTGAGATTCACTGTGTCACCCAGTCTTGCAGATTCTTGTTGAATGTGTAGAACCTGAAAGAGAAACGTATGATCTATCCCTTTGGTTAGCATGTGTTTGGCTAACGCACTATAGTCTTCTTTCCTGTTGTAACAATAACAATGATCTCTAATACGTTCTCTCAATGATCTGTTGGTCTTGCCAACATAGAAACAATGACATGAGAGACAGTGAGCCACATAGACAACATTCCTGGTATGGCATGAGCTGTTGTTCCTGAGTTCCCATAGTACACCCGTTTCAGGGTGTTTAAAAAATCGTGATTCGTCTATGAGGTGGCATTGTTGGCATTTGCCACATTTTTTAGTGCCCTCAAAATTAGAAGCATGAGAAGGCATTCTCCTGTTTTCTGTTCTGTAACAAAGTGATCTCTTAAGATTGACCTTGTTGCTATATATAAACAATGGATGTGTTCCAATAATCTCTGTAATATTTTTGTCTGCCATCAATATATTCCAATGCGTTGCTATGGCGTGCTCTGCAGTGGAGATATTATTGGAATAGGGAAGAATGATGGCTTGTCTGGAAGGTTTACTGTATGTGTTTCTCTTGCATCTTTGCGAACTGCTTTCAGAGAAATAAGGTTTTGCTCTCGTTTGCCTATAGTTATTCATATTGGAGTAAACCTTAGAAATATCGTGTTTACTGTAGCCCCTGTTAATGAGGCCAGTCTCAAGTTGTTTTAATTCATTGTGAAAAGATGTATCTTCACATGAGAGCCTAGATAGCCTCATAGCCTGACCCTTGATAATATTTCCAAAAATAGTAGGGTTATGCATGCTCGTTCTGTGTAAGTATGCTGGGGTGTAGCAAGGTTTGCGATATACTTTAGTGGACAGTCTACCTTCCTTTTTATATATTGTAGTATCTAAGTAGTCGACACTGTTCAATGAGTAGTTCAATGTGAACTTCAGAAAACATTCCTACAAGTGTTATGAGTTCTTCCTGTGAACCTTTCCATAGAAAAAACAGGTCATCTACAAACCTTCGATAAAATATTATGTTGGGCTGGTTAAATATATGGGTAAGTTCCCATGTGACCATTACTAAGTTCGCATAGCTGTTTGCACAGCTTGTGCCCATCGCTACACCTTTTTTCTGTCTGTAATATTTACCATCATAGAGAAAGACATTGTTTTCTAATATGAGTTCCAGAGGTAAGCATAAGAAATCAATTTTCTGAGGGTCATGAATCACCAGTTCACCTAATAGTGATTTCAAACAGTCAATGCCTTCTTAGTTCGGTATACAGGTGAATAGAGAGACTACATCCATCGTGACTAAATAAATGTCATTCATGTCTAGTTTGTGATGTGAATACTGAAACAAGTCAATCAAGAACTGTTCTGTATCTTTCAAAATGTAAGTGTAATTACTCAGAACTTTTTTGAGTTCATGTTCTAAGTAAACAGATAAGGGTTCAGTTGACCAACCTGAACCTGAAACAATGGGCCTTAAATCAGGAGCAACTGGATTTTTGTGCACTTTAGGTAATCCATGGATAACAGGTACTAAAGGACTCCTTACTGTGAAGAAATTCAGCAATTCCTCGGATATAATGTTGAGATCTCTACAGTCAATTAAATTGTTATTGATGTTCTGTATTATTTCATCCACAAGTTCCTTTGGAATGGTTTCATATGCTTCACTAGTTAACATTTCAGTCATTCTGATGTTGTAATAACCGGAGTCCATAACTACTACCGGGCCTCCTTTGTCAGCAGGACAGATGGTAATATAGACATTATTTTTTAAGCTGAACAAAGCTTCTTTTAATTCTTTGGAAAGATTACTGTTTTTGTTTTTGTTGTGAAGAGTAAAATCATTGTATAACGTTTGTTCTACTGCTTTAAGGAAAACATCCAGTTCAGCTATAGAGGGAGGTAAGTAAGTGCTCTTTCTTCTGAATAAAGCATATTCTTGTTGATTGTCTGCTTCATGTTTTAAGCAGAGTTTTAGGGCAACATTGCGCGTGAATACCCGAACAGCTAGTAGAACTTCACTAATATCCATGTTCTTACTGGGTATAAACCTCATGCCCTTATTGAGAAATGAAGTCTCAGCCGAAGTTAGTTCATGTTTGGAAAGATTGTATACTAAGTTGCTTGATTCCAAAGCTTCTTCAACGTGTGTTGGTTCTGTTGTGGAAAAACATCTTTCCTTTTTGCTCCTCTGAAGTTGTCGGAATCCAGTGATCTTTTTCTCCCTGTCCTGATCGGAAAAGGGGCAGTAGGAAAATTGTTATTTCCTGTTTTTTCTAATTCTATTTTACGCCTTACTACACTGGAAAGACTATTGACAGTATTAGTTCCACTGGTAGTGGATAAACCATCATCTTGTCGGTTAGGAAAAGTGTCATCCGGAGTAGTATACACTGATCAAACCGGTTCAGGGGAAGTGATGTCTAATGCAGCAGTAACTGCAGTGTGTTCTTACTGTTCAGATCTAGTTTCAGATACCATGCCCTGCTTACGTCCAATATTCTGTGATTTCGATGCCAGATGTTCATTAAAATCATTATTGTGAGATCTATCTTGTCTGTTGTTTGTGTTTTGAGTACGTGTGTTCATCGCAACAGTGTGGTCATTATATCTGGGCCAAACAAATACGTTCTGTTTGTTAAAATCCTCAATGTCTCTGTTTAACTTCTTTCTTTTCTGGACCAATAAGGTACGCTGATAACGAGAAACCTGATCCATAAGTTCCTGTATAAAGACTTTGGTAGAATCCGCACCATAAACATCTATGAGTCTGTTCTGAAACGAAACGATGTCCTCAAGTAATTGATTTTCTATAGGTTTGAAAAAATCCACTAATAAATTCATGTAAGCTCTACTGGTTGCCAGGTTAATTTGTTGCCATTGACTGAGTAATTGGGGGTATAAATTGCCATATGTGGGCATATTTAAAACACGAAGACCCCTCGGGATAACATGGCAGTCCAAGGAGGCTTCCATATGAAAACGCTGAGTCTGTAAACGTTTAAATTTGAACAAAGCAATTTCTATGTCTCTTTTCAAGGTTTTGACCAATTGTTCATCAACAGTATGTTCACTTGTATTGTTATCAGAGATAACAGTATCCATAAATAACAAAGGATTAGAGGCTGCCAACAAAACATAAGTCTGGTGGCCTGTAAGGCTGTGTTAACTGTATTGTTGCCTCTAAAATCTCCACTTTCTAACCCTTCCATGGTGTTCCAGCGGTAAATTGAGTATGAAAAACAGAAACAGTAGTGCCCAAAAAGTCAAAAATGAGAAAAATAATGCCCTTCCGCGTGGAACTACCAAAATTCAAAATTAAAAAATACTCACAGAAAACTTCTGCTGAGGGAGACACAGCGACAAAGTTGTGTGTCGTTAGAATATATATATATATATATATGTCCTTCATGGATGCATCTGCAGTCATAACAAATGGGTTGTCCTGTCGTCAGGCAGCCCTTCGGTCGGCCGGATTCCAAAGTCTGGGTCCGGCTTCGGCTGATGTCGCACTTCACCCGACGTCATCTCTGCTGGTCTGGTATAAAGGCATCAGCCGGCGCCATTTTCCTCAGTCTTTCTTGCCGCGTGGCGCCCAAGCAGAAGCTGTTAAGTGCCGGTCGGTCAGATCCAGAGATTACTACTACCGAATACTACTTGAAGATTTCTAAAAGCTAAGTACCCGTTGGGGACTCTTTCTTGCCTCAGCGATGTCAGAAAAGTCAATAACTGTTTAACTTGTGGGAAACAAATACCTCATAAAGATTTCCACTCTTACTGTCTGCCTTGCTTAGGCCCAGACCACGACGTAGCAGCCTGTTCGGCCTGTGCTTCCTTCAACCGACGAGCGCTTAGGCGCCGGTCGGAGTTTGCTGAACAGTTTTTCGGCTCAGATTTTGCGTACATTATGCCGTCGGATCCTCCGACTACCCAAATTGTTAAAAAACGCAAAGAAAAAGACCGACACTCGCGGTCCGCAGTTTCGGCCGAAACCACGGTTAAGCAAGCCGCGAGTGTCTCGGTTTCGGCCGAAACCGAGAAAACTGGTCAATCTTCTGCCGAATCCATGACTACTACTGAGGTTCCTGCTACCTTACCTGAATCGGCCTCAGAAATTTTGCCTACAACTGTGGTTCCTAGTGATTTATCAGACGCCATCCCGTTGGATGTCTCTACCCCAGCACGTGGTGCTGCTAGGCCTCCTGCAGCCATGTCTATTAAGGCCTTTGCCAGGGCTAAAGCAGCCAAATCTGCTAAATCAGTGCCTGTTAAACCCCCCTCAGACAGGCCCACTTCTAGTTCACAAATGCTTACTCTGGCAGAAGATTTAATATCCTTAAACACTTCAAAATGGGGACATTCCATGGGGCTTTGTAAAGCTTGTGTTTTGTAAACAAGTCCACTAGCTTCATTCATCCGATTAAAGAGGTTTGAATTTAAAGCAAGAGCTCCCTGTAGAACCACTGACATAGTATATATAGCAGAATGCCAAAATTGCACAAGTTTTATGTTGGCAAAACCAACTGTATGTTTAAAATTAGATTTTGCAGCATTTGTCAGCTATCAGGAATGCAGATGAAATAATCCCCTCTACAGGCATGTAGAAAAAAATACAAACATTGCTTTAAATTTAGAGCTATTGTTAACATTAAGATGAACAGCAGAGGGGCAATATTAGGAATAAAACTGAGTTAGAAGAGGCAAAATGGATAATAGAACTTATGGCTCATAGATCACCTAGTCTTAATGAGAGGGTTTCCCAATGAAACCCGCCCAAAAAAATAGGCTGTTTTATTGAGTTTTGTTTGGGTTTTTATGGATTTAAATTGCTTTGAACCCCTTCAGCAGGTATCTGAAGAAGGGTTACCCCAAAGCGCCTGATTTGTGTTTTTTTTGCCTCCCTTTTTATTTTTTTTATACTCTGATTTTATTAAACAGTGGAATATCCTAGCAGTGTTCGGGACTTTTTTCTTCGCTTTATATATATGTGTTGTTTATATATATATATATATATATATATATATATATATATATATATATTTTTGGAACTACCAAAATTAAAAATTTAAAAAAATACTACAGAAAACTTCTGCTGAGGGACCAAAAGTTGTATGTCGAGAAATCTAGTCCATCAAAAAGGGATAAGGCGTGGTCATGTAAGTAACCCAAAACCAAAACAGCAGCAGCATAAAGTATCATTCAACAGCTAATCCAACAAAAAACAAAGTTTGGCTTGGTTGAAATTAGTCCAAAGTTTACAAACACAAGATTCATGAAATGCAAGTCCAATGGAGGTAAAAACCAGTAAAAAGCAAATATATCAGTTAGTGGAGTTTATTAAATTAGAAGCCGGATCTACCATCCGCTTCATCAGACAAAACCAAATAAATTTTAAAAAACAGCTTATATAATTTTGAGAATCATGTGATCGATCAAGCAGTCATTGATTGAATCAAATTCATTGTCATAGAAAATTTAAAGTTATAAAAAGTATAAAATCAATGCATTACTTTAAATTTGTAATGCAACAAAAAAATACTAAGAATACTTTAAAAAAACCCTAATAGCAATTTATGACTTAAAAATATACAAGTACATGTAAAAAATATTGTTAGGCTTAGGTACGGGAGCAGACAAATGTGCAACTATAAAAAAAGCTCTAAATGGGGCAGTATGTAAAAATTTTTAAAACTAAAAACACAAAATACTTTAAAACCCTTTGTATTGAAGAAACAGGTGTGCAACCAAAGTGCCCCAAAAAAAGTCATTGTGTAAAAAAGGGAAAAAGGGTAATGTAGTATGTTCAAAGTAACTATGTAATTTGTTCAACCAGCAAAAAAAACGTCCCAATCAATAAAGTGGATAGATAACTACACTGGTGTGACTGTGCCACAAAAAAATCAGAAATGGAAACACAGTCAGAACTAAATAAATGCAAGAAAAGAAATTTTTTGTAACCTCAGCCACCAAACAAACAAAATTGTATCAAAAACCAAGTCAAATGTCTAATCAAACTGATGCCCCATGGTAGTGATGTAAAAAATAACTGATGTATTAAATATCACAATAATGGTTATGACAACAAGTTTGATATGGTATGCTGTTCAGAGTAAAAACAATGAAAATAGAAATAAAAATAGTGAAATGAAAATAAAAATGAAAATTAAAAATAATGATGGTAATAATAATAATAAAAAATATTATTAATGATGATAAAAATTGTCGATGAACATCTATAAACAACTACTGAATGTAAACCCAAAAGTGCTGTGGGTGACTATACAGAAATAAAAATGTTAAACTATAAATGGCATGGATTTGACTGTGTGTTAGGTTATATTGTGTATATGTAACATGTAGAACTGAACACATGAATTTTAAATCCCGGGGTTTTTATTTCCCCAAGATGTCTAGTTTTAATTTCTCCCCTTTAGATGTGGTTTAAAGGGCTTGGAGACCCATGTTTTGAGCAGATAGTCTAAGTATCCATTTGACTTCTGCTTGTTCAAAATTCACTGTGTCACCCAGTCTTGAAATTTTTGTTGAATGTGTAGAACCTGAAAGAGAAACATGATCTACCCCTTTGGTTAGCATGTTTTTCAACGACAAAGTCTTTTTTCCTGTTGTAACAAAAAAATGATCTCAAATGTTCTCTGTTTGTTGGTCTCCAACATAGAAACAATGACATGAGAGACAGTGAGCCACATAGACAACATTCCTGGTATGGCATGAGCTGTTGTTCCTGAGTTCAAGTACCCCCTTTGGGTTTTTAAAAAATTTGTTTCCCTTAAGGTGGCATTGTTGGCTTTTGCCACTTTTTTAGTGCCCTCAAAATTCATGAAAAGGCATTCCCTTTTTCTGTTCTGTAAAAAAGTGTTTTTAAGGGGTTTTTTCTATATATAAACAATGGATGATTTAATGATCTCTGTAATTTTTTTGTCGCCATAAATTTTTCCAAACTTTTTGGCATGCTCTGCAGGGGAAATATTATTGGAATAGGGAAGAATGATGGCTTGTCTGGGAGATTTACATGTGTTTTCTTGCCCCTTTGAAACTGCCAGAAAAAAGGGTTTTTCTCTTTTTGCCTATAGTTATTCATATTGGAGTAAACCTTAGAAATATCTTTTACTGTACCCCCTGTTAATGAGGCCAGTCTCAAGTTTTTTAATTCATTGTAAAAAGATGTATCTTCACATGAGAGCCTAGATAGCCTCATAGCCTGCCCCTTGATAATATTTCCAAAATAGTAGGGTTATGCATGCTCGTCTTTTAAGTATGCTGGGGTGTAGAAAGGGTTTTCGATATATTTTAGTGGACAGTCTACCTTCCTTTTTATATATTGTGGTATCTAAGTAGTCGACACTGTTCAATGAGTAGTTCAAGGGAACTTCAGAAAACATTCCTACAAGTGTTATGAGTTCTTCCGGAACCTTTCCATAGAAAACAGGTCATCTACAAACCTTCGATAAAATATTATGTTTTTAAAATATGGGTAAGTTCCCATGTGACCATTACTAAGTTCTGTGTTTGCACAGCGGATCGCTACCCCTTTTTTTCTGTCTGTAATATTTACCATCATAGAGAAAGACATTGTTTTCTAATATGAGTTCCAGAGGTAAGAAAAGAAATCAATTTTCTGAGGGTCATGAATCACCAGTTCACCTAATGGGATTTCAAACAGTCAATGCCTTCTTAGTTCGGATACAGGTGAATAGAAAACTACATCCATGTGACTAAATAAATGTCATTCATGTCTAGTTTGTGATGTGAATACTAAAAAAGTCAATCAAGAACTGTTCTGTATCTTTCAAAATGTAATTTAATTACTCAGAATTTTTTTGAGTTCATGTTCTAAGAAAACAGATAAGGGTTCAGTTGACCAACCTGAACCTGAAACAAGGGGCCTTTAAATCAGGAGCAACTGGTTTTTTGTGCAAAGGTAATCCATGGTTAACAGGTACAAAGGATTTTACGGAAGAAATTCAGCAGGATATAATTTTGAGATCTCTACAGTCAATTAAATTGTTATTGATGTTCTGTATTATTTCATCCACAATTTCCCTTTTGGGAATGGTTTCTTTCACTAGTTAACATTTCAGTCATTCTGATTTTTAAAACCAGTCCATAACTACTCCCGGGGCCCCCTTTTGTCAGAAGGACAGATGGAAATATAGACATTATTTTTGCTGAACAAAGCTTTTTTTAATTCTTTGGAAAGATTACTGTTTTTTTTTTTGTTGTGAAGAGTAAAATCATTGTATAACGTTTGTTCTACTGCTTTAAGGAAAACATCCAGTTCAGCTATAGGGGGAGGTAAGTAAGTGCTTTTTCTTCTAAAAAGCATATTCTGTTGATTGTCTTTCATGTTTTAAGCAGAGTTTTGGGGCAACATTCCCCTGAATAAACAGTTAGTAGAACTTCACTAATATCCATGTTCTTACTGGGTATAAACCTCATCCCCTTTATTGAGAAAAAGTCTCCCGGGTTAGTTCATTTTTGGAAAGATTGTATCCCAAGTTGTTTGTTTCCCAAAGCTTCTTCAACGTGTTTTTCTGTTGTGGAAAAACATTTTCCTTTTTTTCCTCTGAAGTTGGGGAATCCAGTGATCTTTTTCTTGTCCTGATCAAAAGGCAGTAGGAAAATTGTTATTTCCTGTTTTTCTAATTCTTTTTCCCATTTACACACGGGAAAGACTATTGACAGTATTAGTTCCATTTAGGGGATAAACCATCATCTTGTCGGTTAGGAAAAGTGTCATCCGGAGTAGTATACACTGATCAAACCTTCGGGGGAAGTGATGTCTAATGCAGCAGTAACTGCAGTGTTTTCTTACTGTTCAGATCTAGTTTCAGATACCATGCCCTGCTTACCCAATATTCTGTGTTTTATGCCAGATGTTCATTAAAATCATTTTTGGGAGATCTATCTTGTCTGTTGTTTGTTTTTTATACGTGTTCATCGCAAACAGTGGGGTCATTATATCGGGGCCAAACAAAACCTCTGTTTGAAAATCCTCAATGTCTCTGTTTAACTTCTTTTTTCTGGACCAAAAAGGGACGCTGAAAAGAAAACCTGATCCATAAGTTCCTGTATAAAGACTTTGGTAGAATGCACCATAAACATCTAAGTCTGTTCTAAAAGGAAACAAAGTCCTCAAGTAATTGATTTTCTATAGGTTTAAAAAATCCACTAATAAATTCAAAGCTCTACGGGTTTGCCAGGTTAATTTGTTGCCATTGACTGAGAAATTTGGTATAAATTGCCATATGTGGGCATATTTAAAAACCCCCCGGGGGATAACATGGCAGTCCAAGGAGGTTTTTCCATGAAAACGCTGAGTCTGTAAACGTTAAATTTGAACAAAGCAATTTCTATGTCTTTTTTGGTTTTTGACCAATTGTTCATCAACAGTATGTTCACTTGTATTGTTATCAGAGATAACAGTATCCATAAATCAAAGGTTTAAATGCCAACAAAACATGTCTGGTGGCCTGTAAGGCTGTGTTAACTGTATTGTTGCCTCAAAATTCCATTTTTAACCCCTTCCATGGTTTTTCCAAAAAATTGAGTATGAAAAACAGAAACAGTAGTCCCCAAAAAAGTCTGAGAAAAATAATGCCCTTGTGGGAACCCAAAATTAAAAATTTAAAAATACTCACAGAAAACTTCGTTGAAAACCAAAAAGTTGTGTGTCGTTAGAATATATATATATATATGTCCTTCATGGATGCATCTGCAGTCATAACAAATGGGTTGTCCTGTCGTCAGTCAGCCCCTCGGTCGGCCGGATTCCAAAGTCTGGGCCCGGCCTCGGCTGATGTCGCACTTCCCCCGGGCGCCATCTCTGCTGGCCCGGGTATAAAGGCATCAGCCGACGCCATTTTCCTCAGTCTTTCTTGCCGCTGGCCCCCAAGCAGAAGCTGTTCGGGCCGGCCCAGATCCAGAGATTACTACTACCGAATACTACTCAAGACTTCTAAAGCTAAGTACCCTTTGGGGACTCTTTCTTGCCTCAGCCGATGTCAGAAAAATTTAATAACTGTTTAACTTGTGGGAAACAAATACCTCAAAAAGATTTCCACTCTTACTGTCTGCCTTGTTTAGGCCCAGACCAGGGTAGCAGCCTGTTCGCCTGTGTTTCCCTTCAACCGACAAACCCTTAGGCGCCGGTCGGAGTTTGCTGAACATTTTTTCGGCTCAGATTTTGCGTACATTATGCCGCCGGATCCTCCGACTACCCAAATTTTTAAAAAACGCAAAAAAAGCCCACCGCGGTCCGCGGTTTGGGCCGAAACCAGGGTTAAGAAAAGCGAGTGTCTCGGTTTGGGCCGAAACCGAAAAACTGGTCAATCTTCACCCGAACCCAAACTACTACTGAGGCCTGCTCCCTTTACCGGGGAATCGGCCTCAGAAATTTTGCCTACAACTGTGGTTCCTAGTGATTTATCAGACACCACCCCTTTTGGATGTCTCTACCCCAGCAGGGTGGTGCTGCTAGGCCTCCTGCAGCCATGCCCATTAAGGCCTTTGCCAGGGCTAAAGCAGCCAAATCTGCTAAATCAGTGCCTGTTAAACCCCCTCAACAGGCCCACTTCTAGTTCCAAATGCTTACTCTGGCAGAAGATTTAATATCCTTAATTGGGGGATCCCAATCTCACCCAGACAGGGCCTCTCACCCCCCAAAAAAGAGACCTAGAGCAGAGCCCCGAGCCAGTGTCCTCTGATGATTCTGGGATGACTCAGACATTACAGACCAGCCAGAGGCCCCTTTTTTCCAAATTATGAAGACTGATGCTGAAGAATCCATTCCAGCTGCCTCTCCACCAGGGGAAATTTTTCCCTTTTGGGGGAAACCTTACATGCCATGAGAGAAACAATTCCAATGGCAGGGACAAGATTTCTCAGTTTCCCAAAAAAAGGCTTAGGCCCTTTTTCTGCACTTACCACAACATAGGCCCTTAGCTATACCTCCTGTTCTGCCTGTTGTGGATGATGCATTTAATGATGTCTGCACTGCTCCTGATTTTTTACCTCCAGCCCCTGCCAAACCAGATAGATTTTACAGGGTGCCAGACACTCATCACCACCAAACAAGGCCCCACTTGCAGACCCCAAACTATATCCCAGGGGCCTAAGGCAGTAGCCTCGCCCAAGCAAAAACCCTATTCCTTCTGAAAGGGAATCCAGGTCCTTAGAAAATGGGGAAAAAGTTTACACCTTTTACTCTCTCAGCTAGAGCTTTAAACTGTCAGTTTCACATGATACAATACCAAGAGTTTATGCTTGATCAGTTAACTAAAAACTGTCCTCTGATGAATCTTTAGATAAGAAATATGTATTAGAAATGGTAATAACATCCAACAGGTTAGTAACCTTTCCCTTAAAATGTGGCTATGATGCACTGGAGGCTTCATTTAGATCAGCCATGACTGGCACAGTGATAAGAAGGCATGCATGGTTGAAAGAACAGGTCTTACCGGATCATGTTAAAGCAAAGCTATTAGATGCTCCTATGGATAAGGCCAGTTTATTTGGTACACCTGCCCAGCAGGTAATGAAGAAAATGGAAGAAAAGGCAAAATCTGTACAAACAGTTAAAGATTTCTTACAGGTTCAGCCCCCAAGGTTTAGCAGGAACTGGCCTGCCAAAAATTGGTCCTTTCCTGACTCCACAAGATCCCAAAGGGGCAGGAATAGACGTTCCAGAGGCAGAAACCAATCCAGAGGAGGTGCCTACAGAGGACGACAGTGGCAAGGTAAAAGCAGAGGCACAGACACAACCACTGCCACTGCAACAGGACAATCACAGTGACTTGGCTCTGACCGCCTACCAGGGAACAAATAGCAGCACCTTAGGCGGAAATTTAAACCTTATTTTCAAAAACTGGCACTATATCAAAAAGACAAGTGGATTTTGCAAACCATAGCCCAAATACAGGTTCCACTTCCACATTTTACCAGTAAAAAGAGGAATGCCAAACCTACCTCCAAATCAAAAACAAAGCTCTCAGCAGAAAACTTAAAAAAGATGAGAGCTGTGGAAAGAGTCCCAAAAACAGAAAAAGGGCAAAGGATTCTACTCCAGACTCTTCCTAGTTCCAAGAAAAGAGAAAAGTTGGAGACCTATTCTCGACCTGTCCATCTTAAACAAAATACATCATTGTCCCAAAATTCAAAATGCTGACCCTACAGCAACTTCTTCCCATGCTGGGCAAGGAGTGTTGGCTGGTAACTCTAGATCTCAAGGAGGCATACCTCCCGTCCCCAGACCAAATTGCAGAAGATACCTCAGATTTCTTGCAGGATCAGAGCATTATCAATTCTCAGCATTGCCCTTTGGCTTATCTACTGCCCAGAGTATTCACAAAATGCCTGGCATCAGTAATCGCCATTGCAGACTACAGGAATCCAAATTTATCCATACCTGGACGACTGCCTGTAAAGCGGACAACAAAAGCAAGCTGACAACAGATTTACAAAGGGTCATTTACTTGCTACAAGCCCTGGGATACACAGTCAATTTAAAAAGTCAAGGCTGATACCATCCCAAAAAAGGGAACATTTTTGGGGTGAATTGGACACAGTAAAACAAATGGCATTCCTAACTGCAAAAAAACAAAAGAACCCCCTCTTTACTTCTTGGCATTAACAAAGCAGAACAAACTAACAGCAAGAAAAGTACTGCAGGCCTTGGGCTTCATGGCATCATGCATAATCTTGGCCCCACATGCCAGACTGCATATGAGAAAGCTACAGTGGTAACTAAAGAATTTATGGACCCAACACAGGCACACCCTTAGAAACAGAAATCCACTAATCCCATGCCTAAAACAGGAGTTCCTATGGTGGGCTAAAGGCATGCCAGTCAAACCCAGGCTACCCTTCCACAATTCAAGCAAGCCAAACCATCACAACAGACCCTCAGACCTAGGAGGGGGGGGGCACATGCTGGACAAATCCCATAAGGATTGTGGACCAGGACCAGCTGCACCTGCAAAAAAAAACCAAAAAAGAAATGCTGGCAGAAAAACTGGCAACCCAAAAAATTCAGACCATTCCTCAAAGAAGGCCATTTGATGATAAGGACAGACAACACCACAGTCTTGTCGTACTTCAACAAACAGCGCCGCACTCATTCATCCCCCCTATGCAGAATGATTTTGGACCTTGGAATCTGGCCCCAGCTACAACATCCAGTTACAGGCAATATTTGTCCCGGGGAAAAGAAACACCCTAGCAGACTTTTAAGCAGAACCACCTCGGATGCTCACGAATGGATGCTACACCCGGACATCTTCAAGACCATCACAAAGAAATGGGGAATGCCACAAATAGTTTATTCGCATCCCCCCAATCACCAGCTCAAAAATTCTGCACAAGGACATTCCACCCACTTGCATGGAAGGTGGACTTTTATCCTTCAGCTGGAAAGGCCTGACAGCATATGCATTTCCACCTTTTCCCCTTTGATGCACAAGGTACTACTGAAAATCAAAGAGGAACGTCCAAGGATAATCCTGATAGCTCCGAACTGGCCAAGACAACACTGGTACCCATTGCTGAGGAGCATGTCTGGGGAAAAAAATGTGGTCAATCCCTCTGATGCCTTTGATGTTAACTCAGAACAACTACAACATCATGCATCCAAACCTAAAAACCTTGCAACTGACGGCCTGGAACATCACATAGCAGCAACTAACCCAAAATTTTTCCCAAAGGGTTAAAGACATTATCCTTGAAGCCCGCAGACCTTCAACAAGAAGGAACTATGCAGGAAAATGGAAAAGGTTTGTCATTTGGAGTACTGAAAGAGGAAAAGATTTGTCTAACATTGATTTTGCTAACATTCTGGAGTACTTGGCAGAGCTTCTACATACAGGCCTGTCCTATTCCTCCATCAAGATACATGCATCAGCTATTTCAGCAGAATACAGCTTTGATCCACCTGTCTTTTCACATCCTCTACTCAGGCAGTTCCTCAGAGGGATCAAGAATGTAAAACCTCCTAGGAAACCACCATTACCAGCATGGGACTTGAACTTTGTGCTAGAAAAGTTGACACTCCCTTTTTGAACCAGCAGCAACAGCAGACCCCAACACCTGTCATGGAAAACTGCTTTCCTACTGGCAATTACCTTTAGCAAGGAGGGTTTCAAAAAGGCCTTAAGGGGAAAAAATTCCAATTTTTTAAAAAACCAAAAAACCCTTTTTCCAAGGGGCCCTTTTTTTCCGGAACCCCCCCCTTTTTCCCAACCCCCAAAAAAAGGGGGAAAAAATGCTGCATACCTTGGATGTACAAACCTTCCCAAAAAACCCCAAAAAAAAAAAAAACCCCTTTTTTTTTTCCCCCCAAAAAAAGGGGGGGGAAAAAAAAAAAAAACCCCAAAAAAAAAAAATTTTTTCCCCCAAAAAAAACCCCCCCCCAAAAAACCCCCCTTTTTTTCCCAACCCCCCCCGGGGGGGGGGAGAAAAAAAAAATTTTTTTTCCCCCCCCCCCAAAAAATTTTTTTCCCCCTTTTTAAAAAGGGGGGTTTCCCCGGGCCAAAACCTAAAACCCCCTTTTTTTTTTTTTTGGTTTTTTTTAATTTTAAAGTCCCCCCGAAAATTTTTTTCCCAAAAAATTGGGGGGGGGCCCCTTCCTTTCCCCCCCCCTTTTTTTTTTTTTCCCCCCGGGGGGGGTTTTTTTTTTTTGTTTTATAATTAAAATTTTTTTTTTTTTTTTTTTTTTTTTTAAAAAATTTTAAAAAAAAGGGGCCGGGAAAAAAAAAGGGGGGCCCCCCAAAACCCCCCAAAAAAAGGGGGGGGAAAACCCCCCCCCAACCCCCCCGGGGGGGGGCCCCCCCCTTTTTTTTTCCGGTTTTTCCCCCCCTTTTTGGGGAAAAAATTTTTTATTTTAAAAAAAGGGTTTTTTTAAAAATTTTTTAAAAAAAATTAAAAGGGGGGGGTTTTTGGGGTTTTTTGGGTTTTTAAAAAAATTTGGGGGGGGAAAAAAAAGGGGGGGGGGGAAAAATTTTTTTTTAATTTTACCAAAATTTTTGGGGAAAACCCCCCAAAAAAAAAAATTTTTTTTAAAAAAAAAATTTTTTTTTGGGGAAAAAAAAAAAAAATTTTTGGGGGGAAAAAAAAAAAAAAATTTTTTGGGGTTAAAAAATTTTGGGTTTGGGGTTTTTTTTTAAAAAAAAAAAAAAAAAATTTTTGGGGTTTTTTTTGGGGAAAAATTTTTTTTTTTTTAAAAAAATATTTTTTTTTTGGGTGAATTTTTTTAAAAAAATTTTTAAAAAAAAATTTTTTTTTTGGGGGGGGGAAATTTTTAAAAAATTTTTAAAAGGTTTTTTAAAAAAAATTTTTAAAAAATTTTTTTTTTAAAAATTTCTTTTTTTTAAAAATTTTTTTTGGGGGAAAAATTTTTAAAAAAATTTTTTGGGTTTTTTTTTTTTTAAAAGGGGGAAATTTTTTTTCCCAAAAAAAAAGGGGGAAAAATTTTTTTTTTTTCCCGGGGAATTTTTTTTTTAAAAATTTTTTAAAGGGAAAAATTTTAAAAAAATTTTTAAAAAAAGGGGGTGGGTTTTTTTTTTCCCCCCCTTAAAAGGGGGGGGGGTTTTTTTAAAAAAAAATTTTTTTTTTTTGGGGGGGTTTAAAATTTGGTTTAAAAAAACCCTTTTTTTTAAAACCAAAAAAAAACCAATTTTTAAAAAAAATTTTTTTTTTTTTAAAAAAAAAAGGGTTTTTTTTTTAAAAATTTTTGGGGGGTTTTTTTTTTTTTTAAAAGGGGAAAAAAAATTTTTAAAAAAAAAACCCAAAAATTTAAAAAAAAAAAACCCCCCCCAAAAAAAAAATTTTTTTAATTTTTAAAAAAATTTAAAAAAAAGGGGGAAAAAAAAAATTTTTTAAAAAATTAAAACCCCTTTTTTTTTCCCCCTTTGGGGGGGGGGGTTTTTTAAAAAATTTTTTTTTTGGGGGGCCCCCCCCTTTTTTTTAAAAAATTTTTTCCCCCCAAAAATTTTTTTAAAAAAAAAAAAAATGAGGGGGGTTTTTTTTTTTTTAAAAAAAAATTTTTTTTTTTTTAAAAAAAAAAAATTTTTTTTTTTTCCCCAAAAAACCCCCAAAAAAAAAAAAATTTTTGTGGTTTAATTTTATTTAATTTTTTTAAAAAAAAATAAATTTTAAAAAAAAAATTATAATTTAAAGGGGGGGAAAAAAAAAACCCCAAAAAATTTTTGTTTTTTTAATTTTTTTTTTGGGGGGTTGTTTTTTTTAAAAAATTTAAAATTTTTTTTGGGGGGGGAAAAAAAAAAAAAGGGGGGTTTTTTTTTTTTTTAAAAAAAAATTTTTGGGGGGGGGGAATTTTTTTTAAAAACAATTTAAATTTGGGGGAAAAAATTTTAATTTAAAAAAAATTTGGGGTTTTTTCCCAAATTTTAAAAATTTTTTTTTAAAAAAATTCTTTTAAAAAAAAAAATTTTTTAAAAATTTGGGCCCTTTTTTTTTAATTTTAAAAAAAAAGGGGGGAAAAAAAAAAGGGGGGGGTTTTTTTTTAAAAATTTTTTGGGTTTGGGTTTTTTTTAAATGGGAAAAAAAAAAAAAAAAAAAAATTTTTTTTTTTTTTTTAAAATTTTTAAAAATTTTTAAAAAAACCTTTTTTTAAAAAAAAAACCCCCCCCCCAACCCATCCCCCAAAAAAAAAAATTTTTCCCCAAAAAACCCAAAGGGGGAAAACCCCTTTTTTAAAAAAAAAATTTTTTTTTAAAAATCCCTTTTTTAAAAAAAAAAAAAAAATTTAAAGGGAAAAAAATAAAAAAATAAATTTAATTTTTTTATGAGTAAAATTTTTAAAAAAAAGGGGGAAAAATTTTTTTAAAACAATATTAAAATTAAAAAAAAAAATTTTTTTTTTTTTTTTTTTAAAAAAAAACCCCAAAATTTTTAAAAAAAAAGGGGGGGGTAAAAAATAAAATTTTTTTTTTTTAAAAATTTAAAAATTTTTTTGGGGGGAAAAAAAAATTTTTTTTTTTTTTGGGGGCCCCCTTTTTTTTTTAAAAAAAAATTTTTTTAAAAAAAAAAAAAAAATTTTTTAAAAAAAAATTTTATTTGGGGGGTTTTGGGTTTTTTTCCCCAATTTTTTTAAAAAAATTTTTTTTTTTTCCCCCCCTTTTTTAAAAAATTTTAAAAAAAATTTTAAAAAAGGTTTTTTTTTTTAAATTTTTAAAAAATTTTTTTTTTCATGGTTTCCCCACCCAAACCAAAAAAAAAATTTTTTTTTTAAAAAAAATAAATTTTTTAAAAAAAAGATACCCAAAAAAATTTTTTAAAAAATTTTTTGGGGGTTTTTTTAAAAAAAAAAGGGGGCCCCCCCCCAAAAAAATTTTTTAAAAAAAAAATTTTTTTGGGGGGCCCCAAAAAAAACCTGGATTTAAAAAAAATCCCCGGGGGGTTTTTCCAAAAAAAAATTTTTGGGGGGGGGGAAAAAAAAAATTTAAAAAAAAATTTTAAAAAAACAATTTTTTTTTTTAATTTTTTTTTTTTTTATAACCTTTCCCCTTTAAAAAAAAATTTTTTTGGGAAATTTTTTTTTAAAAATTTTTTTAAAAAAAAAAATTTTTTTTTTAAAGGGGGGGGGGGATTTCCCCCCTTTGGGGTTTAATTTAAACCCCCCAAAAATTTTTTAAAAAATCCCCTTTTTTTTTTAGTAGGGGTTTTTAAAAAATTTTTAAAAAAAAATTTTTTAAAAATTCCGGGGAAACCCTTTTTTTTAAAGGGAAAAAAAAAAAAAAGGGGGGCCCCCAAAAAAATTTTGCAACAAAAAAATTAAAAAAAAATTTTTTAAAAAAAATTTTTGGAAAAAAAAAACCAAAAAAAGGGGGAAAAAAAAAACCTTTTTTAAAAAAAAAGGGAATAAAAAAAACAAAAAAAATTGGGAAAAAAAAAAGGGAAAAAACCCAAAAAAAAACAAAAAAAAAAAAAAAAAAATTTAAAAACCCTTTTTAAAAAAAAATTAAAAAAAATTTTTTTTAATTTTTTTCCCAAAAAAAAATTTTTTAAAAAAAATTTTTTTTTTTTTTTTTAAAAAAAAAAATTTTGGGGGGGTTTTTTTTTTTTAAATTTTTTTAAAAATTTTTTTAAGGGGGGGGGGATTTTTAAAAAAAAAAAAAATTTTTTTAAAAAGGGGGATTTAAAAATTTAAATTTTTATTTTTTTTAAAAAAAAAAAAATTTTTTTTTTAAATTTTTGTGTTTTTTGGGGAAAATAAAAAAATGGGGGGTTTTTTTTTTTTAAAAAGGGAAAAAAAAAAAAAAAATTTTTTTTAAAAAAAAAATTTTGGGGTTTTTAAAAAAAAAATTTTTTTTTTTTTTTTAAAAATAAAAATAATTTTTTTTTTTTAAAAATTTTAAAAAAACCCCCCTTTTTAAAAAAAAAAATTTTTTTTTCCCCCGGGCCCCAGAACCCCGGTTTGGGGGGAAAAAAAAAAAGGGGGCCCCCTTTGGGTTTTATTTTTAAACCCCCCAACCCCCAAAAAAACCGGGGGGGGGCCCCCTTTTTTTGGGGGCCCCCCCCCCCCAAAAACCCCCCAAAAAAAAAGGGAAAACAAACCCCCCAACCCCCCCCTTGCTTGGGGGGGGGAAAAAAAAGGGGGTTTTTCCCCCCCTGGGGGAAAAAAAACCCCCCCCAAAAAACCCCCGGGGGTTTTTCCCCCCCCCCCCGAAAGGGGGGGAAAAATTTAAAAAAAAAAATTTTAAAAAAAACAAAAATTTTTTTTTACCCCCCCCTTTTTTTTTTTCCCTTAAAAAAAAAAATAAAAAAAAACCCCTCCAAAATTTTAAAAAAAAGGGTTAAAGGGGAAAAAAAATTTTTTTTTTTTTTTTAAAGGGGAAAACCCCTTCCCCCCCGGCCCCCAAAAAAATTCCCCAAAAAGGGGGGAAACCCCCCCTTTAAATTTCCCCCCCCCCCCCAAAAAATTTTTGGGGAAACCCTTTTTTTTTTCCCGAAAAGGGTTTTTGGGTTTTTCTCCCAAAATTTTTTTAATTTTAATTTTAAAAAAAAAAAATTTCCCCCAAAAATTTTTTTTCCCAAAAAAACCCCCCTTAAAGGGAAAAGGGGTTTTCCCCCCAAGGGGCCCAAAATTTTTTTTCCCCCCGGAAAAATTTTTTTAACCCAAAAAAAAGTTTTTTTCCCCCCTTTTTTCTTTTAAAATTTTTTGGGGAAAAAGGGGGGCCCCCCCCCAAAAAAAAAAAAATTTTAATTTTTTTTCGGGGCCCAAAGGGTTAAAAAATGGGTTTTTTTTTTTTCCCCTTTTTAAAAAATTTTTTTTAAAAAAAGGCCCCCTTTTTGGGCATTTTTAAAAAAAAAAAGGAAAAAGGGGAAAATTTTTTTTTTTAAAACTGGTTTTTAAGGTTTTTTTTAATTTTTTTTTTTAAAAAAAAAACCCGGGGGGCCCGGGGGCCCCCCCATTTTTAAAAAGGGGTTTTCCCCGCCCGGGTTTTATCTTTCCCCCAAAAAACCAAAACCTTTTAAAAATTTTGAAATTTTTTTTAAAAAAAATTTTTTTTTTTTTCCCCCCCCCTTTTTTTTGTGGGGGGGAAAAAAATTCTTGGGCCAAAAAAAATTTTTAAATTTTACTTTTTAATTTTAAAAAAATTTTTTTGTTTTTTAAAAAAAAAAAGCCTTTTAAATTTTTTTAAAAAAAAAAGAAAAAATTTGGGGAAAAAAAGGGGGGGGTTTTCCCAAAAAAAATTTTTTTTTTTTTTTAAAAAAAAAAAAGGGCCGAAAAAAAAAAGGGGAAAACCCCCCTTTTTTTTTTGTTTGAAAAAAGGGGGGGGGGGGCCCCCCCCCCGCTACCGGGTTTGGGGGAAATTTTCCCCCCCCCCGGGGGGGGATTTAAAAACCCCCCAAAAAAAAAGGCCAAAAAAAAATTTTTAAAAACCCCCCGGACCAAAATTTGGAAAAGGGGTTAAATTTTAAAAATTTTTTTTTTTATTTTCTTTTTTATTATTTTTTTTTAAATGGGGGCCCCAAAAAAAAGGGAAAAAGGGGTTTCCTTTTTTTTTTTTTTTCCGGGGGGTTTTTTTTTTTAAAAAAAAATTTTTTTTAAAAACCCCCCCCCCCAAAAAAAAAAATTTTTTTTTTTTTGAAAATTTTTCCCTTTTTTACCCTTTTTTTTCCCAAAAAGGGCCCCTTTTTTGGGTTTCCCCTTTTTTCCTTTTTTTTTTGGGGGGTTTAAAAAAAAATTTTTTAAAAAAAAAAAAAAAAATTTTTTTAATTTTAAAAACCGGGGTTTTTTTAATTTGGGAAAAAACAATTTTTTAATTAAATTTTGGGGGGTTTTAAATTTTTTAAAAAAGGGGGAAAAAGGGGGGGGTTAAATTTTTAAATTTAAAATTAAAAAAAAAGGGGGGTTTTTTTAGGAAAAATTTAAAAATTTTCATTTTGGGTTTTAAAAGGGGGGGAAAAAAAAATTCCCCTTTTTAAACCCCCCAAATTTTTTTTCCCCCCTTTTTTTTGGGGGCCCTTTTAAATTTTTTAAAAAAACCTTTCCCTTTTAAAAATTTTTTTTTAAAAACCCTTTGGGGCCTTTTTTCCCCAAAAATTTTTAAAAACCCCCCCCCCTTTTTTTCTTTTAAAAAAAAAAATTTTTTTTTGGGGGGGGGGGAAAAGGGGGTTTTTTTTCCCAAAAGGACTGAAAGAAGGAATCAACTGGCAAGTTTCTGTTCCAGGTCTCTATGCAAGATGGTGTGGAAGACAGATGGCTTTTCTTTTCTTTGGACAAGAATGTTCTGCATGCTTTTCTACCATTTCCACTAATATCCAGGGTACATCTGAAGATTCAGAAGGAATCCTTTAAGATCTTTGTCTTGACTCCCTTCTGGCCTAGGCAACAGTGGCTCTTCTTCCAGAAATGGCGTGGGACATTTACCACAAGCTTCCCCACAGACTGGATCTACACACACAAGAACAGGAATGTTTGATACTCTGACATCAGTCATTTTCAGTTGACTCCCTAGACAATAAGGTCTTACTTCCTTTTAGGCACCTGTTTTACTGAGGACATGCAGCAGGTACTAATGGAGGCAAGAAAGTCTGCTACTAGAAAATCATTTGTTAGCAAATGGAAAAGGTTTTCTAGTTTGCTAGAACAACATAACCAACACGCATTCAGGGCTGGGTTGTACAGTATTTGTGTGAGTTACTGTTCTATGGCCTTTCTTATTCCTTTATCAGGATTCATTTTTTCAGCCATTTCATCATGCCTGCCCATAGATCCTCCCCTTTCAAGACAGTCTCACATCAAAATGTTCTTGAAAGGGGTTTTGCATAAGATGCCACAAAGTAAACCAGTGGCTCCTCCTTGGGATCTTAATTTTGTGTTAGAGAAGCTAACATTTGCTCAATTTGAACCAGCTAATATTGCTAACTTGAGGTTTGTAACATAGAAAAACAGTTTTACTGATTGCTTTGTCCTCTGCAAGAAGTGTCTCTGAGTTCCAAGCTCTTATGGTGAGTCAACACTACCTCATTTTCAATAGGGACAGGGTTTCTCTGAGAAATAAGCCATCTATTATGCCTAAAGTAATATGTTTACTTTAAGCCAAGCTATGTACCTCCCCATTTTCTTTACTGAATCTAAAACTGAGGGAGAAAGGATACTTCATACCTTGGATGTCCACAGAACATTCTGGTACTATCTTGACAGAACTATGCCTCTCAGATCTTTGGATAAATTCCTTATTTCTTGTGAAGGTAGGAAGAAGGGACAGCCTGTGTCAAAACAGACTATTTCCAAATGGTTGGTTAAAGCTACTACCTTTTGTTATACTCACCATAACAGATCTATTCTAGGTAGGGTCAAGGCCCCCTTTACCAGGACCTTGGCTTCATCTGTGACCTCTTGGAAAAGGTTAGATTCTAGAAATATTCTAGAAACTGCTACTTCGTCCTCTGTACATACTTTTGCAAAGCACTATAAGCTTGATTCCTTCTCTAGGTTCAGATCAAGCTTTGCTAGGACCGTTCTCCGGGGATTCTAGACTCTTCTCCTTCCACCTCCCAAATGTAGTTGGCTGTGGTAATCTACCCATATATTTAAGGCTGCAGCAGCGGTGATTGATGTGATGAACGTAGCATAACCGTGCAAGTCATACTTAACTATAACTGTAGATGTTCAAATGATCACTGCTGCAGTAGCCGCTGCCTCCTTACATTCCCCTTGTTTTTGGTGTGTTTTTTGTGCCAGACTGTGGACATTTCTGTTTTATTGTTCCTAGCATAGTCCTTTCAGGTCTCTGCCTCCCCTCTCTGTGTTGGCAGGAAAGCTCTGAAGGGCTTCCTGCTCAGACTTGCTGTTTAGTCAGCTCAGCTTGAGCTGCTTGACATTTTGGGTGTGTGGAAGGCTCCCTGAAGCTTTGGAAACTGTCCAGCCATTATATCCTTGGCTGAATATAACCCATATAACTAAGGCTACTGCTGCAGTGATCATTCAGACATCTGCTATTATACAGAGTTCAACTTACACAACTGTATTTTGATTGTGTAATAATTGTATATGAAATGTCAGGTGGAAAAAAAGCACTAAGGTGCCTATTTGTAGGCAAGGATGTTGTACATATTTCTGCACTGTTCCCGATAGTCCACCAAAAGAAAGACCCAGATTATAAAAGGGTTGTGCCAAGAAGCATTCAAATAGTTACTGACGTTTTGTTAACTTATTAGATTTCTGACACATTGTGACACAACCCAAGTCCCATTTTAAAATGTGAATCTTCACTGTTTGTACTTATATACTTTGACATCAGCTTGATTTTCAGCAGCCCTCTGTCAGTTCTATGGATGACCAGATGCTCTTCAGTGGAAAACATATTCTTTAATCTTGTTTGGCACAGTACACCAGACAAATCTTGCCATTTGTTATAGGCCCCTATGTATAGTAGTTGTTACAGGCCTTGCCAGCCAAACCACAGAATTAGCTTTTCTTCCCTTCACTTTCTTATACTTAGTGCATATGTTCTCTCACAGTCCGTTGTATATTAACACCATTGTTGTTTGTGAAAAAGTATCCCTGTGGTGTTATATAAATAACCAACAGCTAACAGAACTCCAAAAACACAGCAAATCACATGGGGACTCTTTATACTCAGTAAGCATAGATAAACTATGGAATAGCATTTCCTTCACCAATAATCTCCTTTCATATAAGACAAACTTCAAACTACATCTAAATCACACTCGAATTTGCAAATGTCCTGAATCTTCGGGTTAAAATACCAAAAATACTCTTGATTTTCTCCTCTTACCTACTGCACTATTTCTTCCCAACTGGCTCTGTGTCTTACTGAAGTGAATTTATTGTACTCCTCCCATGAGAAACAGGCACTGATGTTCTTTTAGTAGCATTCAAATCTACATGGTTATAGACACACACATCACATTAGGTAACAAATTGTGATATTCTGTACTGCTTAGTGATATTACATTTATACTAATAATTTCCTGCTTTAGAGATATTCTGTAATATGCATGATTGTCACTTCTTAGAAAAAAAATGGAAGTTGACCTCGTCACAGAAATCTTGGATGTGGTATTGTCATCAAATTACTTCCTATTTGACAAGAAATACTTCTTACAGAAAAAAGGTGTGGCGATGGGCTCCCCTTGTGGAGCCTCTGTCGCCAACCTTTTCATGGGATACTGGGAAAAGAACTTTCTTTTCTCGTCCGTAGACCAGATGCGGTACCTGCAATTTTATACAAGATACCTTGACGATATTTTCATCCTTTTTCGTGGTAGTAATACAGAGGCTACCCAATTTGTACATTTCTTAAACGGTACAACAGAATTCCTGAAATTCACATCGAAGTTTTCGGTATGTGAAATAGATTACCTTGATGTGAAATTAAGGAAAAATGTTAACACTTACACATCTAGTGTTCACAGAAAGCTGACATACTGCAACTCTTTCCTGCACTTCTCCAGCCACCACCCCTTCAAACAAAAGAGATCTATTGTGAAGGGGCAAATGGTCAGGGCAGGTAGAATGTGCAGTGACTTTGCTGCTTTTCAGAGTGAATGTGACATGTTGGGTAACATGTTCCTTAACAGGGGCTACCCTAGACACCTAGTGGATGAAATTACATCAGAGGTCACAGTCAAAAGGACGAATGGGTTTTACAAACCCATCCTTCAGGGTCAACCTTTATCTCACCCTAGTCCCAATGTTGGTTTCCAGTCATCCTCTGGTAACACCACCCTACAGTGTGATACCACCAGGAATAGTAATGGACGTCACTTTTCAACCAGCTATGTTAACACCTATAGTCTTAATTCTAGGACTATTACCTCACTAATAACGAAGAACTGGCAATTTATTTTGGGAAGCCCAGAACTTACAG
Organism: Protopterus annectens; assembly: GCF_019279795.1. Taxonomy (NCBI): domain Eukaryota; kingdom Metazoa; phylum Chordata; order Ceratodontiformes; family Protopteridae; genus Protopterus; species Protopterus annectens. The sequence goes on along the minus strand of NC_056725.1, from coordinate 1,705,498,090 downwards.
AGAAATTGGGATTGTTTCTCAATTTCGTCTTCAAAAGGAATAATAACCTCAAAGAACTCCTACAAAGGGATTTTTCCAAAAAAAGTTTCAATAGACGAACAGGTATGTACCCATGTGGGTTCTGTAATTGGTGCCATAAAATGAGAGCTGGCCAGACTTACACAATAAGGGACAAGAAGTTTACAATCCAATTTCCACTTAATTGTGAGAGCAGATCTGTTGTATACGTGGCCTTTTGTGATTGTTGCCCCTCTTTCTATCTAGGGAAGACTGACCGCAGGCTACGAGACCGGGTCTATGAGCACATGTACGCTATTAAGAAAAATACTGACGTCAACGCACTAGCAAAACACATAGACAACCATCCTGGGCACTCTTTTTCATTTATGGCCATCGACCAAGTAAGCAGTAACATTCGTGGGGGCCCTATATCATTGCTCTTAGAACTAAGGGAACTTGAGTGGCAATTACGCATGGACGCATTTTGCCATCCAGGTTTAAACGAAAACTGCAACATTTCTGCAGTACTTAGAATGAGGAGCTATTTGCGGTAGTGCACTGTTGTGCATTTATTATGCATTGTTTTATTGTAAAACAATTATTATCCATTCTTGTTTATGCTTAATTCTACTCTGAACTTAATGTGTTTCTATTAATTATTGTAATTATTTTAATTATTTTGTAGTGATCTGACTTAGTTTATGCCTTTTTAATAGGGACAAACACTTTTTATTAAGTAGCTTGCTTATAAGTTGTTTCAATACATTATTTTATGTTTCTGTTTTTGGTTTTATTTTTATTATTTTTGAGTTCTTAATTATTTAGGCTGGAGTTTGATTAATAGGCTGATTATCTTTTAAAAAATGTGCATTATTAATTTATGAGCTTATTGAGCTCTTTTACCTTTTGTGATGTCATTTCCCTTCTCAGTAATATAAAAAGAGGTGTGCACTTTTTCATATTGTTATTACTTTTTCTCTGAAGAAGCCACATTGTTGTGTGGCGAAAACGCTTGTAATTAATAAAATTGCGTTAAGATAACGTTTGTGGTTGCTTGCTGGCACAAGGAGTCCGTGGTCTATTTTTGTATTTTCAACTTCTTAGAACTTGCTAACCTTTATATCATTGTGTCATATTTTCTGTCTATTCAGTTTTAAGGAATGTCAGTATTTCTGTACACATTTCTTACAGCTTGTTTAAACATTCTCGTATTGTACAGGCACTCTTTCTTGGAGCTTTTCTCTCTTGGCCTCTGCTGAAAAATGGATGTTGTACCTTGGTGGACTTGTCCATTAAAAAAAGCAAATAAATAAATTTATCATCTTGAATACTTGGATCTATTTTAAAGCTCATATTACCAGAAAAATGTCTATCCTGTATAAGTGAAGTTTTGGCCTTTGTTTCAAAAAATGGCTTTTTTTAAATTATTATGTATTAAAATCAAGCTTTTTCATAAATATTCACAAGACATTTATTTCACAAGAGCATATCACACATGATTTTTGTGATAGCACAGAAGTTTCTAATGACAATTGTAGATAGAGATGAACTACTGAACTCTGCCTGAATTTGTAAAGCTACTTGGACTTTTTCTTTATCTGACTCCAAGGGATTTGTATGCAACAGCTTATTCTGATTTGCTATAATTGTAGTCTGATTGTGTGAAAAGTTGGATACAAGCTAAGAAAAAAGGGGTGACCAAGCTTTTATTTATAAATGAGCTGCAATCTGTATGTATTTATTCTCTGTGTGTGTGTGTGTGTGTGTGTGTGTGTGTGTGTGTGTGTGTGTGTGTGTGTATATATATATATGTATATATATATATATATATATATATATATATGTATATATATATATATATATATATATATATATATATATATATGTGTATATATATATATATATATATATATAAATATAAATATATGGATCACCTTCAGATTACCGAAACGCCACAACGCCGAAACACAAATCACCGACACCAAAGGACCGACAACGCAGATGACCGACAAGGCGAGAACCCGACGGACTCGGTAAGTGTGCGATAGAGTGAGGGATTTAGTGTTAGGGAGCGGACAGGTAAGTGTGCGATAGTGAGGGACTGTAGTTTTAGGGGCGGGTTAAGTGAGTTAGGGTTAGGGTGCGGGTAGGGTAAGTGTGCGATAGTGACGGAATATATGTTTAAGGGTGGGTTAAGTGAGTTAGGGTGCAGGTAGGGTGTGTGTGCGATAGTGACGGACTGTGGGTTTAGGGGTGGGTTAAGTGAGTTAGGGTTAGGGTGCGGGTAGGGTAAGTGTGCGGTTGTGTCGGACCTTAGGGTTAGGGTTTGGGTTACGGTTAGTGCATGTATGGTTGTGTGTATTGTCGGTATTTTGTGTTGTCGGTCTTTTGGTGTCGGTGATTTGTGTTTCGGCGTTGTGGCGTTTCGGTAAACTGAAGGGGATCCATATATATATATATATATATATATATATATATATATATATATACACATATATACATATATATATATATATATATACATATATATATATATGTTGTGAGACACTGCAGGGTTTTCACTTAATTAGATCACTAGGATTAATTGCAGTGATACAAGTAATTTAAATACTTTTTATCATTACTATATGGAGAAAACTGAAGGTTTTGTCTGTATGTAGGTTAACATACACTCTTTAAAAGGAGGAATATCAATCAGTATTTAAACATTTGCATTCAAGTTTGCATTGAATTTGTTATTTTTGGCTCATGAGGAAAGGTGAGTTAATTTAAGTTGCTTTGTCTTAGTTGCATCTATGTAACATTTTAGTTTCACTAAGATAAAACATGACACTTTCAGTCCAGTCGAATGCCTGATGGCATTGGCTTCAATTTCGAAGAATCTGAGAACAATGTCATACTTTACTTAGCTGGAAGAAACTGAATGAGAAATATAGTCCTGGCTGTTAGAGAAGAAGACAAAGAACAGAAGCAAGTCTTTATCAATGTCAAATCTTGATTTTACACTAGTAAGCCACTGTAGTAATATGGTAAGAAGGGGTGGGAGGGGGGGGGGGAGGAGAGAGAGAAAAAGAGCGAGACGAGATTTATTAGGTAGTGAATACCATACAAAGCATGGTATTATTTCTGGGGAATTAGCTTGTCCATGGCACAGACTGTGTGAGATTAATGTATACCTCTTGATTCATGTTTGTATTGCTCTGTATAACCTGTAGAAACAGTCACAAAATGATTTTGCAGGATACAAACTGGTATATTAAGGATTAGATGGCATCAGCGAGAATATACATGGTAAAGCAATTATATATAAAACTCATACAAATCTTGAACTGTGCAAAGTATTATACCTCATAAGTAATGTTTAGAACATGTTTTTATACTGTGTTTATTCTATTTGTTTTCTCTTACTGCTGCCTACTACATTGCTGCAGCCCATTATAAATGCAAGTTAACATTCAGCATTGACAAATACTTGTTTTTGAAGTTGGTGTTACACTTATTAGTAGCTAGTGAAAGTTGAGCTTTTCTTTTGACTGATGTCTTATTTCACATCCCACCAGGCCTGTTCAGGCTTGCTTGCAGGTATTGGGCCCAGTCCTTTATCAGATCAGCGTCACCTCTCTTGATAATACAGTAATCCAAAGCTGAAGAAAGCCGTGATTGCCACATCCTCAGAATGGTAGGGTTGAAGTCTGATGACCTAGATAACTACCATCCCATCTCAAACCTTCCATTTGTTACCATTGTTCTTGAGAATGTAGTGTACCTGCAACTGGAATCTTACTTGAGAGATAACATCAGTGCTCCAATCTGCCAAATAAAAATGCCCTATCTGTTCTGTTAAAATATTGTATGCATAAAATCCCTCCCATCCACTATAACAAGTACCCTCTGATTCCATACCCTATTCGAGTAGCAGCAAATTCTTACTCTTCTCTTATAGTCATTCTGGTAACTTCAGAGTGAACCAGTACCTTGTTTCTAATGGCATCAAAGTCCGTGTTTCAGAATACAGGTACAGTAGAATTCTAATCTTAGCATTCTTTTCCTTTGTCTTGAAACTAGGGTGCCAGCAGTCCTATAGTTGTTCATAGGAGTGTACTAGTTAATCAAGACCATTAAGAGCCTAGCCACTGCAGAGTTCCTACTTCCCTTTTCCATAAGGGATTGAGAGGGCTATACCTGGGGTGAATTTACAGATACATAGCCATATGTCTAAGTAAAATTTGGGGAATTAGAGAGCCATTTTATTTGATGTGGAGTGTGAGCTTATTCCAGTGTTAGGGTATTCTTTGAGAGAGAAACCAATCCCACCAACAGGTCCTGTTTATATTACAGTGAAGGCATCGGTCTCTAAAATGAGTATATGTGGTGTTTCCAGATTTATGAACATGTAAGAGGTGAAGCAGGTTAGAGGACTATTTACAGTCTTGTTATTGGATGACTTTTTTGAAAGGGTCACAGACACTGGATGAAGGTAGATTGGTACACACCACCTTCTCTAGGTGGAGATCACCACATAGAAGTCTAAAAGAGACAGAAGAGAGTTATAGACCTTTTGGATGCTCTGTGTTGCTTAGGGACTTTATTCTCCTGATTTTTTAAATGAGAAATATTGCTTTTTTTCCCTAGTTGGGTCACATGCTTTTACAGATACATACCAAAAAGGCATTATATTCTAATAAGGATGACTGGGGCAGGATACTAATTTCCTTGGAGTTGGCGTATATACATTTTAGTTATTAGCTGGACTAGGTAGAAGGATTTTCTAATGACAGTTGATACTTTGCAGTCATAGGAGAGCTCATTGTCCATGAACATGCCCTAATCTGTAACTACAATATCAGTTTTGAGGGGTTAGGTGTAGAACTCTGGTTTCTCAGAGAGGAGTGCTACATTTATATGTGTTAAGAATTAGTCTGTTTGGTCCTGGCACAATGAATTTGTACGGGTAAGATCATCTTTGAGTAGATGGGTGTCATCCGGAGTGTTTTCAGCAAACGTGGTCAGTCTGAGATCAGTGACCTTTTGGTAAGCTAACTGCTTTTGATAATTTACCCTCATACTTTAATCCAGCTGCAGCATCTCTGTATGTTCAAAATATAACTTCTGTTATTTTGTGGTGGAAGTTGAACAGATGGAGGGATTAACAATGAGTTTATGGGCATGAGTAAGTTGAATGTTGGTAAGATGGTTGGGAAGTTCGAGCCAATTTAGTTTGTGTAGGGCGTTGCAGTGGTGGGAGGACGATTTATAGCCGGTAGCAAACATAGACATTTTGTTAAAACAGAAGGCTAGCTTTCTTTTTAGAGAAGATTGAAGGTTGGTAAGAAGTGGGGCACCACATAGGAGAGAAGGAATGAGGAAGGTATTGGAGAGTACAAGTTAGGTAGTGGGAGTGATATAGCGGTTATGGTGGTAGAGCACGCCTAGTTTCTTGTGGGTTGTCTTTATATTGGTTAGTAGCTGGGTATCAAATTTTAAATGGAATATTATATTCCAATTTCCTGTCTTTAAAGCTATTCCCATATGAAAAGCTACAGTTTCTCCTAGTACAACTTTTAATATCATGTACCTTGGATTTTAGAGATAAATATATTGATGCCATAGTAATACTTGATCCTTACCATCTAACTTTTATTATTATGTACTCTACTTGCTTGTATTTTTTTCCTGTTCTGTATTAATGCCAAGACCTTTCTTAATTATTGTCAAAACACCTCTGTTTATCTCCCCGTTTAAACATCTAAAGTAACATTCCATATTTTGGCACTTGTGTCCTATGAAAAAATTGAAAAAATGGCAAATGTCCTGAGATTTTGAGAAAAAATATTTCATAAGCTTCCTTTTATAGTTGCATAAAACAATTTTGTTTCTGAAATACTGAAATATTATAGGGAGCTGCAAAATCAAACTCGGATGCTGCAACAATAAGCTTTTATTTTGGCAAAAAAGGTGATGTCCCATCCTTTGCAGTAGGTGTGCATAGAATTTGCCCTGCAAAATGTCATGTTTCAACAAAAAGTGTCCCTGTTTGGGCATCTAAAAAGGTGGCAACCCTAAACCCCCTTTTCTATTTTGCTTTATCAGTTTCCAGTGTTCTGCCTCATTTGTTCCTGTAGCGGTACTATTTGCGTATCACTATGAAGAATGTAATCTAGTATATATTTTTTTTTATTTTTTCCCCATGTTTGTCAGTCTGTTAACATTCTAGGACATAATTCATCCATCTGAGTCCTCATTTCTTGAACACTTCGCCACTGTTCTCTATTGTGTGTGTTACTCTTCTTGACATTTGAGCTTTAGTACAGAATTCCCTGAACAAATATATTTTAAATAACCATCTACTGTTAACTTTTTGATTTTTTTTACACTCTGCATAATTCCTACTACCCCATTTACTACCCCATGTTTTACAAATGTCCCCAAAACTATTTTAACTATATACAAAATGTAACTTCTGTATTCTTCTGTCTCACGAGCCTTTGCTCATAAACAGGCATTGTCAGGATAGCATCTTAATCTTATTTCAAGAGACTGTAGAGTCTACATGACTTAAAGATTCTTAAGTATCACATTTGTTGGGTCTATATAACTTCGCCAAAAACACTTTCCAGCGAACAGGCATTCATGGACTGTCATTCAGCAAAAATCACTTCCGCAATTCGCTGAATACTCCCAAGACAAAGAAATACTTGCCCTGCAACACAAAGGGCCGATATTTAGCTAAATCGAAAACACCCAAGTGGGGGGGGGGGTGCACCCCCCCCAACCCCCCCAGCTATATATACCAACTCTGAGATCACAGTACAGTGGAGAAAAGGGCAAAGTTGTGTACATGGCCAGCTACGTCTTTGCCCTGGGAGTATTCAGTGAATTACGGAAGTGATTTTCATTGAATGACAGTCGAATGCGTGTTCACTGGAAAGTGTTTTCAGTGAGCTAATAGAGACCCCATTTATTTTATGCCAGTATCTTAAACTCAGACATGACCCTCTCCCCTCACAGAAGTCTTTTTTTATTTGTTTTCAGGCTGATCTTCAGGTCTAGTTTGACACCCCCTTTTTACTGCTTATGTACATACTAAAGCCACTGCTAACAACCCAACCTCTTCTTTAACACTGCTGCACTCCTCTCTGAATCACCAAAGGCTTTCCGCATCATTTAATTTTTCCCCTAGTGATCAGGTTGCTTACCTCTTCTTGTCAATCACTAGTAGTTCTGCTTAGGTTTTCCCCCTAGCTCCTCCAATCAGATTCACCGTGCAACTAGAGCTGCCACCCACTTTTTAACACTACTTACCCTATCAAAACTTAATTCATGCTGACTGTAGTCTTGCAATAGCTAAGTGAATGGGACATTTTTCTGTTTCATTTAATGTGTAATATGCAACACCTAATTCCATAGGAACTATCTATTAGACATTCATAAAGGAAATAAGGGGAAGTGTTTCATATAATTTGTTACATCTAAACTATTCAAAGCTTCCGTTGCTCAAAACCAGACTTGACTTTGCCAGGGCCAGACTACTGCTCCCCCTTGTGTCATACAATTGGCTGAAGAGCATGGCAGAATACCATTCTCAGACATCCTAGTGTAGGGACGTATAGTGATCTTTCCTCCACTAGCAGCCCTAGTGGATTCACTCGCTGCCCAGACTCAGTAAGCCATGGAAGTGAAGAGTCCTTGGCAGTCTTGTGCTACATGGAATAAGCAGTGGCCAACCACTATATAAGCACATTATCCTTTTGAGAAGGGGAAATACAAGGTGGGGGGAATAACCTTTGTAATCATCCCTTATTCAGCCTTCATCTAGCTATTACCAGTAGCGTAGCATCAGTATTGTAGTAGGGGAAGCTGAAATATAAGTAAAAGTGTGTGTGTGTGTGTGTGTGTGTGTGTGTGTGTGTGTGTGTGTGTGTGTGTGTGTGTGTGTGTGTGATCAGTGCATCTTAAACAGTGTCAGTGATTTGTATAGTATAATGACATTGCATTTCCATTTGGCTGTGTTTGAGATCAGCCTGTTACTGTCAGTAAATCCATCATGGCTTTAAATAACAAAAATTCCCTGATTAGTGCTGAAATACTTTATTAAAGAAAATAAACTTGAATTATTTGACTTCTAGGTATTATGGCTTTGTCTCTGCTTAACTGTAAGGTGACCACTGGCGTATGAAGTAAAGTGTCACATCATTTGGGGATATCATGTGCATAAACCGTAATCCATAATGAACCATATTATACTGCTATACCAAAGAAAAACCCAAATAAACAACTACATTTTTTTCATTTATTTATAAATGCGATACACAACTAGAGTATGACATTCATCATTTGCTGTAGCAATGGCTCTGTCAGACAAGCCAGTTGCTGATTTACAATTCTGCAGCTACACTTTGGTTTATCATAACCTTACAGTACTGGTGACACTGTTGTATTGCAAAATGTTCAGCGGCACCTAAATGCCTACCCATGAGGTCAGAGATGAAGCCAGGCAGAATTATAGGGTGGTATTCATAGTCTAGCCCTTCATATTTTTATAACAGTAATCTGTAAAGAGTGGAACTATGAGTATGCAAATTGCGTCTTTCAGGATGACGAAAATGCAGAAGTATTTTGGTAAATATGTCTCCCGATACAAGAGACTAATGATTATGTTCTTAAGGCATAAACAATAGGGGGACATCCAGTAGCAGATAAGGGGCATTACATGCTTGTGTATCAACAGGATTCATAGAGATGAATCTAAAAGGACCTGATTTGTATATTGAATGTGTAAATGGCCCTGAACTTACATGAGTAAGCAACAGTTTACCACAAGAATAGAGTTGCAAGGGAAGGGAAAAAAAGAATATGTACTGCCATACATTTTAAAATGAGGTAAAATTATTGACTTCACTTAAAGACATTTTTTATTGTATTTTAGTGCTTCTTCATACATGGACAAACTACTGAAGGGGTCCTTGGGGGAAATGTTTCATTCAGTTACTTAGTGTACTTGGCCAAACTACTGAAGGGGTTGCTTTGGGAAATGTTTTAGTACTTGTGCATACTTGATCAGACTACTGAAGGGATCACTTGGAGAAATGCTTTATTTTGGTGCTTGTGCATACTTGGTGAAACCACTGAAAGGATCACTGGGAGGAAATGCTTCATTCTGCTGCTTGCGCATACTGTTTGTATATGTGTGTTGGGGGGGGGGGGGGTAATTGTTTGGCTGGTACTACAAATTGTTTTCAGCTCTGGTTATGTTATTAACACAGCTAGGGTGTATGCTAGCATTTCCTGCCATGGACTACTGGCAGTAAGCAATGCTCTGCAGGTATGAGTAGTAGAAGAAAATGAAGCCACTAAGAGACGCTGTGAGAAATCAGCATTGCCTGCCTGGCCTGGTTCACTTTACTTACATAGATAGTACATGCTTTCTTTCAAAGAAAGGATATATATTATCTTTGTTTAGGCATTATCTTGGAAGAAAAAAAAACATTAAATAAGCAAGACTGCTTTCCTTTAATGTAAGGAATGCCCAGCATAACGGAGTTTCCCCCCCGTGCTACGCCACTGGCTATTACTGTTGTTCATAAAACATGTGGGTGTACCCGCATTCTGCAAAATCAGTAATAGGTCTTTTAATCCTTTTTTTTTTCATATGTGATTGTCATGGTCTACAAGTTGAGCCTATTAAGAACTGTACCATTTACTCTCTGCTTTTGTGTGCATTTGGTACATTAACATTTTGCTGTTTATTCACTATGTCTCATGTTCCATGTTCCCTTGGTCATCTCCTTCATGTCTCTCTTGTTTTTTCTTGCATTCATCTTTGGAACACCATGCATATTTTATAATGAACTCTTTCTAAGTTACCCAAGATATTAGTTCCTATTAACTCTTCTGTATGAACTTCAGTAGCTCTGTTGTAATTCCTGTCATTTATTTCATCTCTTCTCTTATATAAATCATGAATTGCTTGCTGTGGATCCAAATAGGTTTTCAAACATAAAGGGTAAAAACCTCTTTTAAGTGTGCTGGATATAACAGATCATGTCTAAGGTTCATGTCAATGCATAGTTTTATGGCGAAAAAAAATAATTCAAGCTTGATCCAAGTAACCATAGTCCACAGAGATCTTAACATCATCTACTTTTAAAACTAGTCTTTTCTTACATAGCTTTGACAGAATATCCTCTTTAAGTTCAAAAGTCTGACATTTTGCTAACAAACGGTTTGATTGTTTCCTGGTGCTGATGTACAGTATGCAAATTTCCTCTGTACGTATTTTTGTATCTTGAAGAGGAATACTAGTCCAGTTGTAAATATGGTTTTGTAAGACCTCCTTACATTCCCTTCCCTCACTAGCCATAAATCTCAAATGGTTTTGCCATATCTTCCATCTTTGTTAATATTTGCTGTAGTTCTTGTTTGATTTCTGTGACTCATTCTTTTAAATGCTTTTTGTACTCCTGCAATATGAACAAGGTGTCTGTGTGACGAGACAGAGTTTCCTCAATTTCTTGCATTTTCTGTTAGAGGATGTCAAAGTTTCACTGATCTTCATGATCTCAGCATGCATTTTATCTGTTTGAATTTCAGAGAATTGTGTATTGATCCCTTTTATGTAGCAGTGTTGCTGCTGTTTTTCTGCAGTTCTACTTCACAATTTATTTCAGAGATCAGAGAACTAGGCTGCACCTGAAGTAATTTAACTTCACCCTTAGATTTTGTTTTCTTTTTGAACTTCTCTTGGATGGCATAAACCTACTTTCCTGGCTAGTTTAGTGTCTTAGAAACAATCAGTACTGGCTTTTTTAAAAACTGTTTTCTAATTTCAATCTGGAGCTGTATTTTCAGTCATCAAACCACAATTTGCCCCACTGAAAGTCTCCCAGGTAGCTTTTTATTATGAAATATTGAGAGAACAAGTGAAATATATAATTTTGTATTGCTGAAGGACCTTGGTTAGACATGCTTTAAATATCAATGTTTCCTATCCTTTCCTTCTCTAAAGGTGAAACAGAAATAACTGCAAACTATACCATGCTAACACAAATGAAATCCTGCAATTATCTGAATTTCTTATGGTATAATTAACATATTTCAGCTGATTTCATGAATCATAAAAGTGAAGTATATCCATCACTGCTAATTGCATGCTGTAATGTGAATATGACTCTGTAGATTGTATGTAAATGTCTTATGCTAATTGCATTGTACTCCTTTCTATTAACGGAGATGTTTAGCAACTCTGTATACTGTACGCATCTTATGTCGATGTATTTGTACTGCTTTTAATCAGCTGGAGCTTTTCTCCTTGTGCCTCAGCTGAAAAGGAGTCTTACTACCCATTCTGACTTTCTAAGCAATCAATTGCAGTAAATAAATGTGGAAATATTCCAGTAAATGTTTGAATCCTGTATCAGGCATTCCCGATTGAGAAAAGTTGAACAATGTTCGTAGTCCACATCGGTAACCTATTTAATTCATTGGGATCATTTTCAACACACGAATGTTGCTCACTGATAGTAGTTATATTCGATTGGTCTTCCCAAGTAACTATTTGTGCCCTTTTATCTACAAGTTTGTATGTTAGTGCTGGTTACATATTTGATGTTTCGGTGAATTCAGTCATTAATTGGGCACTTGGATGAAATGCTTGGTGCCCCAAATTGTTGTTTATTGTTATTCCATCCATCTATAACCCCTTTCTCCCATTTTTGCACATGGGTCAGGGTGTCACCTCAACAGTGACAATTATCTAGAGCCAAGGTTCATGTTTGCATAACAACATACTATTTGAAAAAATAATCTATTGTTACTGTATTTGTTCTCGTAACTGAGCCAGAAATGTGATGCAGGCTTTAGTGTGTACCCTGAATACATCAAACGAGTGTGTGGAAACTCATGCACATTATTAGATGGATTCAGTACCTTGAATGTAGATTTAGATGGTATATTCCATCCTACACCTGAACACTACTTGTAAGTTAAATGGGTGTTTTGTGAGACAGGTGGCTTATTAAGATATGGTGCTCACCTACATAACTTGGGACTATATTAATTTGCAGTATGTTAGAACATAACTCCTTCCTTGTCACTGAAGGCCAGAATCTATATTTATTTACATGGATACATCACTTTGCCATTTTTCTCTTACCTGTTTTGTTAATGAGCCTAACAAGTATAGTATACAGTGTAGCGTATAATACAAAAATGTTAACGGTGAAAACTTGAGATAGGTGCACTACTCAGTGTACATTATGTGTTCAGATAGTATACTGGTAAACTAAAAACAAGGTTTTTGGTAATAAGCAGAAGGTTCTGCATTTATTAAAGCATGTTAAATAACACTGGAGAATTAAAGTCTGTCAGGAAAGTGGTTGATTAACATGTCCCTTCTGTTCAGATGTTGTCAAACACTATATTTATTTCACTTTAATTAAATAACCTCATTGCATTATCTGTTGGAATTGAATTTCAGCCCAGAAAATTAATACTAAAACATTGCAGAAAATAGACTAATTGAAATGTTGCCTTACTCATTAAGAACATTGCCAACAGACGGTTCCTGAACTCCATTTAATTCCTGTAAGGCATGTCTTACCGGCTATATTCATAAAGCACCTGCCCTTTTTCTTTAAGGATCTGTGAGTACATTTGACACATTAATATCAATTCTGTTGAAGTTACAGTTACAGTATCTGAGATTGAATGAGCCATACATCAGTAGCCCAGCTTGCATAGCTGCTCAGTTTGTAGGTTATAGTCTGACACAGAGTGCATGCCGTATCACTTGCATTATGTCTGTCTGTCATACATGTTGTGGCATTAACCAAAAGAAAATACTCAGGGAGCCATGGCTGGGATATGGACACTTAGGAATACAGTTTGATGGAGGCACGGTGTGAATAAAAGAAAAGGATGTTTAGCACCTTATTTAAAGTAAGAAGGTTATTGTGTCAGAGCAAACAAGTAAATGGTGAGAAATCACTGTAGATTACACTAGAGACAAGAAATGGTACTACATCTTGTAGGGAGTTTTATCCCTGAATTTGCAGAACATCTCTATTTTGCCTCATATTTTGCCCTGTCCTCATAGCATACTTTCTGGTAAATCACTGATGATTAAAGTCAGTTAATAATGTCAAGGTGTTAAGAGTTTCATACTTATTGTTCAGAAAATGCATGTTGATGTAACATATATTGTTCTATTTTTAAATTAATTGGAATAATATTTTAAAATATTCCTGATTTTGGGTCTTTGTCTCCCTGTTTTATCTGGCTTTATTGTGATTTTTGTATTTGTTTATTTGCCCCTATTTGTTTATTTGCCCCTCCTTGCCACAGCTGACACCAGTTCCTGTTGTTCACTGCCTCCACCAGACCCACCTTAGCCTGCTTTTTGAACAAAGCTGAGAGCTATAGACTCAGTTATGTGGAAGAAAATGACAAATAATATGCCTTGTTTAAATAAGAAACCCTTGCTTGCAACCTCAGCTAAGGACAGGATTAAATGTCATACCTTTCAAGGGGAGAGCCCAGGAAGAGTTGTTTTTTTAGCACATTTGAGAACTGGGAGTCTTGGCCTTGATGTTTATTTTATGTTCTCTGTTTTTTGTATTAATTATCCAGATTAATATACCAACAGCACAAGTGCCCCTTTTTAGGGGTGACCTAGAAGGATTTAAGTGAATTTTCAAACGTCACACAGTAGGCAAAAAGAGACAAGAATTCAAATGCAGGACTTCAGGATAATGCCAATTAGCAGATTGCTGTCTTATTCCTCTGTTCTATACTGCCAAACGAATGTTCTCAGATGGAAGTGAGAGGTAAATATCATATCTGGAAGTAGGTAGCCATTTCATGACATGTAGCTACCAATATGGTTTGCAATCAAATTAAATTTCGATTTGAACCATTTAAAACTGAAAGCTGCAGACGTTAGGAGAGGAGAGCAAACTGGCAAAATAGAGCAGACTTTGAGAAATGCACTAACTAAATGGCATGGAGGCAGTATGGATGAATGAAGGGGACTATCCAAGTCATCATCATAGGGTCAGTAATAGTGAGTTATTTGTGCTGACTCGCATATTCCTTGGGGACAGGAGGGGTATTTGCATAGATACGCCTTCATAGATGATCATGTTGACATTCTGTCTAAGTGGAAACAGAGGTTTGGTTGAGTTTCATGTGGAAGCATGGACAATTACACTGTGAAATTGATTGCTCACCTTCATTGGATGCACCCACAGGGCAAGAAGTAAAGGTATGGCATAACAAAAAAGGCCTTATGGACACCTGGATGATGGTGTCAGGCAGATGTAATGAATTGTTTGGAGACCGCTTTCACCTAGCAGGAAATGAATGGGCCATATTGATCACAGGGGACTGATAGTTGACAGGCATCTTGGGTCAAAAAGAAACATTAAAAAAAAAAAATTGATTAATGGATGACAACAGAACAGTTTGAGATACACAGCAGCTAAATAATTTTGCTTAATATTCAGCAAGAAGGAGATGGGATATTTACTGAAATTAGAGTATCTGTAGCGGACCAGAGTTCCGCTGTGGCGACCCCTAACCGGGATAAGCCGAAAGACACAACAACAAAAGAGTATCTGTGCTATTGTTAAAGGGGTTGATCCCAGTCTCTCAACAGCGAAGAGTTTCTGGAAGGAATTTGAAAAGTTAATGTACTTAAAATTATGGGACCTGAAAATGTTCACAATAGAACTGTTAAAATACTGAGAGAAAAACTGGAAATACAATCAAATATGGCAATAAACATAAGGCAACATGCATTATGGGTAGGTATGGTTAAGTATGGTAAATCAGTACGTAGACAGTAAAACAAGATGGGTTATAGTAACGAGTGTGCTCATATAATCAGTAGTCAGTTTGGTACAACAGGGGTTACTACTGCTGAGTGGATATATAATTTTCTGACCCCCGATAACATTTTCAGATTCAAATTACCGAGTCACGAGATAATGAAAAAAATAAAGCTGCAAATACAAGAGAAGATTGAATATCAATCCTCTTCTTTTAGCTTGTTTTTTTTTTGAAAGTGGCAGTCCCCCTGAACCTCTGTGAACTTGTATATATACCAGTCTGAAATCTGCATACCTTTGACAAAATAGAATATTCTGGGAAATTTCAATCTCAGGCTTTGTATATACGAGTCTGGATTTTCAGCTATTCAGGTTCCATATCTCAGGACTTGGCAATGTGGGTCCCAAGATTTTAAAATGTTACACTCATTTTCCTTCTCCTTAATTGAAGACCTGGTGAGGAGAGTTTAAATTTTTAGTGATGTTGCGAAGTTATGCAACAGGTCTGACACAAAAGAATATAGGACAAAGGTTGATAAGACTTTTGTAGGACTGGAGGAATAATCTGAAACTTGGTAGCTTAAATTCAGTGCAGAAAATTCAGACTAAAGACATCTAAGAAGCAGAAACTCAGGGAAGCAGAAGACAGTTGATGGGGAACTAGTAGCAACAAAAATAATAAAGAAAATAACTTGAGGATAATCATATCATATGAAGGTTAAGCAAGCAGTGTGTGAAAGTGGCAAGAAGGCTGGTGGAATAGTGGCATCTCTAAAAATAATAAGAATATCCAGTCAACGATAAATTATGCTTCCTCTTTGTAGATGGTCAGTAGTGTTAGAGATAGTGTTGTGTGCAGTAGTTCTGAAGACTTTATCAGCTTAATGACATAACTGAGGGAGGGACAGTTCAGTACAGGAAAGCAAATATGTCAACAGACATAAATATAAACAAGCTTTACATGTGTAGCCATGAGAAAAGGAGAAGGTAAAGGGGTGTGGGTTGTAAGCAGTACCAGGCTAAGATAAGAATAACTTATGTGAATGAGAGGTACAGTGTGAGGAAATATGTAAAGGAACATTTTTTCACAGAAAAGCTGGAAGGGGTGCAAGGTAGAAATATTTTGTTTGCAAGGGAATCCCAGGGGCGAATGTAGCTTTCATATTTAAAAAAAGAAAGATAAATACTCAGGATACAGACAGCAAAAATAAAAATATTTCACAGGAAAGGTGAAGGAGTAGAACAGTCTCCCAGAAGAGGTAGTAAGGTCAAAAATGAGTGACTGATTTCAAAAGTACATGAGAGAGGCATACATTTATCATTTTTGGGACTCGGTGGTATGGAGTCAGGGAATATTCTTTTAGAGAAATATATACTTCAACTTATTCATTGATTAATGGGCAAACCTGATCTATCATTTGGGTCTTATCTGCTGTGAAATGGTAAGATTTAGAAAATTGATGCTCAGAAGGTCCTGTACCTCATGTGATAGGGAGTTGCACTGATGGCATGCCGATGCATAGGAGGGATTCAGAAATGGAATATTTACATAGAGTGAGATTTAGAGTTGTAACCCATACTACAAACTAGCAATAAACTAAAAGCATATTACCTGCAGTGCTGACAGGTGCCTTATTTAGTTACAGAATCTTACAGCTGTCAATAGGCAGCTGGTATATGCTGCAGGGCATACAATTATATGTGCAGAGAAAAAATAGTCAGAAATGTGGCAACAGGTAAGATGCAGGCAGCATTGTACACCCTGTAGTTGTAGACAATGCAGCAATTGTTTAAGGTGTATAGGTTCTCACAGGCATTGTGTCCATTCATTATATGTGTGAGGAGCACTGTGGGATTATATTATTAAAGGGTGCACAGTGTCATAGTTTCTGTCCCCATGTGTTATGTAATGCAGGAGGCACTCAAGGATTATATTATTAAATGGTACACCGTGTCGGCTGTGTCGCCATGTGTTACGTAATGCAGGAGGCACTCTGGGGTTATATTATTAAATTGTGCGCATCATTACAGGCTGTATACTTTTTACATGAGGTGTTTAGGGAGAAGGTCACTTCCATGTTGATAGTGCAAGATAGTGCAACATTTTGCACATTGTTGAAGTGACACACAAGGTGGACTGAGAGTGCAAAGCAGCATTGTTAATCATGTACTATTATATTGCCTGCATGCACTTAGGCCATCAGATAGCAGACAGCACAGTATTCCATGCAAAGATTGTTGTTCACAGTATGCATTAGTGCTGTTAGCGGTACTGTGCAGTAATAAAGCAATGTCTTTTGGCTTTTCCCTACAGCAGATCACTGGTCCGTAGATTGATTGGCAGTGGTGTTTTTATGGTGTTGAGTTGCCAGCCACCCAACCTTCGCAGAAGGCACACACATACACACACGCACCTATCTGCATGTCTTTAAAATTCACTCAACTGCACGGAGGACATGCAGACTCCACACAGAAGGAGCTCCAGCTGAGAATTGAACTGGAGAACCACTTCCTGTGAGGCGAGAATGCTAACTGCTGCACCACTGCAGTCGATGGCACTGTGCAGTAATGAGCAATGTAAGTAGGAAAGTAAATGAAGTGCATTGTGCTGGCACTCAGTTCTGGCTACTGCTGATATGTGCATCTTATTCATCTTATCTGGTTTCATAACCTGACTGGTAACCGAAGGTGTAAGTACATCTAATTGGTGCCCACATGATTGCTTAGGGTGCTACTGTTGCACTAGCAGCTGTGTACCTGGGATGTGATGGAACACTGTGTGTGTGTGTGTGTGTGTGTGTGTGTGTGTGTGTGTGTGTGTGTGTGCGCGTGCGCGCGTCAGATGTGAGATGGAGGATCACAGGCTCTACTTGCTTATTAACAAAATGTACTCTGCTTTGCTGGTGCACCTTTGTAACTGAGATTTAACAGAGAACCCATAGATGGCCTTTCTCTAAATTGCAGTAAAACAGTCATTCCTGTAGTGTAGCTCATTTGTGTATGTACTGAACACCAGCTGTCTTCTTAGTGCATCATAACTTTAACACTTTTGCAACCCTGCTGAACTATTATATCTGACGTGAGTGTTGACCAGTTCCCTACATTTCTTAATGTAGTGACCTGATGCAGTGTGAACAGTATGTGTGTGTCTGACTTTTCCGTCTAATGGACTGCATTATGCTGTAGCATAACATTGTATTTAGCATTCATGCAGTTAAGTATGAATTATAGGCTCATAAGTGTGAGGCTAGCTGCCCTTGGGGGCCATTTTAAGCCTAACCAGTTTCCCTCTTCATGCTAGAATTAACCTATCCCATTTGATGTTAGATTGGCCTTACCCACCCTATGGTAAATCATTGTACATCACCCCTAGTGATACTAACTGGGATCATACCATAGATAACTTGAGGGACCCATGCATGGAAGAAAGCATGTAGGAGCAGCCTCACTTCTTTAGTAGTACAGGGGGCAGTCCTGGGGTAAATATTCAATTTCTCAGCCACAGATCCAAGTTGTACTTGAATATGGACAGGGATGAGCTTTGTTTTATGTGGATGGGCAGTCTGTTCCAGAGCAGTGGTATCTGTGAGATATACCTCAACTACCAAACCACTCTGTAGATATAACAGAAGAGGTTTAGATCCCTCGATCAAGAATTTCTGATGCCATTTAACTTGCTGATGTGCAGTAAATACATCAGTATTGGGTAAGATGATGCCTTGTATGTCAGACACAGGTCCTCTCTTAGCAGTCTGTAGGATAGAGTATAGTGACATGGCTTTGAGTCGGTCTGTGTAGGACAAATTGTTTAGGCCTTGTATACTTTTAGTAAGCTAATTCTGTGGGCATTCTAGCTGTTGCATGTATCTGGCTAGATACATGCCAAAGACAGCATTTTACTCTGATTGGCCTAATGAGGGCTGAGTAAAGGGGGACAATATCTCTAGATCTAGACACAATCCCATTGTTTATAAAGCTCCTGAGTTATTAAGATTGGTGAATTGTTACTCTCCTGAGCTTTTTGTCTATTTCTGTGACAAGGGCTTTAGAATTATGGTTCCTTTTAATGTAAGGCACGATATTATGGCTCCACCATGTACTTCTGTTTCTGGGGTTTATCCTGCAGTTGATCCTGTAGGGTACAGCTGCATTTGTGCAGCTGTTTAAGTGCTGGTATAGTGTGGTAATGAATGTTTCCATGAATTCAGTAGAGTTGTAATTATTGTAATGTAATAGTAAGGCTGAAGTGTGGATACACATATTCAGGCAGCTAAAAGAGTGGTTCTTAATGGTACAGTCATAGTTGTTTGTAAATTAACTTTTCCAGAAAGCTGACATCACTGCAGGTCAACGATGTTTACACCATAGGAATGGAGGCATGGGTAAGAGAAAGCAGGTTATAAAATGACAACAGATGTGAATATGCACCCAAACATTTTGGAGGAGTTATTCTTAAAGCTGCAGCCAGACCAAATATGAACTTTTAAGGGACGGCTTAAACAAGCATTTTCACTTGGCAAGGAAAAAGTGATGAGGATGATATTCATAAAGGTGTGTGCAGTATACAGATAGCCGATTCATAAAACGTCACTGCTTGTCTGAGAATTCAATAGCCTTCACTGCTTATTAACGCAGTGACACAATTGAGCAACAATGCTGTGGCTGCATCCAATGTAAATCAGTCAAAAACATGTCACTGGTATGGCTGCAGTAGGGAAGTCTTGTGGGTTGATTCAGAAATGCACCACACAACTTCTGCAAAGAGCTCACATGACTATTAGTCATGTTATGTCCATTTAGTTGAATAAGGAAAGCAGTTTCCATAACTAAGAAGATTCTAGCTGTGCACCTCAGTGTTGCACTGGTACAGTATGCTGTATGGAAGGCCTACCTGTTGCATGGTAGGAGATCATAAGAAGTTTACAGTAGGGCTTTAACGGGATTCAGACACACGCTATCTACACGTCTCTGAATTGCATTATACCCAAGTAGTGCTACTGTGCTAAACTAAGCAGAATGCAGTGCTCAGCTACAAACCTATTTCATGAATACTTCCCATAGCTGGACAGTCTTTTATCTGTCAAGGCAAGGAGTTCCAGAATTTCAGAAAAGAAACTGAAATGATTGCCAGCCAAATTAATTTCAGTGCCAGGAAGATCAAACCATCTGACAGTAAAATGGAGAGGCCTAGTTGGAAGATAGGAAGTCAACAATTTTTTAGGTAAAACATGCGCCAGATTATTCAATACAGTTATATAGCTGAATAAGGACCTTAAAAAGAATGCATTATCATACAGATAGCTGGTGCAAAAACTGAAAAACAGGCATATTGTCTGTGAAGAATATGAAGCTTCATGTAAAAAATCTGGGAGCAGCATTTTCTATCAAATGAATTTATGCAAGTCACCAGCTGAAAGAGCCAGGTACAAGGCATAGCAGTAGTCAAGGTGTGAGGAAGTAAGAGTAGAACCACTGGTATCATGGCCTCTAAAGATGTCTAATAATTTTCAAAAGATGAAAAAGTCCATGGAAGCTTAGTTATCCATCTTTCTGTTGCACTTCTTAAATGCATACCCTTCAGAGTGTGCCAGTTTAGGATGAATACTAACCTTTTTGTTAAGAGGGAGGATATGTGCTTGGAAATAATAATGCCATCATGCTAAGAACTGCAAATTACATTTAAAACCACAAGGAAAAGGGCTGATATCTTTCTTCTGTTGCTGTCATTCTTTCCAGTTACTGTTGCTTTTATCTTTAATGGCCAGAGATATCGAATAGTAGTTTTAACCAACATAGGACCACCTATATTCTTTCTGTTTATTTTATTCTGTTATGGTCTCCTTTCAAGTTTCTTGGTTTACCAGCTGAATTATGCCAGAGATAAATTAGGTGTATTTTTTTTTTTTGTTTTTACTTATGTTTGCTTAACAGAGTTTTACTTCTCTCTGCTTCCACTACACACCAAGGATACTGTTACAATTGTGCTTAACTCACTGAAAAAAAGTTAAAGTAAAAAGTGGGGGAAAGTTTGCAAATTCAGTACACTTGGCACACGAAGCAGCTTATCAAACCAGAGCCTTAGAGAAGGACTTGTAGTCTGGTGTATTTAAACTATAAGAAGTATGAAACTGTTAATATTTGGCATTTATTGATTGCAATACTCTGTGAGTTATAAGGGACAGTGTGCATATAAGAAACAAAATCAGGAATGTTCTAAAAATATGGGACGGTTGACAGGGATGGGGGAGTGTCTGTGTATGGGGGGACTGTCATACCTATATACAGCCATTCTAAGGCATCAGGACAGGGATGCAAGGAACACTTGATTATTACAGGGATAAGTTTTATCAAGTTCCTTAAAAGGTTAATAGAGCAACAGATTTTGCATTATAATGGACTTTTTGAATGTCTACATTATTTTCTAACTGTAAGGATCCATGATTTACTAGAACAAGTACAAAAGTGTGAGGATAAATTGGTGATGTTCTTTCAAACCAGAGGCAAGTAATGCTGTGTGTGTGTGTGTGTGTGTGTGTGTGTGTGTGTGTGTGTGTGTGTGTGTGTGTGTGTGTGTTTGAATATAAGCACGCATGTGGGAATGTGAATGGGGAGTGCTTGTGCCAACACAAAGCATGGGCCATCAGAAGTGCTTACAGCGGGAAAATGCACACTTGCAAAAGGGATAATTACTGCATGGGCCACCAAATGTGCATACTGTGGGAAAGTGCTGATTTGCACCAGTGGTGAATACCAGCAATTCAGCGATGTGCATATTAACCAGTAATGAGATCTTTTCTCATTGCTCTGAATTGCATTTTTCATGATCACAGAAACAGATCTTTTTGGCTGCAGCTTTTAATGCCCACAATGAAGTTCTTTGTGAAATCCAGCAGTAGTTTTCCGTACAATGAATAACACAAAGTTATGCAAACAAAAAATTCTTTGGTATAATTTCTAGATTTGCTATTGCAAAAAAAATGGAATTAATTTAATGATTGTTTTTCATCTTTTGAAGCCATGTCTTGTGGGTATTCAAATATGAACACACATTAAAACCTGATCAGAGAATGTAGAACACACACAGATTTTAGTGAGCATTTGGGTACTCGCAGCACACTATTTCATCTGTTAAAGATTTGTACTTTAGTCCAAAGTGTATCCTGAAGTAAAAATGTGAAAAATGGGTATTAATCACTTTTAAATCATTAACACAATCAGTACTATTTATGTTGTGAATTGACTCACGCCTGTTGCATTAGCTGCAGGGTCAATCTTCTATTCAAGTTGATAGCATTTGAAGGATGGACTCCATGTAGTACTTTTATTTTGATGTACTGGACTCCATGTAGTACTTTTATTTTGATGTACTGAATTTGTGTTATTCATTGATGTGATTAAATTGCCTTAGCTGAACAAAACAATTTTCTCCTAGTTCATTTTCTTTGACTGTCAACTCTGGGCAGTGTGATCCTGCCACTAGTTAAGAATGTCACACTTAATTAACTGACTGCCAATAGGCATTAATGAGGTAAATAGCACCTCTGGTTTCACCAAGTAGTAATGGATGTTTCCTTTGTAATATTAAGTACACTTATTTCAAAGTAGGATTCCCATGATAGAATACATACGGGAAAGTGTGTGTGTGTGTATATGTGTATATATATATATATATATATATATATATATATATATATATATATATATATATATATATGGGTCTACTTCACATGACAGAACTCATTTGATAGAATTTAATTTGACCGAGACCAAAATACCTAATTTTTAAAATGCTGAAAACTCATTTATCTGAATCTCATTTCACCGAATTTTAAGCCATATACATGATGTGGTTTTCCCCTTCACCTTGTGATTAAAAGAATTACTGTATTTATTTTATTTTATTTATTTATTGACATTTGTTAACTGGCTTGGTCCAGCTGGGCCAAAGGCCCGTTTTCAGTGGAGACCCGAGGAGAAAAGCTGTGGTTACATACAGTAAAATTAACAGTAGATAAAAGAAAAACAAAACTATTAAATTAAGAAACGCAATTACATAGTTTACAATTTTACAGTGGGGCATATCTACAAATGATAAAAGATCAACAACAGCATGCAATTTCAGAAAACATTCAGTTATATTCATTGGGTAGCTAGTAAACTAGAAATTGTTTACTAAGTACAAAGGGTGAGGAAGCTAAAACTCCAGCTGGGTTGGGGGATTAAGTTGGATTAATGCAGAGGCAGGTTTTGTTATTTAGTAGAAGTTTGAGCTCCTTTTTAAAGTGTGAAGGGTGTATAATGGAACGTATGTTAAGGGATGTTTGTTCCAGGCTAGGGCTACAAAGCATTCATAAAGAAGTTTGCTTATGTTTTTCTTTGGTTGATTGACAGTCAAAAGTTGCTGGTTAGAGGTTTGGAAGGTCCTTGAAGGGGAATAAGTGGTGACCAGTGATGAGAGAGCTGGCAGGAAGATGGTCTGTATAGCAGAGTGTGTATAACTTGAAATTGTGATAGCAGCAGTAGTTGTGGGAATTCAAGCCGTTGTAGAGAGTTAAGGGCATGGCAGTGATGAGAGTTGTATGGAGAGTTTGTAATGAATCTAGCAATTTTGTGATAGGTTTGTTGAAGTTTGTTCATGGTTGTGGACTGAAAATTGGTTAGGACTGGGGCAGCATAGAGAAGAGAGGGAAGGAGGGAAGCCTGAGCCAGGGTGAGTCTTGCATTAGAAGTTAGAAATTTTTCTGTTACGATATAGCTTGTCACGTTTTTGGTGTGTTTTTTGTTATACATTGTGAAACAGATTAGCAAGGAGGAAGTAAGGACAGCTATGAAGAGGATGAAGAATGGAAAGGCTGTTGGCCCAGATGACATACCAATGGAAGCATGGAGGTGCTTAGGAGAAATGGCAGTGGAATTTTTAACTAGATTGTTTAATGAAATTTTGGAAAGTCAGAGGATGCCTGAGGAGTGGAGAAAGTGTTTTGGTACCTATCTTTAAGAATAAGGGTGATGTGCAGAGCTGTAGTAACTACAGAGGGATAAAATTGATCAGTCACAGCTTGAAGTTATGGGAAAGAGTAGTAGAAGCTAGGTTAAGAAGGGAGGTGATGATTAGTGATCAGCAATATGGTTTCATGCCAGGAAAGAGCACTGCAGATGCAATGTTTGCTCTGAGTGTGTTATTGGAGAAATACAGAGAAGGTCAGAAGGAGATGCATTGTGTCTTTGTAGACTTGGAGAAAGCATATGACAGGGTGCCTAGAGAAGAGTTGTGGTATTGTATGAGGAAGTCGGGAGTGGCAGAGAAGTATGTAAGAGTGGTACAGGATACGCCAAAAAGCACAGTATGAGGAGAAACAATGCACCGGACAGCTCGAGATAAAATCCAACGATGTTCATCGCGTTACCCTGCTGCAGTCATCACACTTGGGTTATCCTGCCGTCAGGTGGTCCCGCAGTCGGCCCGAATTCCAAAGTCTTGGTTCGGCGTCGGTTGCTGTTGCTTCTTCCCTGATGTCAGTGTGCCAGGGGTATACAAGAGGCATCCAACGCCATTTTCTTCAGTCTTTCTTGCCGTGCGGTGCCCGAAGCAGAAGCAGTTCGTAAGTGCCGGTTGGCCAACACCTGAGATTTTCTAATCGAATTTCAGTCCGAAGTCTTCAAAGCTAAGTACCCCGTTGGGGAACCTTTTCTTGCCTCAGTCCGATGTCAGAAAAAGTTAACAATTGCATTTCTTGTAGGAAGCAAATATCTCATAAGGACTTTAATTCTTATTGTATACCTTGCCTAGGCCCAGACCACGACGTCACTGGTTGTCGGTTTTGTGCTAGGTTCAAAAAGCGAACTATAAAGTGACGCTTTGATTTCGCACGACACTACTTCGGTAGGAAATTTAATTACACTTTGCCGTCGGAGTAACCGACTACTGGCGTGCATAAAAAACGCAAAGATAAAGACAGGCAGTCTAGATCCAAGCCAGACTCCGAGGCCTCGGCTGGGCTGGTCGCCGGTTCTCCGGTTTTCAGTGAGGCACCTACGCAGCCCCTGATGACCACAGAATTGGAACCCCAGACCGCTTCGGATTCTCAAGCAGAGAGTCCTAGGCCGAAGCAGCCTTTTTTTTTAGGCCCTACTGACAATATTGCAGAAGGAGAAGCCAGTGCTGCGGAAACACCTTCGGTTACAGAAGGTGTCTTCAGACCGACTACTCTCACCATAAAATCTTATACTAAGCTTAAGACTTCTCTAAAACCAAAAAAGAACTGCACATCAGTCTCTAGTTCAAGGCTCCATGCCTAAGAAACAGATGCTTAAAATGGCTGAAGATTTGATTTCTTTAATCAGGGGTTCCCAACCCCCCCACCCAAAAGGCCTAGACAAGAGGAGGATTATGCTTCCTCTGATCAAGTGTCTATTTCCTCAGGCTCCTCTGAGGAACAGGATTACTCCTTTCCCCCTTATGAAGATTCTGATGTTGAAGATTCCATTCCCTCAGCTTCTCCCCCTGAAGACTATTCCTTTGGGGAAACCTTACATACCATGAGGGAACATTTCCACTGGAAAGGTCAGGACTACTCCGACTCAAAGAAAAGGCTCCGAGAGTTTCTTTTACTCCCCCAGCACAGACCACTTGCTATCCCTCCAGTTTTAGACATTGTGGATGATGTTTACTTAGAATCTAGTCTAAATCCAGATTCTCTGCCTCCTGCTCCAGCCAAACCAGATAGATATTATATAGTGCCTGACTCGCACAAATTCCTTTACAAAAGCCCTTTTGCTGACCCAGAGACAATCTCCCAGGTTCCCAAAGGGGCTAAGGCTTCTATGGCTAAAAATCCTGTACCCTCTGAAAGGGACTCCAGAGCACTAGATAGGTGGGGGAAGAAGGTTTACACCTCAGCTACTCTAGCTATGAGAGCACCAAATTGTCAATTTCACATGCTGAAATGCCAGCAATTCCTAATGTCTCAAATAAAACAAAAGATGAGCATGCACCCTCAACAGTCTGAATTCAAAGAAATGCAGGATCTGTTGCATGCAGCTGAACAGGTGGGCAAACATACTTCACAATGTGGCTTTGATTCCTTGGAAGCTTCCTGTAGAGCAGCTGTTATTGGGTCTGATGTACGTTGGCATGCTTGGTTAAAGGAACAAACACTGCCTGATCATGTTAAAGCAAAGTTACTAGATGCACCCTTACAGCAGGATGTCTTATTTGGGGTTAAAGCAGAAGAGGTTTTAAAGAAAATGGAGGATAAGGAAAATTCTATGCAGACTGTCAAAGATTTCTTACAGGTACAACCCCCACGCTTCAGCAGAAATTGGCCAGCAAAAAATTGGTCCTTTCCAGCTTCTGACAGAGCACAGAGGGGTAAATACAGACGCCCTAGGGGCAGAGGACAAGCACAAATCCCTTACAAACCTTGCCAATGGGGAACTGCAACACAGGAGGGAGGAGAAGACAGGTCCCAAACTACTAGAAGACAAACACAATGACTTAAACCTCAAACTGCCAAGCAGAAATCTCTTGGCAGCTCCCTTGGGAGGAAAATTAGCATTTTTTATAGACAATTGGCGCATTGTCACAAAGGACAAATGGGTCCTAGACATTATCTCACAAGGATACAGATTCCATTTCCACACCTTGCCAAGGATAAAAGGAATGCCAAACTTGCCAAAAAAAAACAATGGGCAGAGGCACAAAAACAAATTGCAGCTCTCATGGACATGAGAACCATTCAACTGGTACCTACACAGGAGCAAGGCCAAGGATTTTACTCAAGGCTCTTTCTAGTCCCCAGAAAGGACAATGCTTGGAGACCCATTCTGGACCTTTCAATTCTAAACACCTTCTTGCAAGTACCCAAATTCAAGATGCTAACACTATAGGGGCTTCTTCCCATGTTGGGCAAGAAGGCTTGGCTAGTAACGTTGGACCTCAAGGAGGCATACCTGCATGTCCCTATCAGACAAAATTGCAGAAGATACCTCCGTTTCATTGCAGGTTCAACCCATTACCAATTCTCTGCACTGCCCTTTGGCTTATCTACTGCACCCAGGGTCTTCACAAAATGCCTGGCACCAGTAATTGCATACTGCAGACAAAGAGGAATTCAAATATACCCATACCTGGATGACTGCCTCATCCAAGCAGAAAGCAAGGACATTCTCTTACAACATCTGACTTTTGTAAAACACCTTCTAAGTTGCCTAGGGTACACAGTAAACGGAAAGAAATCAAAATTGGTGCCCTCACAAAATATGACATTCCTGGTGCCAGCTTGAATACAAAGGCCCCGATGGCTTATCTGACGCCAGACAAACAACTACAACTAACTCAGTAATTCAAAATAATGGCAACAAAAACCCAACTCCCTGCAAGAAAAATTCTGCAGGCCTTGGGCTTCATGGCATCTTGCATACTACTAATACCATTTGCAAAACTGCATATGAGGAAATTACAATGGTACCTGAAAAGCGTATGGACTCAACCCAGCCACAGCTTGGAAACAATGATACCTCTTATTCCCTGCCTTCAACAGGAGCTTCTATGGTGGTCACAGGCATGTCACCTCAACAAGGGTCAGCGTTTCACTTTACCCCCAGCCAGGCAAACTATGACAAAAGATGCATCGGACTATGCCTGGGGGGCACAGATGGCAGGACAGTGCGTTCAGGGCATATGGACTGCAGATCAAAGGAATCTGCACATCAGTCAAAAAGAAATGCTAGCTGTACAGAATGCTCTGACAGCCTTCAAGGACCTCTTACATCCAGGACAGCTTATAATAAGGACAGACAACACCACAGTAATGTGGTACATAAACAAACAAGGGGGTACACACTCCTACCATCTATGTAGGCAAGCCATGACCTTGTGGAACACAGCACTGGCTTACCAAGTTTA
Source organism: Protopterus annectens (assembly GCF_019279795.1). Lineage (NCBI taxonomy): Eukaryota > Metazoa > Chordata > Ceratodontiformes > Protopteridae > Protopterus > Protopterus annectens. The sequence continues at coordinate 1,705,470,358 of NC_056725.1, read as the reverse complement.
ATTACACGCTCAATTCCTGCCAGGAAAAAATAACACATTGGCAGACTACTTAAGCAGAAACATCATGGATCCCCACGAGTGGAAACTGGATCCACAAGTATTTGCAATGATAACTCAAAAATGTGGGCGCCCAGACATAGACCTGTTTGCCAACCCCCAAAACTATCAGCTTTCAAAATTTTGCACAAGGACATTTCACCATCAAGCTTGGAAAGTGGACGCACTCTCAGTCATTTGGAAAATACTGACAGTATATGCCTTTCCCCCATTGCCCCTTCTCACAAAGGTGCTGCTGAAAGGATGGAGAGACCTTGAATAATACTCATTGCCCCGGACTGGCCACGCCAGCACTGGTACCCCCTACTAAGGAACATGGCCCAGGGCCCACCATGGATTTTACCACAAATTCCTCATCTACTCACACAGCAAGGCAGTCAGATTCTACACAGCCAGCTCAAAACCTTAAATTTGGCTGCATGGCACATCACCTAAGCAACCAGCCAGCCCCTCTTTCACAGGCTGTTATGGATATCAGTCTGGAGGCCAGGAGGCCCAGCACCAGGAAAGCCTACTCAGACAAATGGAAAAGATTTTGCCCCTGGAACCAAGCTTAAGGCCAAAATACCCTTCAGCCGGACATGCCTCAGATTCTACAATATTTAACTGAGATGTTACACAAAGGACTTTCTTTTTCATCTATTAAAATCCACGCCTCAGCTATTTCAGCTCACTACAACACGGATCCTCCCTTATTTTCACATCCACTTCTAAGGCAGTATCTCAGAGGGGCAAAAAACGTTAGGCCTCCCAGGAGAGCGCCAGCAACAACTTGGGACCTAAATTTTGTTCTGGAAAAACTTACGCTGCCACCTTTTGAGCCAGCTTTCTCAGCTGACTTAAAGTTTATATCATGGAAGACTGCCCTGCTGCTAGCAATTGCTTCAGCCAGAAGAGTCTCGGAGCTACAGGCACTAATGGCAGTAGAGTCTTTCCTCATTTTTCATCAAGACAGAGTTTCTCTACGAACCAACCCCTCCTTTATGCCAAAGGTGGTATCCAGTGTGGCTCTAAATCAAACCATCCACTTACCCACCTTCTTTCCAAATCTACAACAAAGGAGAAAGACTCCTGCATTCCTTGGACATTCACAGGCAACTACGTTACTACTTGGATAAAACTAAGGCTTTCAGAAAATCTGACCAACTTTTTGTATCCTATGCTACAGCATCACAAGGAAAGGCTATCTCAAAACAGACCATTTCCAAATGGATAGGACATTGCATATGTTTTTGCTACACCCATCATGGAAAACCAGTTCCTGCTAGCATAAGGCCCCACTCCACCAGGGCAGCAGCTACATCTACAGTCTTCCTCAGGGGGGTGCCAACCAAGGATATTCTGGAAGCTGCAACTTGGAGTTCAGTACACACCTTCACCAAACACTATCACTTACCACTTTACTCTAAGACTAGAACTGGCTTCGCCACTGCAGTTTTGCAGGGCCTTCTAGCCTCCTCTATCCATGTTTGACTCCACCTCCCATCCTTAGCTTTGGGATTCTACCCAAGTGTGATGACTGCAGCAGGGTAACACGATGAACATAGTACAGTTTTGTACTTACCATAAATGTAGTTGCTCGAGTGTGTATACCCTGTTGCAGTCCAGGTTACCCTCCCTCCATCCCCTCTGACCTAACTAAAACCTTTCAATACCTTAAAATCTGATACAACCTTTGTGGTGTATTTGCTTATAGCTGGAGGGATGTTTTGTTTGTGCTAAGCTTTTATTATTGGTACTATCTACTGACCATCTTTTGGGGGGGGCACCTGACATCTGGGGTAAGAAAAACTTAAGAAAATGGCATTGGATGCCTCTTATATACCCCTGGCGCACTGACGTCAGGGAAGAAGCGACAGCAGCCGACGCCGGACCAAGACTTTAGAATTCGGGCCAACTGCGGAACCGCCTGACGGCAGGATAACCCAAGTGTGATGACTGCAGCAGGGTATACACTCGGACATCTACATTTATGGTAGGTACAAAACTGTACTGTTTATTAACAAACAGCACGTAAAACGGATGCAACACAACACGTTTTTCATCTAATGCACAGACTTCAGACAACGAACAATAAATAAAGACCAATTATATATTAAAAGTAAGTAGGCAATTCATTCAAATCTTCCAATAGAAGCATCTCATGAATATATATTATGTAGTATTGTCATACCTAGTTCCTGAATCAAATATACATAGCCAACTTCCACATCCAAAAAATGATCACATGAACTTCACTTTTGTTGAAGATATATAAATTCAAACCAGTTAAAAACAACTTTCAAGCATTTTATATAAGTCCATAAATGTATAAAAATTGATGTAGTATTAAGCCTCAAAGAAATAGATTCACGAGAAATTATGAAGCCAAAACTTCAACCTACACTCCCCTCTAGTGGCCGAACTATTAATAGCAGCAAATAGACATAAATACGCCTGCATAAATTCAATACCTAAATATATTTAAAATGTAAATAAAAAAGTAAATAAAAAATGTACTAACAGGTGAGAATTCATAAATACCTCCAAAATAAATAATTCCTATAAATAAATAATAATGTAGAGGAATGATGATCGTAATACATATATATCCCCTAAACTCTATAAAAGTCCTTTAATAAAATATACTAACAATGGATACAGCTATATGGAACAAATTTTATTGTATTATAATCTAGCAGCCCTCATTTTTAGAAGTGGGGCTAGGGAAACAGTCATTTAAACCAGGGAACTTATTGGCTTCCAAAATAACCTGCCAATACAGTTCCCGGTATTCTATCTTAGTTTCCCATAAACCACCCCTTTCATCTTTATGAACTTCTTCTATAATAAAAAACATATATTTAGCTAGAGGACAACTGCATTAGTAATTTTTCTATTTTTTATATCGTTAATATGTTCAGACACTCTTCTCCTAATCTTCCTCTCGGTTTTTCCTACATAAAAACTTGAACAGATTTTACAAATAGCAATATAAACAACCCCAAAAGAGTCACAAGTACTGTGAATTTTACCCTTAATCTCTATTCCTCTAGACTCAATGAAGACACTGCTAGTATCAGCCATCCACGGACATTGGGGACACATCTTGCATGAAAATGTAGCATGGACCTTCATAGATTTATTTTTTTCATCTCTTTGTTGTGGTGTCAACCAATCTTTAATGTTCCGTCCTCTTCTAAAAACAATTTTAACAGGTGTATTTTCATTTATATTAAGGTCGCTAATCCTAATAAATTTGTCCCATTCTTTATCAAAGACTTTTTGGATAATACCAGCATCTCCACTAAAGTCAGTGATAAAAACCCTATCATGATAATTCCCTCTAATCTTAGTGGTATCCATGAAATCAGTTGTAGTAGTATATTCTAAATCAGTTAAAGAAGCGGGTTCTGTACCCAAAATGGGTCGAAATCTATCCCCTCTCCTTCCAGTAACTTCATCTTTAATTTTCAAAATAAATTCTAAAGGATATCCCTTTTCAAGAAAAATTTGGACCAAAAATTCACGTTCTTCAACAAAATCTTGGTCGTCAGATGTCATTCTTGAAATTCTGACAAACTGACCTTTCACAATGCTTCTTTTCTGGTGAATGGGGTGTCCACTAGTAAAATGTAAATAACAGTTGGAAAAAGTTTTCTTCCTAAACACTTTAGATTTAAAATGACTGTTGTCTTTGATTAATGTGATATCCAAAAAATTCATATCTTGAAAACTAATTTCATAAGTAAATTTAAAAAATTCAGTAGTATTGTTAATATATAGTATAAATCCATCTAACTTTTCTTTTGTATCTTTCCAAAATATAACTATATCCTCTAAAAAAATGTTTGTAAAGACACCAACAATCTTTATATACACTATGATGGATAAACTTCATCTCCCAGGTGTTCAAAACCATGTTCGCATAGATAGGGGCACATCTTGCCCCCATCTTTATACCACTTTTTTGTTGGAAGAATTCTCCTTGAAAATATATATAATTATATTTCAGGACCGTCTCCATTAATACTGTACAAATATATACCTCATCATCACTTAAATCTCCACAAAACCTTATGGCTTCTTCAAACCATTCAAGACCTATATCATGTGGTATACAGCCAAAAAGGTCAACCACATCAATTGTCACAAAAATGAGGTCATCATTAAACAAATTTTCTTTTACACTATAAAGAAAGTCCCAATAATCTTTCAAAAAAGACAAACCTTTCATCATAGATTTTTTTACTTTAATATCAATGTACCTAGCCAGGGGAGAAATTGCTGAACCTTCAGCAGCTACTATAGGACGAAGGGGCAGGTCCAAAGAATTCTTATGGACTTTTGGAATCCCGAAAATTGAAGGAATTTTCGGCTTGTCATTGTGTAAAAAATCAAACAAGTCCTTATCAATAAAACCTTCAAGAATTAAATCATATAATATATAAAATATTTTCTTGTAACCAATATGTATTTCATTTTTGGATATACTACCATATTTAGACTCCTCAAGTAAACTATTCAACATTTTTGCTTCATAAGTAATGTTGTTCATTAGGACAATACCGCAATTTACCGCAGATTATTTTGGAAGACAACCTGGTTTAAATGACTAGGTTTCCCTAGCCCCAGTTCTAAAAATGAGGGCTGCTAGATTATAATACAATAAAATTTGTTCCATCTAGCTGTATCCATTGTTAGTGTATTTTATTAAAGGACTTTTATAGAGTTTAGGGGATATATATGTATTATGATCATTATTCATCTATATTATTATTTATTTATAGGAATTATTTATTTTGGAGGTATTTATGAATTCTCACCTGTTAGTACATTTTTTATTTACATTTTTTATTTACATTTTAAATATATTCAGGTATTGAATTTATGCAGGCGTATTTACAAGTCTATTTGCTGATATTAATAGTATGGCCACTAGAGGGGAGTGTAGGTTGAAGTTTTGGCTTCAAAATTTCTCGTGAATCTATTTCTTTGAGCCTTAATACTACATCAATTTTTATACATTTATGGACTTTTGCTTGAAAGTTGTTTTTAACTGGTTTGAATTTATATATCTTCAACAAAAGTGAAGTTCATGTGATCATTTTTTGGATGTGGAAGTTGGCTATGTATATTTGATTCAGGAACTAGGTATGACAACGGACTTCAAAGATGGCCGCCAGATAGGAAGCACACACTTCTGCCTGCTCTAGAACTATCAGTTAATCTATCCAAATCATCTGTGTCTACCTTATCGAATAAAAACTATAAGCATCAAAGCTCATTAGGGGATTACTAAACTTACTTTTCTGATCTTCAGTTTCGGAAAAAAAAAGGAAGAAAAAGATAGAAACTTACTTGGATGTAGTAATCCCTCTACATGGTGGCACAGTGGTGATCAAGGTTACATGTGCTTCCACCTTTCAGTCTTCAAATTGCCTAATCAAATAAACAAAGATACTTCACTCAAATCAAAATGGAACAGATGGAATAACAAACTACTAAATCTAGATTCTTTCAAATTAACTCTCCAGAAAAAGAACTCTCTTCAAAAAGGCAAAAGACAAATAAATCACAATCTGAAGCAACTAAACAGACCCAAAAAGTGAACAGCCATTCACATTAGAAGACCTCAAATATGCTCTTGTCCCTCTTCAGTCAGAAATACAATCTTTCTCAACAAAGCTAACAGCTTTCGGAAGCAATCTGGAACACATGACAGTAAGAATAGAGCAAAATGAAGGTAAAATTCTAGATAATGAACTGGAAATACAAAAACCACAGAATGAGGCCTCAGAAAGGGATAACATCATCACAGAAATGAAACAGAAAATTATTGACTTGGAAGCGAGAGCCAGACGAAATAACATCCTAATTAGAGGAATACTGGAGAAGTATGACCAAACACAGTTACAAGGAATTGCAAAATAAATCATTGACAAAATAATAGAAAATAAAGGCACAGCTAAAAATATAGAAATAGAGAGAATTCACAGACCTCTTAGAAAATCCCAATCATCTGATATCCCAAGGCAAGTCTATGCTAGAATCCTAAATGCAGATCATGCTCATTCTGTAATAATGAATGCCAAAAACAAGAAAAGCATCACATGGAACGGTTATAAAATAACTATAGCACAAGACCTTCCACTCCCAATTAAGCAATCAAGACAAGATGTTCTTCATCTCACATTGCTGCAGTCATAACTTATGGGTAGTCCGCTGTCCTCGGTCGGCCCGAATACCAAAGTATTAGGCTGACGTCGGTCATGGGCGCTCAGATCTGACGTCAGAGCGTCAAGGTATTAAAGCGCATGACCGACGTCATTTCCTCAGTCTTTTTTGCCGCATGGTCCGAAGCAGAAGCAGCGTTTGCAAGTGCCGTTCGGCGTTCTGAAATTTTCGTATTCTGAGTTTCAGACCGAAACCAAGTTGGGCTAAGTACCCCGTTGGGGAATATTTTTGTTTTTTCTTGCCTCAGTTATTTCTGGATGTCAGAAAAAGTGAATAATTGTATTTCTTGTGGGAAACAGATACCGCATAGGGATTACCACTCTCTTTGTATTCCTTGTTTGGGACCTGAGCACGACGTAGTAGGGTGTCGCTTTTGTGCTAGATTTAATAAGCGCACCATTAAACGTAGGTTAGATTGTGCTAGGCTTGTCTTCGGTAAGCGGTGTAATTACAATATGCCGTCGGATCCTCCGACGCCCGCTACCGCGAAGAAGCGCAAAGATAAATCTTTAAAGCCCAAGCAGGATGATTCGTCTGTTCCGGACGCCGGTTCTTTAGACACTATGGTGGATTCGGTTGAACCGGCCGAGGTTCCAACTGAGTCTCAGGGGGAGACGTTGGTTTTGCAAGATGTGGCCTCTCAGGAGTCAGGTCAGGCTGAGGGGGCCTCTCAGGTTGTGGTTCTCCCTTCTTTGCCTAAGGTGGTTAGGCCTTCTCCTTCTGTCTCTAAGGTACCTTCCAAAGGCAGGCCTGGTTTGCCTGCCACAGGTGTCAGTCCTAGTTCTGCAGGTTCTGTGCCAAAAAACACATGCTTAAAATGACAGAAGATTTAATTACTTTAATCAGGGGTTCTATGCCCCCTCCTGATAAGAGACCTAGGGTGGAGCCAGAAATGGAAAGTTTGGAACAGGCTTCAGATTACTCAGAGTCTTCAGCTGAAGACATTCAGGATTTACCTCCTTATTCTGATTCAGACGCAGAGGATTCCACTCCTTCTGCTTCTCCTCCAGAGGATTTTTCTTTTTCAGAAACCCTGCATTCTATGAGGGAGCATTTTAAATGGGAAGGTCAGGATTTCTCAGATTCCCGGAAGAGGCTTAGGGAATTTTTGTTTTTACCACAGCATAGGCCTTTGGCTATACCTCCTGTTTTGGATGTTGTTCAAGATGTTTTCTCTGAGGCTTCCCTTAATCCAGACTCTTTGCCTCCTGCTCCAGTTAAGCCGGATAGGTATTACAGGGTGCCTGAGGCTCATAAATATCTGTATAAGAGCCCTAGGGCCGACCCAAAAACTATTAGCCAGGGACCTAAGGGTGTCAGGGCTTCTGTTGTTAAGAATCCAGTTCCTATGGATAAGGATGCTAGAGCTTTGGAAAGGTGGGGTAAGAAAGTGTATACCTCTTCCACTTTAGCAATGAGGGCTTTGAATTGCCAGTTTCATATGTTGAAGTACCAGAATTTTCTCCTTACTCAGTTAAAATCTAAAGTGGATGCTTTGGCAGAGGGCATAGAGTGTAAGGAATTACAGGATTTGGTACATGCCTCTGATCAGGTGGGTAAGCATGCTTTGCAGTGTGGTTTTGATGCTTTACAGGCTTCTTCCAGGGTGGCTGCCACTGGTTCAGTTATTCACAGGCACGCCTGGCTTAAAGATCAGAATTTGTCAGAGCATGTCAAAGCTAGGATTTTAGATGCTCCTTTGCAGTCTGAAGTTTTGTTTGGTTCTCCTGTGGAGGCTGTCTTGAAGAAAATGGAAGACAAGGCTAAGTCTATGCAGACTGTTAAAGATTTTTTGCAGGTGCAGCCCCCTAAGTTTAGCAGGAACTGGCCTGCTAAGGGTTGGACTTACCCTTCTTCTGATTCGCAGTCTAGGGGTAGATCTAGACGTGGTAGGGGCAGAGCTCAGAGTTCCTTCAGGCCTAGACCGTGGAGTTCACCAGCACAATCTACAGGTGAGGGCAGGGGCCAGTCCTTTCGTAAACAGGCCCAATGACCTGCATTTCCAGCTGCCAGATCCTTCCTGTCTGGCAGCTCCTTTGGGAGGAAAGTTGGCACTCTTCAAGCAAAATTGGTTTCTAGTCACCCAGGACAAATGGGTGTTGGACATTATAGACCGAGGCTACAAGTTTTATTTCCACACATTGCCTCCTTTCAAAGGCATGCCAGACGTTCCTCCTCAGCAAAGGGTAGAGGCTCACAAACAGATTTCTTTACTTCTTCAAATGGGGGCTATACAGCAGGTCCCTCTGTCAGAAGTGGGCCTCGGATTTTACTCTCGCCTATTTCTGGTACCAAAGAAAGGAAACACTTGGAGGCCAATTTTGGATTTATCTATCCTCAACACATATCTGGACATTCCAAGATTCAAAATGTTGACGTTGCAGCAACTTCTGCCTCTGTTGGGCAAAGATCACTGGATGGTAACTCTGGATCTCAAAGAGGCTTATCTTCATGTTCCTATCAGGCCTAGTTGCAGGAGATTCCTGCGTTTTCGGGCTGGGACTTTACATTATCAGTTCTCTGCATTGCCCTTTGGCTTATCTACTGCGCCCAGGGTATTCACAAAAGTTCTGGCTCCAGTGATAGCCTTCTTCAGGTTAAGAGGAATACAAATTTATCCTTATTTAGACGATTGCCTGATTCTTGCTCAAGACAAGCACGAGCTTCTTCACCATCTACAGTATGTTATGACAGTGCTAAGGTGCCTAGGGTATTCTGTGAACGAAACAAAGTCCAGTCTAGTACCCTCTCAGGAAATGTGCTTTCTGGGTGTGAGACTGAATACAGCTTCCCAGATGGCCTTTTTGACCCCGGACAAGCAAAAGAATCTTTCACTTTACTTCCATCAATTGTCTCTACGGTCCAGGCTGACTGCAAGGACAGTCCTTCAAGCCTTGGGGTTCATGGCATCTTGTATTCTGGTGCTTCCCAATGCCAAACTGCATATGAGGAAGCTACAATGGTATCTCAAAATGTTTGGACACAACACTGCCAAGATCTGGACACTGTCATTCAGATAATACCTTGCATTCAAAAGGAATTTTTGTGGTGGGCTCAGGAATGTCACCTAAACAAGGGACTCTCTGTGACCCGACCAGAGGCGAGTCAGATTTTAACGACGGATGCCTCGGACAAGGCTTGGGGAGCACACCTCAATGGAAAATGGGTTCAAGACACGTGGCCTGCCAGACTTCAACATTTACATATCAACTTGAAGGAAATGTTAGCAGTCCAGTTTGCATTGATGGCTTTCAAGGATTTACTTCTCCCAGGGAAGGTGTTGATTCAAACAGACAACACTACTGTCATGTGGTACATCAACAAGCAAGGGGGAACCCATTCGTACCCTCTTTGCAGGCAAGCTATGATTTTGTGGGAGACTGCTCTCAGTTTGCAACTCACTCTTCAAGCAAGGTTTCTGCCAGGAGCACAGAACTCCTTAGCAGATGTTTTGAGCAGACGGATAGTGGATCCCCACGAGTGGAAATTGGATCCTCATGTATTTCGACAGTTGACAATGATATGGGGGACTCCAGACATAGATCTGTTCGCTTCTCCACTAAATTTCCAGGTGCCAAAGTTTTGCACAAAGATGTTTCATCCCACAGCTTGGAAAGTGGATGCTCTATCATTCAGTTGGAGCAATCTTCACGTCTATGCCTTTCCGCCACTGCCTCTACTTACAAAGGTTCTCTTGAAGGTCAGACAAGACAAGCCCTCCATGATTCTAATAGCTCCAGACTGGCCTCGACAGCACTGGTGCCCTCTGCTGAGGAGTTTAGTACGGGAACCTCCTTACCCTTTGCCTTTGATTCCACACCTTTTGACTCAGGAGGGCAATCATTTCCTCAATGTCAGGATTCAGTCCCTGCATCTAACAGCCTGGCATATTCTGTTTTAGAACCTGGAGGGTCGCAGCTTCCTCAACAAGTTTTGAATGTTATTTTGGAGGCCAGGAGGCCTAGTACGAGGAAAGTTTATGCTGATAAATGGAGGAGATTTTTTATTTGGAGCAAAGCAAAGAGCTTTGATGTTTCTAGGCCTGATTTGAGTGTTTCTCTTCAATATCTTACAGAATTATTGGACAAGGGTTTGTCTTTCTCCTCTATAAAAGTTCATGCTGCAGCCATTTCTGCTCACTATGACTGTGACCCACCATTGTTTTCTCATCCTTTGTTTAAGCAATTCCTTAGAGGGGCAAAGAACATAAGACCCCCGCGTAGAGCTCCTACTCCTGCCTGGGATCTCAATTTTGTGTTGGAAAAACTTACTTTACCTCCTTTTGAACCTGCAGCTACAGCTGAGTTAAAGTTTTTGTCTTGGAATACTGCTTTTTTGTTGGCCATTACGTCTGCTAGAAGGGTTTCTGAATTACAGGCTCTAATGGCAGTTGAACCCTTCCTAATTTTTCATAAGGACAGGGTATCTCTGCGTACTAACCCTACTTTTATGCCTAAAGTGGTTTCAAATGTGGCCTTGAACCAATGTATTCATTTGCCTACTTTTTATGCAGATCCCCAAAATAAAGGGGAGAAAATTTTGCACACTTTGGATATTCACAGGCAGTTGCGTTATTATTTGAGCAAGACTAAAGGGTTCAGACAGTCTCAGCAGTTGTTTGTTTCTTTTGCTTTGGGTTCTCAGGCAAACCTGTTTCAAAACAAACTATTTCTAAATGGATTGGCCTTTGTATTGCTTTTTGTTATTCTCATCATGGTAAGGAGATTCCAGCTGGAATCAGGCCTCACTCCACTAGGGCTACTGCCACTTCTACTGCTTTTTTAAGGGGGGTAGCTACTAAAGATATTTTGGAAGCAGCTACTTGGAGTTCAGTGCACACTTTTTCTAAACATTATCATCTTCCTCTTTATTCCAAATCGAGGGCTGGATTTGCCACTGCAGTCTTACAGGGCATTTTGGCAGCTCCCAATGCTTTATGATTTTGCCAGCCTCCCTTTACCTCTGCTTTGGGATTCTACCCATAAGTTATGACTGCAGCAATGTGAGATGAAGAACATAGTACAGTTTTGTACCTACCATAAATGTAGATGTTCGAAGATCCACATTGCTGCAGTCCACTTTACCCTCCCTCCTTCCCCCTCTGTAGTTTGGAGTGGTTGTATGGTTTGGGTTGTAGCTGTTTTTTGTACATGGTTTTCGGGAGTTATTCTATTTTTGGCTGTTGCCTTTATTTTTAGGGCCTTCTGACATCTGGGGCAAGAAAAGACTGAGGAAATGACGTCGGTCATGCGCTTTAATACCTTGACGCTCTGACGTCAGATCTGAGCGCCCATGACCGACGTCAGCCTAATACTTTGGTATTCGGGCCGACCGAGGACAGCGGACTACCCATAAGTTATGACTGCAGCAATGTGGATCTTCGAACATCTACATTTATGGTAGGTACAAAACTGTACTTTTTATCGCCCTTTTGCAGCTACCTGATAAACAAGAACATTAAATTCCAAATGAAGTACCCGGCAGTCCTCTGTTTCCAACATAATAACGTGAATTATGCAATAAATTCTGTGCAGGAGGCCAAATCTATATTTACTGCTGCTTTCAAAGAGCTACCTGCAAATATGGCTTAATATCATTCTGACAGTTGATTTTTGCCCAGCGATGATCACCCGACACACTTTGTCGTTGCAGTAAGGTACATAATAAGTCAAAAACTGAGTTTAAGCTGTAATCATTCTTTTAGCGTCCTAAAATTCCATAGTTGGGCCTAGACCACATATTCAAGCTTTCAAACCTTGCACCCTGACTTCGCAAACACATCCGGGTCAAGGAGAAAGAGGAAGGGAGATGGGGAAGAGAAGAGAGAAAGGAAAAAGTGGAAGTAATGCAAAGAATCCAAAAGGAATGTAAATAAGCGCGCCACACACTCCTCGTTATGATGAAGTAAACCAGATAGAATTCCTAACCTATAAGTTGCACTTCAATTATACTGGCTTGAATAAGCTTAACAATAAGATTATAAATCTGCCCATCTCTCGCATTGAAAAGTTTTATATGGCCCCAAACAAACTCAATCTACAACTCATTTGGAAGACTATTTGTCATAAAGATCCTAAACAAGAACAGAAATACTATATTTTGAATTGAGTTTCAGCCCAACACAATAAATAAACATTTCAATATTCAGTTGTCCTGGATATTGACTCAGTAGAATCGTCGGAATCTCAGACAATCAACTATGAACACACACCCATTCTGAGTGGCTTGCTGTCTCCTTCCTACTCATATCTTGGTATGCGCTTAAGCGGAGCTAAGACAACAAGCAATTAAAGAACCTGCACACACTCAGTGAGGTTTTCAATCTCAAGGGGAAGCTTCCTTCCTTACTTTTGGGGGAATAGCATTGTACACATCATCGGAACTAAACGACATATACAGCATCTATATTATGTATACAAGAATAACGAAATGAGCATGTCACTCGCTTACTTACGCTGTGAGTTGGTCTGTGGTTTAGATCCAGTAAAATGTGACACAGACACTAAAGGATTGCTGTGCATCAGTTGCCCTCCAAGGAAATACCCAAAACTAACATATAGGTCATACCTTCAGTGGTCAACTAAATAAGCAAATAACCATCTCCAGTATATTTCTCATTCAAGTGTAAATAGGCCAATATTCAATATGCTACGCATACCTGACTCTCCGTGCTCTTCTACCAAACTTGTTAAAGTGGAAACATAATCCTGTACTCAGAGGCGTGGCTTGGAACTAACTATTAAGTGAATCCTATTTTAGCATGTGCTGAACAAGGAAGCAATGACGAGAGTTAAGCAACTCATGAAAGGGATATGCATGAAGCCGCACAAGCAAGCAAATTTCACTAACTTATAATAGTTTTATATAATTTGAACAATTTCCTGGTATTTGCACACAGAGACACTCGTTTGGTTTACTCCACAATAACTAGTTGGCATTCCAAGATCTGAAGTGTGCTACGTTTAGATTCTGCTGTCACAACCAATGGATGTCACCATAAGAAGCACTATATCTTACCAGGGAACCAAGTATTGGTAGGATAGCCCAGGGGGATGTCTTGACTGTTTTAAAGTTAGACTCTTTATCTGGGTCTCAAAATACATGACACACTCAGTAGTAAAATTAGATTTATGTAATAAGGTTACCAAATTATTACTTTATGTTAGTACTTATTTCGGATGCTTGACCATATTTAAAGGTAATTCTAGTAATGACAATGTACCATTACACATACACACACTCAAGCACACATACACACACACAGACGCACTCACACGCATACATGCACACACATACATGCACATACACGCCTGCATACACAACTACATGTCGCTGAAAGGATATGCTGATAATCATTGAATAGTATCTTGCTTTTAATTTTAAATCATCTTCCCCACTCAAGAACGTAACATTTGGACAGTAGACAATAGGAATAATTATCTTTAAGAGTAGTTTGACCCTCTTCCTAATAAACACCACAAAAGGTTTAATAGCTCAGATCTTCACAAAGAAGGCTTCGAGCATCCACTAAGGATTAAGTAATTATGTCCCAACACAAATAGAAGCAGGGAGCTGGCTCAAGTTGTACCATCTATCGAAGACATGCTATCCACTCAAGTATAATTGATTACTAAGACAATAGAGAAGAAACCTTGAGTCAACAGCCATGCTCAGTAAGATCCCTCTCATACATGGAAACAAAAGAGGGAAATATAGTATATGAATTACAGTGGTCCCTCCTATACCCAATTCCAAAACAAAGTAATCCAAGTCTAAGCTTATATTTGTAAAAATTCTTTAACTATAGACTCTTTTTTGGGTTCTACCTATATCTGAATGTCTGCTAGACTATGAGCGAATACCTTCACGATGCAGAATGAATGTATATACAAGGATGCAATTAAGGGATAAAGGTGGGATACCGTAGGCTGCTCTATGTAATGCTCTCACCTATAACAGTACGAACCATGTTAATATAGGTGTAAAAACTAACCCGTTAACACTAAGAAATATTTGACTCTGGTAATGGATGAGCTCAACTGTTAAGAAAACGGAAGAAAAGAAGTGGAAAATGTGTACTGAAATATTCATAACAGAAAACTTGACCATCTTCATGCCCTAAAGAGTTCTAAAATCATAATAGTGTGGATAAGCTAGAGGTTATATAAAAATAATTATATTCTATCTAGATACTAGTCTGAGCCAAGGTCTAAATATCACACTTGAACTGCCCCAACTTTTTTATCAAGGAAGTCATCATAACTAATCCATGACACATGGTTATAAAGAGAATGATTGCAGGCACGAAATATAGGAATGTGCTGGAAAGATGGATCTTAGAAAGAAAATAGTTTTTTGTAATATAGTTTGGTTTGTAAATATGTTCTTATTACCTCTCACAGACAAAAGGAGCTTAGTGGTTAGGCACGGGAGGGCTCTGTGGGGGGATGGTTGTCACTCATGGACCCGTATATCATCCCCATTTATCTCAGTACTCTACCCATACCATATACTCGAACATACCTGTCACACACATACCAGATTTAAAACACAGATGAATTTCTACATTAGTTTCCAAAACCAAAAAGTAGCAAATAACAAAAAAGAAAAATGATATCTCTGGAATCATGGAATGTTAAAGGTCTCCAGAATATTAAGAAAAGAAAGTTAATCCTACATTTAATATTCAAATCAGATGCTAAGATAATGCTTATACAGGAAACACATATGTCTAATTCTTAATGGTTAAAAGAAACAAAACGGAATTAGATAAAAGCAATTATAGCTGCTGGTAACGATACTGCTTCTAAGAGTGTAGCAATAATAGTTAAAAACTCCTTCAAAGGCAATATAATAACAAGTGAATATGTCCCAAATGGAAGGTGGTGTTATTTAGATTGTACCCTCCCTTCTTTTAATAGGAATATTTTAATACTTAACGTCTACGCCCCTTGCTTGCATCAAACGGAGTTCCTCTACGATATATATTCAATTCTAGAAAAATTTCGAAATAACTTGTATCTTATTGGGGGGATTGGAATATGACTATCAGACCTGAGCTAGACAGATCTAATAAAGATAATAAGCAGTCTATCGCCCTAACAAACCTTATAAATGATCTAATGGAAGATTTTAGATTATTAGACACTTTTGAACTCTTTAGACACGACTCTAGAATTAGTAAATATACCTTCTTTTCAACTCCACATAATTCATGGTCCAGAATATACTTCTTTTTAATCTCAACATACTTTAGAAAGTTTGACATAAAACTTCATACAGATCCCAGAACCATATCTGATCACGCAAAAATCAAATTAATAATAAACGAGATCAAACTAAACACTGATAAGCAATGTAGTATAACCTGGTCCTTGAATCATAACCTATTAAAAAACAAAGAAATATGTCAGATAGTAAGAGAAACACTTATACAAACTAACAATAATTTAGAAACAGTAAATACCCCCTTAGACTTACAATGGGCAGCAACTAAAGCAACACTTAGAGTTATTCTAATACAAAGAGCATCAATACTCAAAAAACAAGATAAATCCCAGGTTGAAAGTCTAGAACATAATCTTAAAAAACTCGAATTACAATTGCAACTTACCCCAGATCCGGAGATAGAGAAGCAGATCATTTCTATTCAAAAACAAATACAAGAAATGCATATGAACCAGCTCTCCCTCACTGAAATTAAACTTCTACACAAATACTCAGAATGGGCCCAAACCCCATCTAAAATTTTAGCCAGGATAATCAACATAACACCACCCTCTTCAACAATAAAACAAATTACGTATAAAGGAAAAACTCTCAATTCAGATGAAGAAATTTTAAAAGTGTTTGAGGGAATATATCAGGAGATTTATGGACCTCACCCCATGGAAGATGAAATAGGAATTAAAAACTATTTAGATGACCTCCACTTCCCACATATAATGGACACACAGAGAGAGTTTCTTAAATCATCAATAACTGCTGAAGAAGTTTCCTTAGCCATCAACAAATTGAAAATCAGGTAAATCCCCAGGCCCGGATGGATATATAGCAGAATTTTATAAATCATTTATGAAACAACTAGTTCCAATCTTACTCAAGGTTTACAATCATATAATAGACTTTGGAATCTCAGACCTATACATAAATAACTCTAAAATGATCCTTATACCAAAAACAAACACACCTGGTAATAATCCCAATGACTACTGCCCAATAACTCTAATCAATCTAGATATAAAAATACTAGCAACAATATTGGCCCACAGATTGAATAAAGTAATACCCTCCATTATATCTGCAGAACAACTAGGATTTATGAAAGGCAGATGAGTTTGGGATAATACATTAACAACAGAAGCTATAATAAATATGACAACTAAAGACTCTTCACCGAAGTATGTTCTCTCAGTAGACGCCCAAAAAGCTTTTGACAGAGTTAATCTAAAGTTCCTGTTTAAAGTATTAGAACGCTTTGCTTTTCCTGAGGAATTTATTACTAGGATCAAAGTACTATATAACAAGGCCACAACTACTCTACAAATAAACAAAAATAATTCACACCCTATACATATAATAAATGGAACCAGACAAGGCTGCCCTCTCTCTCCATATCTCTTCAATCTCTGCTTAGAAGCTCTTCTCTTAAAGTTAAGTCAAAAAACATTTAATCACTCTGTCTATGTTTCAAAGATACTAACCAAATATACAGCCTATGCTGACGACCTCAACATCTATTTTCAATACCCTTCTACCGATCTGATAAAAAATTTAAATTCTATCGACAAATTCTCAGTAATATCTAATTATGCTATGAACAAAAGTAAATCAAAAAAAATTTCCGTTAAATCCTCTAAGCCACAAAGAGATTTTCTTTCCAGACTCTAAAGTTAAAACAGAATACTCACTCAAATATCTTGGTGTCACTTTTATGCACCCACAAAATGAAATCCCAAAAGAAAATCTGTACGCGGTCTGGACAAAAATCACAAAAGACCTGACCAGGTGGGAAAAATTAAACCTCGCTCTCCTTTCTAAGGCATCAGTCATAAAAATGAATATACTTCCAAAAATCCTATATCAATTTCAAGCCATTAGTCAATTCATGACTAACAAATTCTTTACCAAAATGGAAATAACATTAAGTAAATTTATGTGGCATCCGAAAAATGTGAGAATTAAATATAAAAAACTTGCATTACCTAAAGGAAAAGGTGGCTTGAATCTCCCCGAGTTCCAGACATACTATCATATTATTAATGCTAACCATATTATTCGCCTAATACACTATGACCCATATGATACCTCTTGGTTCCCTCTTTGGATAAAAATCTATTACCAATACCTGACCTCTTTTAATGTCAATCCAAAAGCTATCCCTTTTCTTAGTAGAAAATGTCTAAGAAATCTTAATATACATCCGATAATAATTAACAAAGTTATAAGTTTTCAATCTCTTTTTTTCTATTCTAAATATAAAGAACTCCTTAATTATGGCACAACCAATACATAAGAACCCTGAAATCAAGTTAAATAATAATATGTTAAATCTAGAAAATTACCCAATTATTAAAAAATGCACAATATGGGACTTTTATCAAATAAAAGATAAATCTTTAGACTATGCCATTGAACACCTGGAGGCAAACAAAAAATATTGCCTGATAATCAAACAAATAAGGTATCTAGTTAGCCTAAAAACCTCAGGAATCACTGTAAATCAACAAGAATTTCAGGTCTATCAACAAATTATCTCCTGTCTATTACAAAAAACGTAAATGCTTTCAAATACTTAACAATCTAATTAGGAGATACAAGTACCAAAATGAAATTTTATACTCAAATTACTGGATGTCCAAAGATGTAAATATAACAGACGAACAAAAAATAGCAGCAATAGATATAACCACAAAACTCACACCCTATAAAAAACTAATTTATACACAAATCATGATTAATAACAATGCCTACCATACACCATCCTTTCTAAATAAAATTAACCCTAACTTTTCACCTCTCTGCCCCTTTTGTCCCAACACAATTGCTGACACTCTTCACATCTTCTGGTCTTGCAAAACTGTCCATAAACTATGGTGTTCTCTGAGAGTGAAATTGGAGAGATCTGGCTATATGAAATCCACCCTCTCATGGGAAATGGCAATTTTAAACATATTCCCTAATTTCTATACATTAGAATCCAAACATCTCATAGTAATGATAAGTGCACTGATTAAATCCTATATCACTTTTAACTGGCTTAGTAGAGCTAAAATTTCATGGACAGAATTTAAAAATGTAGCTATCAAGTATGTATTGGCCAACAAACTAAAAACTGTAAGTAAAAAGAAATTGTCCTATTTTAGGAAATATTGGAGAATCCTTACTAAAATTATATTCTAATCCTAAAAACTAACATATAATGCTACACTCTACTTTACCATTAAACTAACTCATAGATAATCCTACCTCAAGGTTATAATCAGGGATAGTGTACAACATAATTTTAAAAGATAAGGTATGATCCTCTAGATAAGTTAATGATCATAAACATGGTTTCAGTCAGCTTAATATTTAAATACATTACATTTTAATGAGTGACAACCAGTGTATATAGGTGTAAATAATGTAAATAGTGTTATGATTAACGTAGTACAGTAATTAAGAATTCTCTTTATCCTTCTGTCATGCACCATGATTATTTTAATTCCATTGTTATTATCATACGATGTTGAAAAGAATGCGGTTTTGAATTGTTGTGACTTGGTAGTAATTTTGTGCTACAATACTACTTTTTGTGTAACCTGGACCTTAGATAACTTAGTTGTTATTCTTTATACTTCATGTACTAACCTTTGGTGTATAATAAGCAGAAATTTCAGATGTTCTCTTGAAAATGAAATAAAAATTCAATTTGAAAAAGGAACTAGGTATGACAATGCTACATAATATATATTCATGAGATGTTTCTATTGGAAGATTTGAATTAATTGCCTACTTACTTTTACTATACAATTGGTCTTTATTAATTGTTCGTTGTCTGAAAAAGTCTGTGCATTAGATGAAAACGTGTTGTGTTGCATCCGTTTTACGTGCTGTTTGTTAATAAACCGTTGGATTTTATCTCGAGCTGTCCGGTGCATTGTTTCTCCTCATACAGTGCTTTTTGGCGTTTACTGGTTTTGGACTTGCACTGTTCTTCCTTGTTTTGTTGTTGTTAGTGGTACAGGATATGTACGAGGGTAGTGTGACAGTGGTGAGGACTGCAGTGGGAGAGACAGATCCGTTTAAGGTGGAGGTGGGATTACATCAAGGATCAGCTCTGAGTCCTTTCTTATTTGCAGTGGTGATGGACAGGTTGACAGATGAGATCAGACAGGAGGCCCCGTGGACTATGATGTTTGCAGATGACATTGTGATCTGTAGTGAGAGTTGGAATCAGGTTGAGGAGACTCTGGAGAGGTGGAGATATGCTCTAGAGAGCAGAGGAATGAAGGTCAGCAGGGCTAAGACAGAATATATGTGTGTAAATGAGAGGGAGGGTAGAGGAATGGTGAGGATGCAGGGAGTAGAGTTGGAAAAGGTGGACGAGTTTAAGTACTTGGCTTCAACAGTTCAGAGTAATGGTGAATGTGGAAGAGAGGTGAAGAAGAGAGTACAGGCAGGGTGGAATGGGTGGAGAAGAGTGTCAGGAGTGATTTGTGACAGACTGGTACCAGTAAGAGTGAAAGGGAATGTCTACAAGAGGGTAGTGAGACCAGCTATGTTATATGGGTTGGAGACAGTGGCATTGACAAAAAGGCAGGAGTCAGAGCTGGATGTGGCAGAGTTAAAGATGCTAAGATTTGCACTCGGTGTGACAAGGATGGATAGGATTAGGAATCAGTATATTAGAGGGTCAGCTCATGTTGGACAGTTTGGAGACAAAGCAAGAGAGATGAGATTGCGTTGGTTTGGACATGTGCTGAGGAGGGATGATGGGTATATTGGGAAAAAGATGCTAAGGATGGAGCTGCCAGGTAAGAGGAAAAGAGGAAGGCCTAAGATAAGGTTTATGGACGCAGTGAGAGAGGACATGCAGGCGGTTGGAGTGACAGAGCAAGATGCAGAGGATAGGAAGAAATGGAAAGAGATGATCCGCTGTGGTGACCCCTAATGGGAAAAGCCGAAAGATGATGATGAGTAGATGTAGGTTGAATTTAAGTTAGTCATCAATGATGACACCTAGGAGTTTTGTGTGGGGTTCAGGTTTAATAATTGTGTTGTTAGAGGATGTAATAGAAAAAGTAGATTTATGGTGGGAGAGAGATCGGGGAAGGAAAAGCAATGCTTTGGTCTTTTTAGGGTTAAGAATCAGTAGATTCAGATAACTCCTTTTCAGTGGCTAGGAAGGACTGTTGGGAGAGGATATGGAGTTCAGTGATATTGCTGGAGATAGGTATGAGTGTTAAGTCATCTGCGTATTGGATGAGGGAATATTTTGTACAAGGTGTATACAGTTCATTTGTGAAGATGTTAAACAGAAGAGGGCCTAAAATGGAGGCTTGTGGTACTCCAGTTTGGACTCAGATATAGGGAGAGCAGGACAAGAGCCACTTAACTGATTGCTGCCTACTAGAGAGGTAGCCGGAGAACCAAGCAAGAGAGGCAGAGGATAAACTGAGGTTAGCAAGGTTAGTAAGCAGAATGGAGTGAGAGACAGTGTCAAAAGCTTTGGAAAGGTCAAGGAAGAGACAGGATATGAGTTGATTGTTTTCTAGAGCTTCAGCTATGGTGTCAGTTAAAGATAGGAGTGCCGTTGATGTGCTGTGATTAGGCCGGAATCCATGTTGAGAGGGAGTGAGAAGGTTATTCTGGAGGAGATAATTTAGAAGCTGTGAGTGAATACATTTCTCGAGTATTTTATGAGGGGGGATAGAATGGCAATGGGACGATAGTTAAAAGGGTCAGTTGAGTGGGGGATTGTGAAGAAAGATTTCCAGATGGAAGGGACTGTAGCTTCATGGATAGATCTATTAGTAAAATAGATATAGGATAGGCTATGGATTCAGCAGCGAGTCTGAGAAATGTAGGAGGGAGGTTGTCAGTAGAGGGACAGCATGGTTTAAGTTTCAGCAGAAGTGATTTAATGTATGAAGTAGATACAGGTTGAAAAGAGAAGAGGTATTGTTTATAAGTGTAACTTAAAGTGCTGACTGTCAGACTACCGATAGTCATATAGAAAGTAGTGCTGTAGTGTTTCTAAATGTGGGTATGTCTCTCTATATTTTTATGGAAAGTATCTAAAGTAATATGGCAGATGTTTTGTGCATTCCAAGCAGTAGTGGTAGTGTGTAGAGTACTGTAAGGCAAGTTAAAGGTATATGCCCCTTTTCCCAGTGTAGTGCGATCCTGGAGTTAGTGTATATAGTTGGGGGTGTGTGGGGGTATAGTCCCCTGCATTGGGGGTGTGTGAGGGGGTGTAGCACCTCACCTAGTTTGGTTTTATATCATCCGGTTTCTGTTAAGAAAGTAAGTAAGTAGTTTTTAAGCTCTGCAAAGAGTTAGTCATTGCTGTTGTAAGTGTGCATGTCTGTGGTTTAAAATGTAATATTTTGAAATTCAGCATTGTAAGCTTTCAGTGAAATTGAGGTTCAGTCAAATGAGTTTTCAGTATTTTGAAAATTGAGTATTTTGGTCTTGGTCATATGAGTGTTCTGTCATGTGAAGTAGATCCATATATATATATATATATATATATATATATATATATATATATATATATATATACACACACATTATATGTTGTTGTTGTGTCTTTCGGCTTTTCCCGGTTAGGGGTCGCCACAGCGAAACTCCAGTCCGCTAATAATTAGTAGTTGATTTTTACGTGCCGAGTTACCAGCCCTGCCGCACAACCTTCAACGAAGGTACGCCCATTCACGCATGTCTCCACGCAGAAGACGCTCTAGCTGAGAATCAAACCGGACAGCCTCTTACTGTGAGGCGACAACTCTACCGCAGCACCACCACCTCGGATATATATATATATATACATAAGTGATTATAGGAACTGGCAATTATGAATACATAAAATGAAAGTCTGTAAAGCAGAATGTATAGTGAAATATATAGGTAGTAGTTTGTAGCATGTTGTAGAGTTTCTTGGTGTACACTTGGGAAAAAGTTTCATTTGTATTTTATGTTTTACCTTTCATTTCAAGACAGCCTCCTACAGATATGTGCTGTGTACTGTCTTAGCATTGCATGTATTTAAAACCTGATTAGAATATACAGACAATGTTTATCTGCATGCCACAACATATTGTTTCTGGTGTCAATATTTCACTGTAGTCTAAACTATATGTTGTTTCAAGCGTTAAGTATTTCATTGTAGTACAAACTGTATGCTAAAGTAAATATTGAGGGTTGGGGTTGACATAATGGCTAGGTGCTTACCTCCTATAAAAGAGCTACAGGGTTCAATTCTCACCAATGGAAATTGGCTAGGCTTAAAATGGCCCACAAGGGCAGTTAGCTTAGTACTTTTCCTGGAGTGGCACCCATGTACCTTATGGACAGTGGCAGTCTGTAGAAATTGTCAAAATCCTGCTTGCTGACCCTTGTTATCTTTCCCCTAGCAATAGAAAATTTGGTATAATCTGGGTAAAAACTGGCTAGGCTTGTAAGGGCTCTTGAGCTGTTAGCCTCGTAATCTCCTATAAACCTATATGTAAAGTGAGGGGCTGGTCACATGACTCTAGCAATAGCTTTGGCTCAGTGAGAAAAACAAGATTACATACAATAATTTGAAGAAGTATACCAATATAAAAATGCAAAATATCGGCATATCACATGACAGTAAATCATAAGTGAAATAGAAGACTTAACCATATTTAGGAATAAAACCACTTACATTATTGCATAATACACATTTTGTACTCCTTATAATCACATATGTAATAACCAGGCAATTGACAAACATGGGTAGGAAGGCAAATCCAGTGGTGTAGCTAGGGGTGAGGTGGGGAACGGGCGAGAGGGGCAGTCCTCACCGGGCGGCAAACTTCAAAAGGCCGAATTAATTAAAAAACACTTTGTAACACCAGAGTGGCGGCATCTTCTCCTTTAAAGAGAACCATTCATGCATCGCACGCAGGGACGTCGGGAAGCATACTCACTGTGCGCACTTCAGTACAGTGGGTGTGGCAGGGGTAGCATAAGGCAGGCACTAAGGTCTAGGGGAAAAGCTAAAAAGATGTCTTCTCCTTTAAGCAAAGCCATGGATGCATCTCATGCTAATGAGGATGTAAACCTATTTTGGACTCTCGCACACACTTTAAAATAGCTGTTCCATCTGAGACTGAGAGAGAAGGTAAGTAAATAAATTTTGTGTGTGTGTGTGTGTGTGTGTGTGCGTCTGTATATAATTTACACTAGTGGTTGCTTAACTTGCTTTCATTTCTGAATGACAGAGAAAGTGTGTGTGTGTGTGTGAGATTTGAACTAGCCTAACCATTCTGTTTTATATGAAAAATAAAGTGCATGTGTGTGTGTGTGTGTGTGTGTGTGTGTGTGTGTGTGTGTGGAATTTAAACTAACCGTTCATTGCAGTACGACAAAGAAGGTGTGTGTGTGTGTGTGTGTGTGTGTGTGTGTGTGTGTGTGTGTGTGTGTGTGTGTGTGTGTGTGTGTGTGTGTGTAATTTAAACTAACCGTTCATTGCAGTACGACAAAGAAGGTGTGTGTGTGTGTGTGTGTGTTTGTGGAATTTAAACTAACCGTTCATTGCAATACGACAAAGAAGGTGTGTGTGTGGAATTTAAACTAACCGTTCATTGCAGTACGACAAAGAAGGTGTGTGTGTGTGTGTGTGTGTGTGTGTGTGTGTGTGTGTGTGTGATGAAATAGAAGAGAGAGTTGTGAGGAAAGGGGTTATTTTTATTGGGCAAGTGCACACTGGGAGATTTGAAGCTCTAGGAAAGAATGAAAATATGAGGTTATTAAATTCTTGCCCAATGAGAGGTTCAGCCGGATCTTGCATTATTGTAATAAAAAAGGAAAGAATTCTGGGCATGGTCTTAACCAAAATGGATAGGATCAGGGATGCACAGGTGAAAGGGCCATTATCCAAGAGTGATCATGTCACTGTGTAGTTTACAGTGGCTGCAATAGGAACAAGACAAAAGAGTGAATTACTTTGATCTGGAGGAGGATAAATGATGAAGTAGACACGTGAAGGGAGTGAGCAAGCAAATGAAATAGATCATGGGATACTGTGGGCTACGCATTAGGGTTTGTAGAAAAAGCAAAATGGATTAAGACTATAAGGCCAAAGTATCTGCATATGAATGCAAAGCTAATGATTAAGGCACAAGACAAGGCACACAAGCAGCATATCGGTAGACATGGGGAAGTGGGGAGGCACAGTAGCAAGAGGTATATAAAAGAACAACAAGGATGTTCAGATAAGAGGAAGGGTCTTGGCAGAAGAGCTCATTTAAGGGAAACAATATATGCCATGTGGATACAGCAGAAAAGAGAAAGGGTAGGACAGACCTGGTCAGGCTGAACTATAATGGGAGTGACACTACAGAAGAGATGGAAAAGCAGAGGAAATTAATGAATTCATACTTTGAATACCGTGATGGAAATGGAACTTAAGGAACCACAGTGTGATAGCTGTAGGGCAGTTGGAAGAAAAACGGACAAACACTAGGATAAAGCTAAAATAAAATGGAGAGGAAACTGCATCGCTGTAAGGGACGATAATGCACAGGATGAAAGTGAATGTTTCCCAAAGTCACCTGGAATCTGTCCTGTGTTCTAATGGATACCCTTTCATAGATTTTCAGCATAGGTCATTGCAGAACTGATTGAGGAGTGGAAGATACGATTGATACACCTATGCTAGAAGGGAGCAGGAAAATACAGGAAACTAAGACCACCTAGCCAAACACCAATTGCAAGGAAAGTCATAGAGAGCATTCTCTTTCTGAGTCTCTGTGGGCTTTCTCTGGATACTCTATTTTCCTTCAAAACATGCTTGTTGACTGATTATTCTAAGGTGCCTATATATATTTGTTCTGTTTACCCTCACCCTTGTGTGCCAGGTTATGACTGAAAAGGCTCTGTTATGAGCAGTTTGCTTACCTGGTGAATAAATAAAATTAATTAAATTGTCTGTTCTGCTTTAATACTATTACATGACATAAAAAAGTTTAATACTTACATAATACTGAATGACTTAATAGTGTTGTACTTTAAGTGGGGTAGGGTGCTGCATTCCTGAGCATGTCCTCCTTTGGATGAGATGCCTAGAAACTATGAACCTGTTGTCAGTTTGTCATCCATTCCCTATTGCAATATTAGCAGGTTAGCATTTTTTTTAATGTAACATAGGCAATTTATTCTTCAAGGGCAACAGGCACTTTATATTTCATGGTTTGATCTACAAATAAAGTTGTTTGTTAGCAGCAACCTCTTCATTAGTTACAGATCTCTTTAATGTGGGATTAGTTAGATGATTTTTACTTCTGCATAAATAGTGCATATTTACTGATATTGGTGGCATACCTCTCAACTCTTCAGATTTTCACAGAATGTCCAGATTTTTGCCTAATATGTTTGGTCCATTGTTCATAAAATTGTGGTTTTCTGTTAAATTAGTGGCAAATCATTAAAGACTGAAGTTATAAAGTAATTACAGACAGTTGAGTTTTAGACTTCATACTTGTCTAAAAATGGATGCTAATGCAAAACATGTAATTCTATCAACATTCTGAGTTTGTAAGAGCAATATTTAAAAATTGTCCCTATTTTGGGCCTTTGTCCCACTTTTATTTATGTCTTTGTCCAGAATTCTTGCTCTAAGAGGTTGAGAGGTATGGCAGCAGCCTGACACCTCACGCTGCTCAGACTGTAATAATACTGGGATGCATTTATTCATGACCTCCTATTATGCCGTGGCATATCAGTGAAAGAGGTACACAGTACACACTTCCTCTTTATAGATGAATCCTTGCCCTACTCATAAAAGCACAGGGTAGGGTCCAGCAATGGCCAGCCATACAGCAAAAATGCTTTGGAATATGTTGATCCGTAGACTTTATTTTTGTTCTGTTATCCAGGAGTGCCCATCTTCCTCAGCCATGTCTTTCTGTGATAATGGTATGCAACGTCTTGTGTGTGTGTGTGTGTGTGTGTGTGTGTGTGGGTGGGTGTGGGTGTGGGTGGGTGTGTGTGGGTGTGTGTGTGTGTGTGTGTGTGTGTGTGTGTGTGTGTGTGTGTGTGTGTGTGTGGGGGGGGGGGTTGATAGTGTACTGCCAGGAATCTTTTGCCTTATTCTGTCTGCAGTAGTGCAGCATGTGGACCACCAGGGTTGTTTGCCCACATGTCAGTACACTGTGAGGAACATTTGTTTTGTGGAACCCTCAATGAATGCTGATCAGCTGCATAAGCATTAATCCCTAATTATATGTTGCATAACAAGTGATTCAGATTGAGGCTTGGGGTTAGAGTTGTCATGCACTTCTTTGTATAGCAATACTATAGGTTATGTGCTATAGATAGCTGGGAGACCGAGATGAAAACGTGAGTCCTCATCTAGTATGTGGTATGCCCATTGGCAGTTCTGATGTGTGTACTAGAGGTTGCCAATAATCTAGGAGAGAGAATCTTTCAAATGTCATTGTGTCTTTATGCTGCATAGTAGGGTGGTGTTTTTTTATGTGAAAAGTGTAGATCTTGCCCACCAGTTTTAGAGATGGCTGCATATATAATGCATCTGGAAGGATGCTTTACTGATCAGCCTATAGGCAGCTGCACAGCTTCTGAAAACTCAATCCTAAATTATACCTGCCTGAGTCCCAGCTGAGAAGATTTGCGATCTCCTGCTCCAGAGTAGTTTGCTGTCATATGTGATAGTATTCATTGCACGTATGTGTGAAACTGACCAGCACTTCCATAGTGCCTTTTGTGACCATACCACTGATACTGTGGTCATGTCTGTATGTGTACACAGAGTGCTCAGTGGCTGTATTACGCAACAATGCACTGATGATCACAGTGTGTGATGACCGCATATAATGTGTGCATTTTAAACAGACCTTGTATGTCACAAGACCCGGCAAACTGTATTTAAAACCTACTGGTATAGTTTCTGTCTCAAGATATGTTTTGGGCAAGCAGAAATTAATTTGTGCCAGATGTAGGTCATGGCAAAAAATGCAGAGCTTTGCTTATTGTTTGTCTCACAAAAAGGATTAACTTAAGTGTTTCATAATTCTGCTTCCACAGTCGGTTTTCTTCTCGGTAAAAAATGCTCCTTTTTAGGAAGTGGCCATGTAACAATAGACAAGCAAGTGTAAACAGTTGGGTAATGTCCCATAGCATCCAAGAGTATGTTTAGTATAAATAAACAGTATTCCAAAAGTGAAACAGATTATTTAAGAACTTGTACTGTCTCCCAAAACTGAATGTGATATTATTTAAGAAACTGTACTAAAGTGAAAGTGAGATTGGGGTGGGAAGATGGCATAATGGTTAAGGTGTTTACCTTACAAACACAAGGTGCAGGGTTTGATTCTCACATGAGTAATTGGCTAGGCTTGAAATGGCCCACGAGGGTAGTTAGCCTAGTACTAATCTATAAACCTATGAACCTATTATTTAAGAAACTGTAGTGTCCTAAAAGTGAAAGCGAGACTCGTTATTTAAGAAACTGTTGTATATACAAAATCCTCATTTATTGGGTGGTCTAGTTTTCATTTCAGGCTATTCTGTAAAAACCTTCTTTTAGGCTGCATACATAATATTACATTTTAAAATTTGTCAGGGTACAGCTTATTTGAAACTGGATTTTTGATCCTGCTCTTCAAGTAGTGATCTTTTATGTCATTGGTATGCGGCGAATGTATCACAGAAAATTAACATGACACTTGATATTTCTGCCTGTACAGATGGAGAACTGATAAAAACTGCCCTCATATAGTAAGAGTACCAGCTGATTGAATTCATGGTTATTATAGTATGAATATTGACAAATAATTTTATATTAAATTATCAAGGGAAAACCTGCACAATGGCAGAACAAGTTAAAATATGTCTTGGTGTAGCCGCTGTTTTTAACGTAGTGAATTGCAAAATCTGAATTACTAAATGAATTAGCTTAGATCTGTGCCATCTTGGCTATTACTGTTTCCTTAATATAGTAACCACAGCCATCTTGTAACCGATCGACTTCTGTCTTCTCCATTTGAAAGCGTTCATGCCTTTGAAGGAGATAAGTGCTAAATCTGTTGCATTATTGCAAAGTTGAAGAAAATACTTGTTCCTGTATATTTCCCAGTAAACAAACCCTGTAGAGAAAAGCACATTCAAACATTCATTTATTTATAACATGTATAGTTTTTTTTAACTTTCTGTGGATAAGAACACACATGTTTAAATTTCTTAAAGTTGCAGTTTCCTTCTGCAATGAGTGACAGATGGCATCTGTCACAATTACAATGAATACCTCTGATGAGTGTAGTTTCTTTTGATGTGCACTGTATCGATTCTGGTTTATTAGAATGGTTCTAGTATTAAATCTTAATAGAAGAAAGCACCACACTGTCAAAACAGTTTTCTTATATCATGACAGCATTTTCAAAGACTTGCAGCAAAAGTCACATTCCTCAATATATGAATAAGCACAAAGATTGTATTTGTTTTGACACGTTTAGTATTTTTTATTAAAATGTTCTTATAATTAATCATTAATTTGCAGATGCTTTTAGAATTGCCTTTAAAATAAACTGTGCATCTGAAAAGTGTTACATCACTTGCCTGGTAGGAACTACCTAGTTCAGCTTCACTCACCCTGTAGCAACAGAATCAAATATTAAGCATTTTAATGAATTGTTTATATCTGAATATTGCAGCTTGTCAACATTCACACTTTTTATGAGCAAATAATGTTAATAACAAGGGTACTTGGATAGTTTGACCACTGGATGGCAGTGTTTGCTTATATTTCTGAATTACTGTTCGCCTGCAAAGAGTTCTGTGTTTTGCTAAGGCATATACTTGCCTGTCAGTCAGTGTAGAGCCTTATCAAATATGTCTACCTGTCTTTCCACTCACTGAATTTTGCCACTGCCCACTCATCTATTGGTTGGTTTAGTGTTACTCATTTATACACACTCTTTATAAGACTTGTGATTAAAGTTTTGATTTTTTATTTTATTGCAATTATGTATATATACTCCATATGACTTGGGGAAACCTTCTGAAAGTGAGCACATTAAAACATCATGAAATCACAAGGCTTCAATAAAACTTTTATGTACTCTCTATACCCTCCTTAGGATAAATGTGTACTCGGTGCGAGGATTGCAGTTAACATCACTAAGTGTTAATTAGGAACTTTTTAAGTGTTTAACTCTTTAACCTTTATTTATAAGCTGATTTTTATGATTTGAGTAAATGTTATTTAGATATGTAATTTTTTTTTCTTTTTTCTGCGTGGAGACATGCGTGAAAGGGCATACCTTCATTGAAGGTTGTGCGTTAGGGCTGGCAACTCGGCACATAAAAATCAACTGCCAATCATTAGCGGACCGGAGTTCCGCTGTGGCGACCCTTAAACTTCACGTCTGTTGACAGTAACTCATTCCACGAGATTTAGAGAAGATAAGTTCCTAAGCTTTTGAACTAATCACACAAAGAACTGAAACATACATATGTTAACTAACCAACTAAAGATGCATGAAAAATGCCATTTTTTGTCATGTAAGACAATATATGCTGTATTGAAGTTACTGATTTGTGTGTGTGTTTATCCTTAACAGATCATTTAACTTTTTCTCTTACCGTGTCTACCTTTAAAATGACTTGTATAGTTTAACCTAGCTGGTGTGAAACAGTAATTGAGAAACAGAATTTAGAAACAAGATTTGTTGTAGGGAATACATCCTGTCATACACTTGGAACTTTCATTCATCCTGAATTAAACTGGAAGGATTGGCTGTGATTAGTTATTTTTGTGTTGACTGAGCATTTGCAGCAGCACATTGTTTCAAAACATGTGTACCCCCATAGCAGTCTCTTCCAAGCACTTCTGTATACCTCTAGCCTCACCAATTGAAATTTTAATTTAATGTGTTTGATGTGCAGAATGACTACTGACTAGATGTTGTTGCTGTTAAGGTTACTATCTTCCGCATCATAATCAAAGGGAAGTTGGTTTACAACCCCCTTTGACCTCAGTCCAAATGTCAGTGCTGTCATCAGTTTCATTTATAGCACTCCCAACTATTTGTCAACATGCAGAGCATTAAAAAACAAGCACTTTCAGTCCTAGGATCTAAACTTCTTCTATAACATCAAAAGAATCTGTTGGAGGAACAAATTCATCTATCGGAGGATACAGCTGCTGTGGAACAGACTCCCCCATCCAAATAAAGCAAAGTTCATCCCTTTCCATATTCAAGTGCAACTTGGATATATGGCTAGGAACAGAAAAAATACTACAGGTCTGCACCCTGTACTACTAATGGACAGAGGCAGCTCCTAAATGCTTTATCCCATGCGTGGGTCCCCTCAAGTTATTTATGGTATGATCCCAGTTATTCTTGTTGGGGGTAATTTATAATTATTGACCATGGGATGAGTAAGGTCAATTTATAACCAAATAGGCTAGGTTATTTCAAATACAATAAAGGAAAATTAGCTAGGCTTAAAATAACCCACAAGGGCAGCTAGTGTAGTACTTACCTATGAACTACTGAGTAGAGGTCTGAATTGTAGAAGTCACAAAACATTTTAGTATCTTCGGTGAGAAGGAGTTTTGTTTGTTGATGGAGTGCTATGCTGCTTACACAATGGTGCAAGACTGAGTATGTGGTCTTACCTCATGGTGTACTGACCTTTCTGAATTGGCTTGGGCTTAACTGACACACATTTAGTGTGTACTAGGTGTGCTACACTGCAGTGTTTATCAATACTACTGTATATCTAGCTCCATAACATGCAATCATTATACAGTTTTCTCTGTATAGTGTTTAACAGCAATCAGACACCATTTCAAAGTTTCATTGTAATTTTTCTGATTAAAAACTTTGAGTTTTTTTTCTTATTGTGAAAAAAAGTTTCATTGCTGTCTAACATTGTAGTTTAAGTAAGTAGCTGGCATTAAATTATGCCAAGTTTCTCTCTGGTACTGCCCTAATATCTTGCCAGCAACTGTGTGATCATTTCTGGAACATTCAGTCCCTATATTTAGCATGATATGGGACTGTGTTTGGCAGCTGAGAGTCTGTCTATTTCTTTTGCATTAAGTGAAGCCAAATGAACTGTGTTTACTTCCATGGAGGTCCCAGTTAGACCAATCCAGATTACTGCAGTTCAGGTATAATATGAGTCACAGAATAGTGCTGAAGTGCACACAGGCATCTGTAATGGATGCAATGTAGAATTCATGGTCTAAATACTCAATGACATGTGAAAGAGTCCTATTTTTACATTTGTTGTAGCATTTCCAACAGGAGTGGTAGAAAGTTGTGCATATGTGCCACAAAAGGAAAGACTGTCAGCCCTTCTATCTGGAATTTTGTAAATAATTTTATGTCATTTGTGAATGTTGATATGATTCATACAGAAGTGTATGTAAAGGTGTAAAGTACTGATCTAAAATTTAAGCACCGCATGCCCTGCTGGCTTAGAATAGAAATGTATATAAACTATTGTAATTGTGTAAATGTATATGCTTTAACAATAAAAACTAGAACATAGAGGGTTAACTTGCAAAACTTAAAGAAAATAAGGTAAAATTAAATTGTTTTACAATTGTGCTATAAAAGTTCTCTCTCAGGTTTCAGTTCAGTAGTAGACACAATGTCTAGCATTAGAAATGTATCTTCTTGGAAGAGAAGTAATTACTAGGTTTGAGATACAGAAGTGTTTTATTGCTTTATGACTTCCTAGCAGCTGCACAGCTCTGAACAAACATCTGAAGGCTATGCATTGTTTGCAAGAGATGTTAAATTCTGTTAGTTTCTGACAAAAAGGGGGTTTAGCTTGGGAACTAAAGTCAGGTGATAAAAAATGATGTCATCCAAGCTAACCCAGCAGCAATATTTGATGTTAATTTAAGAACCGTCTCAGAGAGAGACTGTGCATTTTGTATTTTGTCTTTGACCTGGAAACATCCACTCATCACTATCTTCTGCACTTCTGCCTGCATGTTGTTCTGTAAGTAAGTCTTTACGGCATAGTAACTCTTTTAGATTCAGATAGGAATGTAGTAAAGTATAACTTGGATATTTTCTTTTTTTTGTGTGTGTGTCCTGCAATGTTGTTTTAAATATTTTTTTGTGATTTTGAACTCTTAAGTCACTGTGAATACATGTTTAGTATTGTCTTGTTCTTTTATTATTAAATATATTCAAACCTATCTTTGTGGCTGATATTTTTGAGACATATGTAAGCTCCTAGAGTACTTGCATATCTGCTTGATGGCACTGTACAGGCCACTCCTAAGTAGCCTTGCTCTTGGTCAGACTACCATTTGGATTATTATTAAAATTACACAGTAGGATTGGACACCCTTTGTTAAGGGCCTTAGAGCAGCTGATAAAGAGTTGGCTGGTGGCAGCTGGAACTACCTTATAGTTTGGGCAGAGGAGGGTGTAGCTAGTAAACCTGTGTCAGCCTTTCCCAGTTGTGTGTGTGTGTGTTTGTATATAAATCAAATCTCAAAGTGTGTGTGTGTGTGTGTGTGTGAGTATGTGTGTCAGCTACTTGGGCAGGGGCAAACAGCACTAGTTTAACAGAGAGGGTGCTTGAGGCTTTGGCTTGGCCACTGAGCTGAGATCTCAACCCTATAGCTGTGCCAGTGGGGAGTCTTAATGGGGATCTGGAGAAAGAGGGAGAAACATCCCTCTATCTGTGATTTCTGTGTGTTCTTAAGAGAAATTGCACTTTACTGTGTGTGTACTTGTCATCTTCCCAGTGTGCATGTTCCCCGCTGTTGTCAGTTGTGAGGATTGAGGCTCCTTGATTACTGGGCCAGTGCAGGGGGTGTCACAGTATGAATGAACACGCAGGCAGAAATACAGGCTTGAAAAAGATGAGCTGCTTTATTGATTTCTATCCTGCTTCATGGTCGCTATGGTATTATTTTTAGCTGGTGTTTATTAACTTGCCATTATAAGGCACTAGCATTAGCTGATAGTCTAGCCTGGTGCCTTTTGACATTTTTTACATTTTTTAGGGACTGATGTGTGGATTGCAGTTTGTTTCTATTGAAGTAGGAAGGTAGAGGAGCTGCATCTGAATGTAATTCCCTGAAAAGTATCATTTGGATCAAACTCTAAACTATGGGAGTTACCTGACCATACACACTTGCACACTGATGATTTCATATTAAAGTTGTTGTACCAGTTTTATTTGATTAGGATTTGTTGTACATATAAGGTCTTTAAAGTAGATGCAGCTTTATAAAACATATTTTATATTTTCCCTACCAGCTTAACCTGGTTAAATAATAAATATTCTCTCAAACGGTAGCTCCTGACTAATCAGTGTGAAGATTCAAAATCCAGTTTGCATTGTAAATGCTCGTCTGTGTAAATTAATATGTTTTGAGTGGTTCAGAGTGAATGTTGCAGTGCTTGTCTTACAAAACCACCTGTAACCATTTAAGTATTCCTGGTTCTTCCATATGCATGGTATCCAAGTTATATTACTTCTGATTTGGGCAGCTACAGGTTGTGCTAAAGAGTACAAAGGGAAAAAATAATGAAGCACAAATGTAAGGTTAGTCCTGAGAGTATGTAGTAAGGCCTAAAAAGTTTTATTGTGACATTGCTTTAGCTACTGAACTGTGTGAATTTTATATAATGTTGTAAACATTTGATAGCTATGTATAAACATCTCCACATTTGCACTGATTTTACTTTTTTTTTTATATTCATCTCTGTATTCTTTTGTTGTCTCTGGCCTGACTCATGGTTAACAATGGGGAGACTGGACATCC
Organism: Protopterus annectens; assembly: GCF_019279795.1. Classification (NCBI taxonomy): domain Eukaryota; kingdom Metazoa; phylum Chordata; order Ceratodontiformes; family Protopteridae; genus Protopterus; species Protopterus annectens. Next base: position 1,705,436,088 of record NC_056725.1, on the reverse strand, counting down.
ATTTTACAGTTGTAACGTGATACATTGGCAGCTGAGTGCATAGTCAGCAGTAAGATGGATGAGACCTGCAGTCTGCCAGAAGTAGTGTTGCATTATAGCAAATTAAGAACGCTGTATGCCTGAGCGCTGCTGCTTTCTTTGTTACCGGAATTCTGTAGTGAAACAACTTACTTTTTATAGTACATAGTAAAGACATAAAGGGGTACAATTCAGATTTTTTTGTGAGCTTGTAGCTATATTATTTCACTGGAGAAAGTAGTTTGCTTTTCCAGTGCACAATGTTTCCAGAATATGATACTTTGAAACAAGCTGAATCAAACAACTGACTCAAACTGCCATACCACTGAGCAGACATTCATTGCTAATATTCTACCTACCAGTTATGACATCATGACTGCTAAGCCTAGAAAAACACCCTGACTGCTGTAGTACAGGTAGGGTTGCCCCATGATAGGAAGTGTGTGAGAAGCAGGGAAATGCAAGAAGTTTGTTTATTTGTGTCTTTTGGCTTTTCCCGGTTAGGGGTCACCACAGTGGAACTCCGGTCCGCTAATGATTGGCAGTAGATTTTTATGTGCCGAGTTGCCAGCCCTGACACACAACCTTCAATGAAGATACGCCCATTCATGCATGTCTCTACATAGAAGACGCTCTAGCTGAAAATCGAACAGGACACTGTCTTACTGTGAGGCGACAACGCTACCGCAGCACCACCACAGCAGTCATGTTAATAAATTAACTTTGGAGCTATATTGAGCCAGTAACTTGTTCCCTAAATTGAGAGAGGAAGCCGGAGTGTACAGAGAGTGACAAGAGTATTCAAAATGGGTCCCCTATAAGGATAAGTTTGAAACCTGTGCCTGAAACCAGAAGGGGTGAAGACTGCTATTCTGTATGTGGGTGAGTCTTGTGAAGGCCTGGAAGTACCTATTCATGCTGGATACAGAAGGAAAATATTGTTAAATACTGTTTTTATTCATGATTAGTCAGTCCAGAAAAAAAACATTGTGGAGTTATTTTGAGCACCTGCTTATTTGGATAGAGAGAGACTAAACTTTTTTCCTCTGGACCCGAGGATTGTAGAAGGTCTGAAATGAATGATTATTTGTTTTCTCTGTTTCTGTTGTTCTCCATATTTTGGCAAGAAAGCTGAACTTTTCATTTTCCCTTGTAAATAGACCTGTATAAACATAACTATTTAAACTGATTTTTTTAAAACTACACAGCATAAACCAGGACCTAGTATTTTGCAATGTTGATCAGGACATGTTGTATTTATGTGTTTGGTTAATAGCACTCTGGTGTGGATGACAGTATTAGCTGTAAAGCTCTAATATTTTACTTCCGTCTCTTTTTTATTATAAGCCTGTCTTGTCCACACTTGGATTTCTGCTCCTCTCTAATATCCCTCTTTCATTTTTTCTTTCTTTCTAATCCATTTACAGTTGTTGTTGTATCTTAGACGACATTGCTCACAGTGTAACTATAGAAGGATTTTTGGCAAAGTAATTATTTTATGTAACCAGTGACCTGCAGTAGCTGGTCTATACTACCCCTTTCCAAGTCTTCCACAGTTAGGAGACAGACATGTAAGTGGAATTCTGTAGGACAAAGCAGGTTACATAACCAAACTTCTTGTGAACCTTGTCTGTCTCTGTCATTAAGAAAGAACATACTGAACCAAACCTCTTGTATGAGGACAATACACCATCACCAAAGTAGTCTTAGACATTTACACACTGCCTATGAACTGTCTTAGGCACTGCAGACAGAATACCCCAGGCACTTACAGACTAACACTTTCAAGACGTATAGAGGTAAGTACTAAGCTAGCTCCCCTTGTGGACCATTTTAAGCCTAGCTAGTTTCCCTCAGTCAGAACCAAAGCCCGTTCCTCTTGTTTATGAGGAAAACACCTTCACCATTACACCAACTCCCAACCCAGAGTTGTGAGAAATGGGCTTCTTACACCCTTTTCAGAAAGTAACTTGTAGCTGAATTTGAATCATTAATCAGCTGTATTCTTCCGCGGTGGTGGTGCTGCAGTAGCGTTGTCGCCTCACAGTAAGACGCTGACTGGTTCGACTCTTAGCTAGAGCGTCTTCTGCGTGGAGACATGCGTGAATGGGTGTACCTTCGTTGGAGGTTGTGCATTAGGGCTGGCAACTCAGCATGTAAAAATCAACTGCCAATCATTAGCGGACCGGAGTTCCGCTGTGGCAACCCCCTAACCAGGAAAAGCTGAAAGACACAACAACAGCAACAACATTCTTTATCTAAAGTCAGTGCACTTACACCTTATGCCACAGAGATTATATGCTGTGGTTTCAAGGCTGCTTGGAGACAACAGTCGTGCACAACCAAAGGGTATATGGTGTACATATTCCTATAATTCCCTCTACTTATGCTCTTCACCCACCTTGCTCAAGTCACTGGGCTCAAGGCCTGAGCCCTTGGCCTTGAATGTGGAGTCTACAGTAGTTTCAAATCTGGGCAATTCTTCCCTGTTAAATACCCCAGCCATCCTTGATTTCTAAGCTGGGTTTTCTTATATAAGCCTCTTAACTGTGGCCTCATTAGTGCTAGCCAGTTACAGCAGAGTCACGCGTGCAAATTTCCATCTCGTATCATTGTCTGGCACACTCCTGTGTCTTGTGCTCCTGAACTGGCTAATATTTTATACTAGCTCACCAGAAACAAATGCCTGGCTCAGAAAGGACATTTTTCTGTGCACTGGCATAATATCCCCTACCCCACTTAAAAATTTAACAAATATGGTTCTTGTCACTGTTTTGTAAAACCCTAGAAGATACTACATGTTAACCAAAATGTGGATTCCATTGTTATACTATACTATTCTAAACTATACTAGGGAAAATCTTTCAGAAAATGTGTCTTGAAACCTATAAAATCTGTAAGTTCAAATATTTGACAGGATATTACATCTTCCTAATATATCCTTACTCATTGCCCCTTAAATAATACAGTTGCTGATTACAATGTTCTTGTGTGGAAGCATATGGAGGGCTTAAAATGAGGACATATCAGGGCTCATCGTAATTGTAGTAAATTGCCTTTATTCCAGAGCTGGTATCACTGTACACCCCTGGCTTGCTTGTGGTAGAAACCAGAATTTGATCCTACATATTATATTTGGAAACATTCCTGTGCGACTGCAAACCCTACAGATATAACCATATCTGTAAAGCTACAGGTCTGGCTAAAGTCTATCATAAACAGAAACACTGAGTTATGGCTCATAAAAATAAAAAAAAAACAAACAAAATTTACCTGTGATTTGTAAGCATAATTTCTAGCCATTACCATAATTCGTATTAGCAAAATCAAAACAGATTCTAAATGCAAGAACACTAAGCAAACTCAAAATGTTATAAGAAATAAATATGACAAGAAATACAAGTTATGGGGAATGAGTGCTCTGGGCTAAAAATCCAACTACCATGAAAATCTTTTCTTTCATACTCTGGTATTTCAGATTTTGGATTTACTGATCTTTTTCCCACAAAAATGAGAAGTTGCTGCCCCAACCACAGACCTTTATGTACATTTCTTGTCTCCGAGGCGATATAAATCCGACACTGATTCTGTACAGATTGTAGAGTCAGTAAAACAAAGTGTCACCATTGACTGGTGGTCTATCCATCCAGACCCTCCAGAAGACTAAGGTATGGATAGTCATCTGTGGCTACTGACTGTTACAAAGAGTGGAATGCTAGTCTTAGGAGACCTGAATGTGGATTGGAGTATTTCCACTGATCATTTCTCTCAGCCACCCATGTAAGTATACTAATTACTAGAGATAGGAAAGGCATTTCAGACTGGATTGTCATGTTTTTTCGGACGGTATATATCCGTAGCATGGAGCATGGCTGACACATCGCTAAACATGCTAAAGTCCCACAGCATTGTCATTATCCTGATTCTGCAGTTAATGATCTTAGCGTTGTGGATTTTGCTCCTGTTTTTTAATAGTGCAGCCCTGGTATGGCTCAGGAGAAACAAAAAAAAATCTAAAACCCTTCCTGGGGTTATGTCAGAAATAAAAAGGTTACTAACACACAAAGATAATCTGTGGTAAACATTCCATAGAATTAAATCACTGAAGTATTTTACCTTCATCAAGGGAGCAATAATTAGTCAGGATTATAGTACTGAACAGTAAAAGGGAGCACTTTCTCTCTCATCAACAATGTCCAAGGACCCTAGCATTTCTGGTCAAGCATCAGCCAGTTTCTTCTTGCTGACAGAGTAACCCATCTTATCCTATCCCCCTTCATACCTTACCAAAACTGCCACCCAGTTTAGTCTTCATTTTGATGACACAGTTTTGAAGAATTTCTCCATAATATGTCACACAGGACCTTCCTCTGGTCCCAGCAATTCTACAACTAGTCTTCCTTTAAAACCTATCTGTTCTACCTTTGTATGTATGCTTCTGAAGAAATTCAGACCAAGCTTCACTTCAGCAGTTGACCTTGCCCCAGAACATCTAAAGATATCAGCAAGCTCAGCCTGTTCATTCCGATCATCCTGTTTGTAACAATAAAACATGATGTGGTAGGAAAAGATCCAGCCTTGCTAACAGTAGAAAAGATCCAGCCTTGCTAACAGTAGAACTTAGTCGATGGACATTAGGACAACTTGCTACATAATACTTGCCTAGCCTACTTTGGTTCCCTCATCTCACAATGCTCTGCGGTAATCTTTCTTTTTAGATCTCTTATACCATATAGTGATGTACGTTCAGAGATGTCCCTGGGTTGCATTTTCAAATCTCAGCTATATTATTTTTCCCCCAAACCATGTTTTAATGTTGTATTAGGCTTTATATAGTTTTTTTGCTGTTCCAGTCCACCCTTCAATGCTTTTTTAACTAATTTATGGAAGGTTTTTCCACACTTTTTCCCCTGGTCTTAGGCCTTACTATTAGTATTTTGCCAACTCTTTTGTTTTGTAACCACTGACATGAATTACATTTCTTTTGTTAGACATTCTGCTATTTATTAAACATTTGTTTTCCTTTTTCTCTTAGGAGAGTTTCTGCCATCATTTCAGTCATGGCAGAAGAATGCTTCTAGTTTCTACAAGTATGCAGTTAAGGTCCTGCTTTATAATAAACACCAGGTTTGTTTAATTTTATATGTATATATATATATATATATATATATATATATATATATATATATATATATATATAGGTATACTTCATTTGCCCTAACTTCCAATTGACTGACACCCATTTACCCGACCCCCATTTGACAGAAATTTCATTTGACCAACACTTCATTTGCCCGACCCTTCATTTGACTGACCAGTATTATTGGCAAATAAATGGAATATGTCCCCTTCCCCACTGAAGTGTGATCCTGGAGTTAGAATATATAGTTGGGGGGGGTGACGGGCAGAGCCCCCCCACTTACTTTTGTTTTAGTAAGCAATATGAAAGCAAAACCAAACAATATAATATGAAATTTTATATATATCTATATCTATATATATATATACACATATATATAAAACCCCTAAAATATCGAATTTCAGAATCTCGAGCCCATAAAGTGGAAAAGCTAAAACACCGAACACCCAGAAGCACGAAATTCGAAATCTCACATTTCGGAGATGTTGAATTAGCGGTTCTGGTGTTGCGCTGTGTTAATGGATTCAGGTAAGTGTTTATGTTTTAAGGGTTTTGGGTAGGGGCTGTAGTGTGTGTTAGTGTGTTTTGTTACTGTGGTGTGTGTGTGCGAGGGGGATGTAGCTTGTGTGGTGGTGTTTTGTGTGTTTGTGTATGTAGTGCGACCTTGGAGTTAGTATATTTAAGTGGGGGGTGCAGGGGTATACAGCCCCCCTGCTTGTACATAGGATTGGGTTGTGTGTTTGTTTGTGGGTTGCAAGGTGTTTGTATGTGTGTGGTGTATGTGTAGTATAGAAATCACAATTTTAAATTTCGCGCTTCTGGGTGTTTGATGTTTTAGCCTTTCCACTTTATGGACTCTAGATTCTGAAATTCGATATTTCAGGATTTCCAGCTTATAAAGTGAATATATATATATATATATATATATATATATATATATATATATATATATATATATATATGTGTGTGTGTGTGATGCTATATTTGTCAAGCACTTACTTCAGGTGCCTTACATAACATTAAAAAAGCTCAAATTATATATGGACTAGAACACTCTTTCAGGGCAGCAGTCTACATATTTGAGTTGAAGGCTGCTACTTCAGACTCAGAACAATTTTTTGTGTTGGGTTGATGTCCCAACCCCCCCTCCCTCCAAGAAGCCTAAATGTCACAAAACTCAGAAGCAGGATTGAACTAGATCTAGAGATGTTTTTTGGCTAAGGTGTCTTTCATCAAGTTGTTCCAGTTCCTAGGAACCACAATCAATTTTGTTAAGTCTCCTTTGTAACCCTCTCAGCTATATTTTCCTTCATTGTCTGCAGTTTGTTTACTGTTATGCATAGAACTTGTCCCCGTCTGGACGGGGTTCAGCCTCTCCAGCACTATTCCATCTTGTACAATTTCAGATAGCCACTGCTGTTGTCTGCTGCAGAGCCTTATATGACTGATGACATATAAACACAATTCCCATGGTACCATACACTAGACCGCATGAGAGGTGTTCAGTGGTGTAAGGTATCCGATCTCATTTCTCAGCAAGGCAGGATTTGCAGATGTTGGAAAAGACATTAAATTTGGTGTATGCACCTCCTTCACCTAGCACAAGGAAATAATTTCCTAATTTTCACTTCACTGGTTGCATTCAACATGAGTGCTTACATCCTGGAGTGGGGTGGAGCATTACTAAGGGCAAATAGTCCAAGGTGTCTGGATCCCATGAGATGCCAGTCTTCATGTTAAGGCACATCTGCCTCTTTACTGACCTTGTTCTCTCTCACTTGTCACACAATATGACAAAGGTTTGCATACCACTCACATTTTTTATTCTGATATCATTTATCTCTTTATCCAAGTTCATTTAATTGTTCCTTGTAGTTTCCACCAGATGCAAACCCCACGTGTCTTGCTTTACTGTAAGTCTGTAAAGCTTTTTCCAAAAAGCACATTTCTCTGTAGGACACCAGGAAAAGATCCTATATCTTTTCTGGATCCTTTTAGGGTGTTTGGGGGTGGGGGGGCAGGTTTGGTATTGCTCCCTGATATTCACAGTCAGCTTGCCCCATGATCTTTCTTTTTCTGTAATTTCTTCTGAACCTCCAATCACTCCCCAAGACTATCTCCACCCCATGTTTAGAACTGGTAAGGAGATTGAGGCACATGGGACATCGTCATACCACTGCCATGGAGAAGAGAATGTATTCATTTTTTTTAATTCCACACACCTAGCAGTATTATCTCTGAGGAGGAATGAACAATGGGCAGGCTTTTATGATCTTACTTTGAGCTGGAGGAGATGATTTTTTTCCATTTGATGCCATAACTTTAGCCGAATTAAAAGTTTTATCTTGGAAAACGTTTTTCTGAGTTGAGGCTATTACTTCAGCCAGAAGAATCTATGACTTGCAGACCCTTTCAGTGAATTCATCTTATGTGATTTTCCACAAAGACAGAATATCATTAACACACAAGGAGACACCTGAGTGAAAACTTAATCGAGCAACTCATGTCCCAGCTGTCTACAGTAACTGTTCCATCTGAATATCTTTTCAGTGCATGAATGTACATGGATGATTAAGGTTCCATTAAATAAGTCTGTTGGTCAAGAGTTGTAGCTTCTGTAGTCATTCTTTAACAAAATGCTGAGATCCAAGATTTCCAAACTCACTTTAGCTAAATGGATAACAATTTGCATTTAGTACTAAACTGTACTTTGCTCTATATTGGAATAGTATCTGTCCCCTGACAAGGTGAGTAGTGCACTCCAACACGTAGCAGAAAATAAACGCCAACCACAGAGATGGAAAGTCTAAACGCTTTAATTCACATATCCTGGTACCTCAGCAATTCGCCTTCTATGGGACAATGCATCAAACAAAACCCATCTCCTTAAATACAAACACATAAACTCATTAATCTATTAACCAATTAATGATTAAATACTTGATTGAAACTATTTCTTGAACTTATCTTAACTGCTTTCCAACACAAAACATTCAAGCAGATGTAAGAGTTCCATTTTCACAAAAAATGCCCATAAATCTGCCACTTGAACTGAATACTAATTTAACAACAAAAATTCACATCATCTTATGTCCAAGAGCAGAATACGCAACATAGATGAATGAGTAAATAAATGCATTCTAGTATATGAATATAAATATGATATAATATGTAAGAACTACTTCAAACTTGTGATGTTATACACAAAACATCATTTCATAATGCTAAATATTTTAAATGCATAATATCAAAATGCAAAACTCTCTCAAAATGCAAGACATTTTCAAAATATAAATTTATATAATGCAAAATACAAATGCAAGATATAAAAATAATGTGAATTTTTGTTGTTAAATTAGTATTCAGTTCAAGTGGCAGATTTATGGGCATTTTTTCTGAAAATGGAACTCTTACATCTGCTTGAATATTTTGTGTTGGAAAGCAGTTAAGATAAGTTCAAGAAATAGTTTCAATCAAGTATTTAATAATTAATTGGTTAATAGATTAATGAGTTTATGTGTTTGTATTTAAGGGGGTGGGTTTTGTTTGATGTATTGTCCCACTGAAGGCGAATTGTCGAGGTACCAGGATATGTGAATTAAAGCGTTTAGACTTTCCATCTCTGTGGTTGGCGTTTATTTTCTGCTACGTGTTGGAGTTTTTTTTGCGATAAGTTTCTTCTTTTTGGTGTTTTATTAAGGTGAGTAGTGCACCCTGATTCTCCGTTCATTCTAATAGCTGCAATCACATTGGCATGTTTACCTTCTCTGAAGTAATTCTAAAATTTTACAGTATTCAAGATGAGTAGAAAGTTACCGTGCATTCAGATGTATGCTTACCACTCATTAACCATCAAATGGATGCATAAATGTGGCATACCCAAATGTTTCACTCTCTCTTCTCTAATTTATATTCCTTATTACTAATATTGACTTCTCCTTGTATGCTGGCTTATTTCTCTTGATCTTCTTGCAACTTTTTTTTACTTGTCATTCTTATGATTTATAAGATCTTTTTTCTCTATTTGGTCTATTTACTACCTACTTTTTCCTTTCTCTGTTATCAGTAGCTCTTCCACTTAGTGCGTATTATTACTGACACAGACCTACTTACTTTTGCTTGCATTTTTGCCATCATACTGTCTTTTCATATTTGTCCTCTTTTCCTAATTGCTGTTTGACTACTTTTAAAATCTTTGCTCTGTTCCTTCTACTTCTTTTCTGGCATTTTGTTCTCTGTTTTCAGCTACCTTTTCTTCCAAATCATATCCTTATCATATTGTTCCATGTTTTCCCAATACTTGCCTATTTCTTCCTTTGCAAACCCCTTCATTCTTCATCTTTAGCCTTAGCTACAACCTTATATATAGATATTGTAGTTGTATGCATTTCACATAGTATTTTGAACACATCTCTGGTATTACCTGATTATACAATCATTATTTGTGGCCCTGTTTGCAGGAAAAGTTAGCTGTATGCAAATAGTTGTCTTCTATTAATAAAAAAAAGAAAGAAAAAAAAGCAATGCCAGTGGTATATATTGTGGAATGTTGCAGCAGTGTACCATATTCCATTTTTTAATGTTTTGAGCATTTTCTTAACACTCTTGGATATCAATTATTGTAGTATGCATTAATGTGCCTTTTTCAAGTCAGATATTTCTTTACATTTTTAGGTGCATTAAAATTGTAGACTGTATTCTGATCAATATTTTTCTTGCGTGTTTTTCTCTAGGTGTTCAGCAAACAAATGGTCTCTGCCCTGCTGAAAATCATAGCATGGCGACATATATTACAAACCTGCATGTGCAATCCCTGTGGAGGTCAGATTTAATAATGCATGTCTTTTTGCATTTAATGAATAACCGTTCATATATCTCTTCCTTCTTGCATAAACTGTTATTACCAAAGGACCATGCAAAAATATGGATTCTTCAGCTCTCCTCCTCCTCCTTTTTTTCCTTCTGGTGGTTCTACTCCCTTCCTTTTCTTCATCTCAGCAGTTGCCAATGATAAACATGTAGATGCTAAGATTCCGTCTCTTTAACCTGCTCCTCTTGGTACATCTGTTCCTATCAGCCGGTTCCCCTTAATCCATTATCTTTAGCCTTTAAACAAAGTAGTAAAGTATTGAAAAACTGAGCTGCTATTTCAATTTGTATGTTGTCCAAAAAACTTGCCCTCCAGTCTTCTTTAGGAAAAGAGTCTATAAGTTGATTCTAAAAAAAATGTTAATTTTTGGTGGATATAAAAGTTAGTTGTTTAACTGTGCACTGCTCCTTTGATAATGATGTCCTTGCCCTTATAAATGTAACTTTTTGCAACAGATATTAGCAAGACTTTTTATCCTTTAATGTAAAGCCAACAAGAATGGTGCACGAAACCTTTTACATCCATGCCATCATGTTGGATTCCTTTAACTTTCTGGATATAGATATTCTCTGTAAAAGGGATTTAGCTGTGCAACCATTCTCCTGAGAGAAAATACATTGTTTGAAATCCTTCTGTCTAATTTGTTCATGTTTTATTTTGTGTTTAGTTCTTAAAACCTTATGGGGCTCTTGCTATTTTTGGTCCTCATTTTTTTATTTGCTTTAATGAAAACATATTTTGTCCCAATATATTTACTTAGCTTCTGTAAAAAATATGTAAGCTGCCAGGTATCTAGACATGAAGTAATTCATCTTGAAACAGGTTTCTGCTTATTCATGTTCCATCCCTAATTATCTGCTGCAATTACATCAGAACAACCAATATCAGTTCTGGTCCCTCCCATTTGCTGTTCCTTCATCCCTTAAGGGCTTAACCAAGTGCATAGTGGTCATTGCGGCACATCTCAAGACTGCAGGGATCCAGTGTCTTTCCATACCTGTATGGCTGACTCCTGGATGCCCTTACAGTGAGCAATTTCAGTGCCTCCATGGGATACCTACAGGTTCTGATTCAGCCTTTAAGGGTAAGAGTCACTCGACAGTCTCAGTTGATGCTCACACATTCCACCCCATAAACAATGCAGGGTGGGCATACTGTCTTGCCAAGTCTTTCTTCCACTAGACAGAATTCAATTGATACAGTCATACAAATAAAATAATGACAACAGCACTGTGCCTCAAAGCAATGGGCCTCTTTAACAGCTTATCTTTAGATTATGCCCAATGCCTTATTTCACTTGAGAGTATTATAGTAGACACTCAGGATACAATGGAATCAATTGTTGAATCCTCTAAACTATTCTGTTAAGGTGTCTAGGAAGTGCCAAAATCGCCTCACATGGAGGATTCATGAGTCTAACCTGTCTCTGGACAGACCCTTCTAAACCCCTACTACAATTGTAATGATCACCATGGATGTTTCCACTTTACCCTCTGGGTGTGCAGGGGTGGGAGGCATTGCTAGCATTAGACTAGCCAGTAGATAAGGACAGAGACAGATACTGCCCTACACATAAATATTCCTGAAATGATGGTAGTTGTTTTAAGGCATTTCAAGATTTCCTCTCGGCCAGGTGCTTTTGCCATCTGCTCCAGCAACATCTCAATGATTTGGTATGTGAGCATGCAAGGGAGAATCCATTCATATCACTCCTGCTAGGAGGCCACAAGAGTTTAAGAATGGGTCGATGTTCTTCGTGTTTCACTGTTGCAGTCATCACACTTGGGTTATCTGCCTGCAGGTAGTCCTCAGTCAGCCCGAATACCAGATTCTTGGGATTTCTGCTTCGGATGCTGTCGCCTCTTCCATGACGTCAGGGGTATAAAACATGCAGCCGACGCCATTACATCAGCTTTACTTGCTGCGTGGGAGCCCGAAGCAGAAGCAGTTTGCAAGTGCCAGTTGGCTGCAACCTGAAATTTTCATTTTCCGAGTTTCAACCCTGAAGTCTTCTAAAGCTAAGTACCCCGTTGGGGATCCTTTTTTCTTGCTCTAACCAATGTCAGAAAAAGTTCACAATTGTCTTGCCTGTGGCAAGCAAATACCTCGCAGAGATTTCCATTCTTACTGCGTCACCTGTTTAGGCTCAGACCACGATGTCCCTCGCTGTCCGTTTTGTACCTTGTTCAACGCAGAAACTATTCATCATCGGGCTATTTTTGTCTCTAAATTCTTTTGTTCTCATTGTCCATATTCCGAAATGGCTTCAATAAGCCATCCTACTACCTATCTTCTGAAAAAACACAAGGATAAAGACAGGGACAGGCCACAAAGGTCCAAAACTGCCGACGACGCTTCCGTTAAGCTAGTCGCCAGTCTGCCGGTACTCAGTGAGGTGCTTTCGCAGCCCCTGTTACCCACTTCTACAGATTCGCAGGCCTCTACTGAGACCCATTCAGAGCCCGGTGTGCTGCGAGATGCTTCTTCGACTATGGAACCTGCGGATGTCTCTACCTTGGATGGGTCCAGAGCCACTGTGCAGGCACCGGCTTCTGAGGGTGTATTCAGACCTTCCGATGTTCGTATTAAACCGACTACTTCGTTAATGACTAAAACTAATGAATTTCTCAGGCCCAGAGTTTGCACTATGCCTAGGAAACTGGCGACCAAAGCGCATTCTCAAGCTCCCATGCCACAGAAACAAATGCTTAGCATGGCTGAAGACCTTATTACTTTAATTAGGGGAAGCCAGCCTTCTCCCTCTAAAAGGCAAAGAATTGACTTTCCTTCTGATTCTACAGACCATGAGTCCGAAGACTCTGACCCCTGTGATTAACAGGACATACCCTTATTTACCTATGAGGATTCAGATGCAGAGGATTCCATTCCCTCTGCTTCCCCCCAGAGGACTTTTCTTTCGGTGAAACCTTGCATACCCTAATAGAGCATTTCCGCTGGGAATGCCAAGACTACCCACACTCCAAAAAGAGACTGAGGGAATTTTTAGACTTGCCTCAGCATAGGCCTCTAGCTATACCCCCTGTTCTGGATATTGTAGATGATGTCTTCGTGAAATCCAGTCTTACCCCTGATACCTTATCACCAGTTCCTAGAAAGCCTGACAGGTACTACAGAGTACCTGACTCTCACAAATTTCTCTTTAAAAATCCCACTGTGGATCCAGAGACCATTTCCCAGGGACCTAAAGGTATTAAGGCTACTACAGCCAAAAACCCTATCCCTTCCGACAGGGATTCTAGGGTTCTAGACAGATGGGATAAGAAGGTATATACCTCTGCAACTCTTGCCATCAGGGCTTTAAATTGCCAGTTTCACATGTTGAAGTACTATTAGCATATTATGGAACTAATTAAACAAAAAATGTTGTTGATTCCTGATTGTGCAGAAGATAAAGACTTACAAGAGTTAATGCATTCTGCAAACCAAGTTGGTAAACATACTTTGAAGTGTGGTTTTGATGCCTTAGAAGCATGTTGCAGGGCTGCTGTCACTGGGTCTGTTCTGAGAAGGCATGCTTGGCTGAAGGAACAAATCTTGCCAGACCATATCAAAGCAAAATTACTAGATGCTCCATTAAACCAAGAATGTTTGTTTGGCTCAAAAGCAGAAGAAGTTTGTAAAAAGATGGAAGAAAAAGCTAAATCTATGCAAGCTGTTAAATATTTCTTACAGGTACAGTCACCTAGATTCAGTAGGCATTGGCCTTCAAAATACTGATCCTTTCCGGTCCCTCCCAGACCTTCTCAGTCCAAATCCAGGGGCAACGGACCACAAAGACTACAGTCTCAGTGTATGTACAGATCTAAACAATGGAGTGTTCCCTCCTCAAAAACAGGGAGTGGTAAGCCACCCCCTTATGGAAAAAGTTCACAATGACTTGTCCTTCATCCTTCCCAGCCATGCCCAAGTACTTGCACCCCTAGGAGGAAAACTCGCCATGTATGCAAAAAGCTGGGAGTATATTACGCAGGACTGATGGGTCTTAAACATTGTATCCCAGGGATACAGATTCTACTTCCACTCACTGCCAACCCCAAGCGGATTGCCAGACCTTCCTGCAAACCAGTGGGCAGAGGCCCAAAGGCAAGTACTTTTTCTTCTCAGTATCAGGGCTATTCAACCTGTTCCAACAGAGCAAAGGGGACAGGGTTTCTACTCCAGACTGTTCCTGGTGCCCAGAAAAGAGAACTCATGGTGCCCTATTCTGGATCTGTCAGCTGTCAACACCTTCCTGGTGGTACCAAAATTCAAAATGCTTACTCTCCAGCAGCTGCTTCCTATGCTAGCCAAGGACTCGTGGCTATTCACCCTAGACTTAAAAGAAGCTTATCTGCACATCCCCATAAAGGAATCTTGCAGGAAGTATCTACGTTTCAGGGCAGGCTCTGTGCACTTCCCTTTGGCTTATCTACTGTGCCCAGTGTATTCACAAAGTGCCTGGCTCCAGCCACTGCATACTGCAGGGAGAGAAATATTCAAATTTACTCATACTTGGACGATTGCCTGATTCAGGCAGACAGTCAAGAATTGCTACTTCAGCACCTGACATTTGTAAAGAGACTCCTAACTTCTCTGGGGTATACCATCAATGAAAAGAAATCACATCTGGTACCCAGCCAAAAGATTGTATTCCTGGGAGCAAGCTTGAACACAGCTTTCCAGATGGCATTCCTCACTCCAGAAAAGCAGGTTTATTTGACAAATTACTTCAAAATACTGGCCGCCCATACCCAGCTATCTGCAAGAAAAATACTGCAAGCCCTAGGGTTCATGGCCTCATGCATTCTGCTAGTTCCATATGCAAGACTGCTTATGAGGAAACTTCAGTGGTACTTAAAAAGTCTGTGGTGTCAACATTCTCAGGACCAGGAAACAGTGATTCCTATCATTTTTTGCCTAAGGACAGAGTTCCTTTGGTGGGCAGAGGCTTGCAAAAACAACAAGGGACTCCCTTTCACTCAACCTCTCGCGGCCTAAATACTGACAACAGATGCATCAGACTATGCATGGGGGGCTCACATGGCAGGCAAATGCATTCAAGGCAAATAGAGCCCAGGACAAATTCACCTGCATGTCAATCAAAAAGAAATGTTAGCTGTACAGAATGCACTGACAGCCTTCAAATATTTTATCCTGCCAGGACAACTCTTAATAAAGACAGACAACACCACAGTTATGTGGTACATAAACAAGCAGGGGGGAACTCATTCCTACCCACTCTGCAGGTTAGCCATGGCTCTGTGAAACACATCCTTGAGCAATTAAGTGCACCTGCAAGCTCAATCCCTCCCAGGCAATCAAAATTCACTGGTAGATGACTTAAGCAGAAATCTGATGGATCCACACGAGTGGAAACTGGAACCCAACTCATTCAAACTTCTAATACACAGGTGAGAGACACCAGAGGTGGATCTCTTTGCTTCCCCCCAAAACCATCAACTGAGCAAATTTTGCACCAGAAATCCCCACAGCCAAGCATGGAACGTGGATGCCCTATCCTTTACATGGGAAAACCTCTCAGTCTATGCCTTTCCCCAACTGCCCATCCTTTCAAAAGTACTGCTCAAGATCAAACAGGACAGGCCAAGGACAATCCTTGTTGCACCAGACTGGCCCCACCAGCACTGGTACCCACTCCTACACAGTCTGACAGCAGTGCCACCCTGTCACCTACATCAGACCCCCTCTCTGCTGTCCCAGCAGGAACGACACATTTTTCATCCTCTGCTGCAAACCCTGAACCTGGCAGCCTGGCTTATTCCCTTACTACATCACCAGCAACCCTCAGCAAACAGGTGCTGGATGTTATCCTTGAGGCCAGGAGGCCCTGTACTAGGAAATCCTATTCAGAAAAGTGGAAAAGATACTGTTCTTGGAGCCAGTCTCAAGGAAAGGACACAGGCGTGCCCACTTTACCTCCACTCCTAGATTATCTAGCAGAGCTGCTCCACAAAGGCCTATCCTTCTCATCAGTTAAGATTCATGCCTCTGCCATCTCAGCTCATTACAATACTGAGCCACCCCTCTTCTCTCACCCACTGATCAAACAGTTCCTGAGAGGAGCTAACAATTTAAGACCCCCAAGGAGAGCTCCCACTCATTCTTGGGACCTTAACTTTGTACTAGAGAAGCTCATGCTCCCCCTTTTGAGCCTGCTGCTACAGCAGTTAAAAATTCTCTTGGAAAACAGCCTTACTTCTAGCCATCACTTCAGCAAGAAAAGTGTCTGAGTTACAGGCCCTTATGGCTGTGAAACCCTTCATTATCTACCATGCGGACAGGGTTTCGCTCCGGACTAACCCATCATTTATGCCCAAGGTGGTATCCAGTGTGTTTTTAAACCAATCCATTCATTTGCCAACCTTTTTTTCTAATCCTCAGAATAAAGGGGAAAGGATCCTGCACTCCTTGGACATGCACATACAGCTCAGGTTCTACCTTGACAGGACTAAACCTTTCAGAAAATCTGAGCAGCTGCTAGTCAGCTTTGCTACAGGGGCAGAGGGCAAGGCCATTTCAAAGCAAACCATTTCTAAATGGATAGCACACTGCATCCATTTCTGCTACAAACACCATAGAAAACCTACCCCACAGGGGATCAGACCTCATTCCACTAGGGCTATCTCAACCTCTACAGCATTTCTCAGGGGAATCCCTACCAGGGACATCCTGGAAGCTGCAACCTGGAGTTCTGTACACACCTTCATCAAGCATTACCACTTAACTATATTTTCTAAATCCAGAACTGGATTTGCCACAGCAGTCTTACAAGGCCTGCTAGCCAGCCCTAATACTTCTTGACTGCCTCCACCCTTCCTCAACCCATGTGTGTTGACTGCAACAGTGAAATACGAAGAACATAGTACAGTTGTGTACACTTACCATACATGTAGATGTTCGAGTGTATTCACTTTTGCAGTCCTGGTTACCCTCCCTCCAGTCCCCTGTCTTTTCTGTACCTTTTACCTATCCTCTTTTTTGGCCATATCTTATGGAAATGGTGTTTACTTTTTAATGGAGGTGTTCCACACCATGTGATTGCTTCCTATTTTGGGGGCTCCTGACATCTGGGTCAAGAAAAAGTAATGTAATGGCGTCGGCTGCATGTTTTATACCCCTGACTACCTGACGTCATGGAAGAGGCGACAGCATCTGATGCAGAAATCCCAAGACTCTGGTGTTTGGGCAGACTGAGGGCTACCTGCAGGCAGATAACCCAAGTGTGATGACTGCAACAGTGAATACACTCGAACATCTACATTTATGGTAAGTGTACACATCTGTACTTTGCTTATTGTCACTTTCTTGCAACCTACCCCTACAATGACTATTCACCTGATGAAGCATTGGTTATGAAGTTTGTGTATTCATAAGTGTTTTAAGTATTTTTGAGTGTTTTTATTTTCCCTCCATGGCTATTTGAGATGGTTGCTTTTGGGATTTGCTTGTTTTTACTCTGCTTCTTGAGCTGCCTAAATTTGCTGTACGCTTTTGTAACCAGTCATATCCCAAGAAAATCCAGCTCATTAATGGACAGGCTCAGCGTCTACCTGATGATGCTACAATGGTGGTCTTTCAACCAGTCTGTAGCCAGCAGTCTGTTCTGGCATTTTGGAAAGCCTTGCTGCAACCTGCTTGCATTAACTAGTCATGGCCAAATGCAGCAACTTCTTTTTCATTAGTCCTCCCACAGGAGAATGTTCCAGAGCTGCAAATTTACAAAAGCAGCCCCTGGACCTCCTTTCTACTTTTCTCCAAACTGTCTTTATTCTGAATCATCTGGAGAAAGCTGAGATGCCAAGGTCATTCTGATACCCCCTTGTTGGCCCTTAAAAGTGTATTTCTCCTCATATGGCCTTTCCTTATGGAGAGGGTCCTTCACCTGAGCTCAACCAGGAGACTTTTTACTCATCCATCCTGCAAACTCCAGCTGAACTTATACTTCCTATACTGCTTAATTGCATGATTTCTCCAATTCCAATGATGGTCAGGGATCCTTTGTACCTGGACAAGGTGGTCCTATGCTTATTTCTGCTCAGAAATCCGTTGCAAAAAAAAAAAAAAACATAAGAGTATGCGGATTCATTTTTCCATTTTGGCTCTTGGACCTTGGCTCAGTTCCAGCTTCTTCTGCTTTGGGCTACTTATCCAAAATGTTTGATTCTCACTTGACCTATTCCTTCATTATGGTCCATCTCTCAGCCATTTCAAACTTTCATCAAGGAGTCAACTCCTAAACTCCAGAAAGATCTACAACGTTTTTCTCAAAGGTTCCTTTCATCGCCATTTACCAATCAAAGATCTTGTTCCTCTGTGATATTTATACTTTGTGCTAGAAAACCTGACTCATCATGACATCCCTATCATCTGTCCCCTACCTTGTATCTCTAAAGAGCAGGTCATAAATGCACTCTCTAAGGCCAAAAACACAGCATCTGTGGGACCTTATAACATCTCAGGCTGCATCCTACAATGGGCTCCAACATGAATTAGCAACACCATTGGATACCCTTTTCAGTCATAGTCTAAGGATTGACTTCATCCTAGGAAAACAGCCGCCTTCATAAATTTGCACAAAGGTGGTGCTTCCACTGACTCTGGGAACTATAGACCTATTAGCCTGACTAGCCTTATCTGCAAGGCCATGGAATGAATCCTCATGGACCTTATAAACAAAGATATAGGTAATCTCCAAACACTTGACCGTGCTCAGTTTGGATTTGTCAAAGGGAGATCATGCCTTTTAAACCTGGTGGACTTCTTTGAGACAGTCACCAAGGCCCTGAACAAAGGTAGATCTGTCCATACAGCCTACCTGGACGTAGCTAAGGCATTTGATACTATTCCCCACTCAGGCATCATTGACAAACTCCCCCAGCTAGGCATTAACCCTTATATCGTTAGATGGGTCACTAACTGGCTCACTGATAGAACTCAGTCAAAATAGGGGAATCCACATCCAACAGCAGACCTGTAATCAATGGTGTTCCACAGGGATCAGTACTGGGGCCTCTACTGTTTAGTTTTTGATTGTACTTTGGAGAAATAGATTCCAAAGGTCTGTGGCTTACCAAGTTTGCTGATGACAGCAAACTGGGAGGTGTCATAGGTTCTCCAAATGATGTCAACATCCTACAAGTGGGTCTTATACAACAAGTGATTGCTACCAAAATCATGGCCTTAACCTCAATGTGAAAAATGTATTATCATCCCTTTCACTAAAAGCGATGTTCCAGCTAACTACCACATCAATAGCAACACCTTAGGTATGCATCCAGTGGTGCGAGACCTGTACACCCAGGTTGACAGCAACCTTACCTTTAACCAACATGTCTCCACAGTGGTAAGAAGGGCATTATATATTGCTCATCTCATAAGTAAAGACATTGCCTCCAGAAAAAAGAAGTTATAACCTCCCTGTACTCTTCTCTTCTCTTGTCAGGCCAATAATTGAGTACAGTGTCACTTCTGTTATGTACCTTTCCAAGCACCTGCAGCAGTTGGAGAAACCATAAAATTTCATCACAAGGAAAATTCAAGGTCTTCAGCATCTGTCCTATGGGGATCATCTGAAATCACTGTCACTACACTTTATTCTGTTTCATACAGACTACTGAGAGGCGATCTCTGCCTTGCATACAAGGCAATCTCTGACCCTGCTTTATTGGAAATGCTGCATATACATAAGTCAAATGGTACATGGGTTAATCTGTCTAAAGACCTTAACATGGTATGTGACATTAATAAAACCTGCTGGAGGGACAGATTTGTCTCCCAGAGGTTACCACACCTGTGGATCAGACTCCCACTCCATGTCAAACAGAGTACCTCTTTGACCCTCTTCAGACGCAATCTGGACAGTTGGATGGATGGATGGTAAACTGTAAATTCATGTTGAGGGACAGGGGTAATAGGCTCTGATCATGGAAATAAGGTTAAGAATTTGGCTAGGCTTGTAAGGGCCCTAGGGCCATTAGCCTAATTACTTCCTATGATTGTATGATTTGAATCAGCTGCTTCTGCTGAGCTCAAATGTGTTTCTTGGAAAACTCTTCCTGGTGGCTATTGCCTCTGCTAGAAGAATTTTTGAACTTCAGGCTTTGTCTGTGCATCTTCCATATCTTGTGATCTATAAAGTTAGATTGTCCATAACAATGAACTCATCCTTTATGTGGAAAAAATACAGCAAAGAAGAATTTAAATTAGACAATCTTCCATCATTATTCTCAGATTATTTTAACATGGGAGAATATCTCTTGCTCTGTACGGATGTTTACATGTAGGGCAGATTTTATGTAGATAGATCAGAAAAAAAAGTATGTGTGTGTTTCATTCAGGTATGAACAGGGAATCAGAAGTTTCAACATTAACTTTTCCTTAATGGTTTTCAACCTGTATTGCATTTCATTATAAAACATGCAATAGTGCCTTGATGGCTGAGCCTTGGTCCGTTTCAGTCAGGGCTGTGGCTGCCTTTTAGGCTTTCATGTAGAATTGGTTGATAATTGTTTTGTGGCCATGTGAGTATCACTAAATTCTTTTGCAAGAAGTTATAAGCTGAATGTGGTCTCTAGAGCCCTCGCCATCCTTTGCTGTCACTATTATTTGAGTCATTATGTCATGGGGATTTATCCAGGGGGATAAACCAAGACTCAGTAATGATGAGAATGATGTTGGAAATATAGTTTGAGTTATTGAAAGTTCTACATTTATTTAAATGATAGAACTGGATTGGTAGCTTCATTGGCATTACTATTCCACCCTGCAGTCCTCTGGCATGGACCTAGCAAACCCTTTCAGTTTTTAGTGGTTACCTTTATATAGTGTAGTTGTATGTTATGTAGTTAAGGTTCCACCTTGTTTATATCTACAAGATCTGGAATAGAGTCCTTGTGTTGGCAGAATCACTGGTAAGGGTAGAGGCTATGGTATCCTGGGAAAATTCTCAAAGCTGGGCTACGTCTTGTCAGTCTTAATCCAGTCATGACAATGGAAGTACCAGTCCAGTAAGTAATTTTTATAGATTCTTTACTGGATTACCTATTCAGCTTTTAGCTTAGCACTATATTACAGGTTTGTACCAGTATCACACATTATCATATCAACCGTCTTATCCTTCTTGTATCTTATTGCCTATAAATCTGTCATATTATATAAAGGGAACGTGTAACAAAGCAGATGTAAATTTTAGAACAGAGCAAATCTCTGTAAACTAATGAATGCAAAACTCATTAATTGCATATAGAAACGCAACTAAATGTCCATAGAAATATTTCTGGTTACTTAAACATTGTGCACATTTTTATTTTTTATTTTTTGTACTGGTAAAGGTGCCAGGAAAAAATGCAGTCATGGCAATGTTTTCATTCCAGTTGCAGGAAAAATAAATATAAAATCTTTAATTTGTAGTATTAAAAATGGTCTTATAGTAAGCTTGCTGCATTTCCTAGAATTATGTCAGCACTCTCTATGATGACTTCTTCCCAGGGCAAGAACAATTGTGCATCACATATGACTGCTTTACTTACTGAAAATGGTTTAGTCTGCTGTGCACTAAACTTTCAAAACGAACATCTATATCTGTTGTTCAGCTAAATCTAGCCTCAAGTTACCGATAAAAAAAATAAGCAGTAAAACCAAGAAAAATAGTGGTATAATGCAAGCAGAAAAGACAGTACAACATCTTCTTAACGGGTACACTGACAAAATGTACTGTAATCATTTTTACTCACCTTGACCTTTTAATACGTAATGTGAAATATAAGACTGTCCAGGAATACTAAAAAATTAAATTAAGGCTTCTCGTAGCTTTCCATTAAAAATTAAATCCTGATTATTTTGTGGATGCCACGGAGCTAGAAGGGGGGAATTTCCGGCCCTTGTAAAGACATCATCATGGAAACATAACCTTCCAGGGCATACAGCAGGAATGGCTCTGGTGTTACTGATGACATTCAGGCACTTTTAAAAGTGATGTTTCCACTTAAAATAAGATTGAGTGTGACAAGAACATTAATGCTACCACTAGACTACAGCTTACTATTAGTAAAGGTAGAAACAGAATGCAGCATCGGCATTTCATTTCATGCCTTTAAACTTGATCTTCAAACAAAAAGGAGCAGAAACTGCACCAAATCAAGACTAGATTTAAGTGTGGTTTGGTGCAAACATAACTATTATATCAGTGTTTGACCAAATGCTTGTATAGTAAAAGAGCATGCATGTGGTTGAAAATGGCCACAATTTTTAAAGGCCAAAGCACACGGAAATATTATTTACTTTGATGCCTCTGTGAATGAATAGTCAACCTATATTGAGAGACTAGTACTGTACTGTAGAGGTAAAAGGCATTCTGAATGATAAAGGAGTTTGAGTGTTGAGATATTAGTATTACGGATGTTTAACCTTGGAGACAGTAACAGTTTGTAGCATCGGATGAACAAAGAGAAAGAATGAGATGTTTGCAAAAACTGTACAAGAAACATTTGAGTCTGAAACATTTGGTAATTGCTAAATGTTGTAGGCTCCAAAAGACAAATTGATGTGAAAGCTTTCTGGAATATATGACTGGGCTAAGTAGAGTGGCAGAAAACTGACAATTTAAACAAAAGACTGCCAAATGTTTTAAAATGTAGATTTCTATGTGGGACAAAAGAAACTGCTTTTTAAGGAAGATTTAATACTTGACCGATCATTAAAAATTGCAGTATCTATGGAAACAGCATCCAAAGACACATTAGTGTTACACAATGGTGTAATTGAGTGTGCTGTTAACAGAGTATCTGTTAAATTGCCTATAAAAACTAAACATGCCAGAATGCTAGATTATTGCATAAAGCATATGAATGTTGGTTTAAAAATACTGAATGTCTTAAAGATAAAATTGATAGTATGCATGGAGAAAACAGCAAAAATAAACTTACTGGCAATATAGAGTTCAGGATTGTAAGCATGTATCAGTACAGTTGTACAAAATGGTGCATGCATGACATGATAAAGAACTGGGTAAAATGGAGGCAGATATAGACGAAAAAGAAGTTTGTGACCAATTTTTAAAACCATATATCATGAATCAAGCTGAATAAAAAGTATAATATGTGTGTGCTTCATACTAGAGGTGGCAGCAGTGAAACTTCATGTGAATCAGAAAAGGAGCTGATATGTGTACAATTTCTATGCAAGGCTATGAAATGTTATTTTCACTCGTGGCACTAAAAAGTCATAACTTGTTACTAAACACCTACACAGATGAGAGCATGACTGCAGTGTACAAAGTAGTTATGCCCATGATATATGAAAATAAAACACAAACTGAATGCATATGTATGTGACAAAGGAAGGACTGCATAGTTTGGTAGAGAAAGGATAACAAAAAAGTGAAATGAAATGGTACTGTATTAAGAAGATGAGGGACACAGCTACTGATAATAAATTTGTCAGCTTAGGAGCTGCTATATGCCAAACTCAGCTTGCCAGTGAGATTAATACACCTAAAAGGCATAGGATTGAAGGATGAACTGGAAACAAATGCTAGCTTTGGATTCCGTAAAGGCTAGAAGGCCATGGCTGTACCTTATGTTCTTAGACCTAAATCAGAAATGGAACCAAATGAACTGTAAAATGCTGTAATATTATCTAAAGTAAAGTGCAGTGAATGAGGCATAACCGTAGTGCCAGTGCTTAAAAGAAGTGAACAGGGGGTATTCTTATCCATGGATATTTCAAAATAATCCTCAGTCTATTGGTAAGGACCATACAGAATTCCTTTAGCACAACTAAAGATATATTTGCACACATGAATTGGGGATTAGTGCCCAGATACACAAAAGCTGGTTTGGCACAAGTATGCTTAGGAATAGAAATGGAAGATTACAAATAATATGCAGAGTTTTTTTTTTTTTAAGGTATAAACATCTTGTTTTCAGAGTGGCACCTTTGTTTGCCATTTGGCAACAGGCAGAGGACTGCATACTCTTGAGGATTCCTAATGTGCATTGTTACCTAGATGATATCCTGGTGATAAGGAAGGGATTGTATTTACCAAGAGATAACCTTCAGAGTTGTAGGCAGGCTAAACATTTGTATAGGCTTTGTATGAACAGAGGAAAGTATGAATTTTTCAAAGATGAAATTTCTTATTAAAGACATTCAGTTGATAAGAATGAAGTACACAATTTGTAATGCAAGACAGGGACAGTGCTAAAGGCCCACAAGCTTCAGACTTTGCTACAAGCGAGGACATATTTAGGAATGGTAAACTAATATTACAGTTAGTGTCAATGGCACAGCAGGTAGCACACATACTTCTGTGCAAAAGGCTTTGTGTTCTATTCCCACATCAGGTACTCTGATTGCTGACACTGCAGTGCAACAAAAGGGAGGTTCTGCACTACTGAGTGTGTTCTCCTTTGGATGAGGCTTCAAGTTAAACCAATATGTCATTTACTTGAGTTGATAGTAGCTCAGATGGATGTAAAAATGCCATGGCACCTACTGAAAAGAGTAAGGGTTCTTTATTGACTATAACAGATCATATACACTATTTACATTATAAACAATATACACATTACATACATTATTTACAATTGCTTACATCTGATATTCCAACATCATATAGCTTCATATATTTATTACTCCCCCCACTCTTTTTTCCACAATCAAAAACGTATCTTTTTCAAAATCTCCGCCAATACCTATTTCCCATTATACATTATCTCATTTAATCTTTCATTTTATATGACCTGCAAAGCATAAATAACTTTTTAGCAATTTCTTTCACTTTGTTTTTTTTTTTTACCATAGTATCCATACTCTATCATATTTGTATACATCTTTCACAGTTTTAGAATCATTCAATACAGCAATTTAATATCATTTTTCCTATACTTCTCTCACTCTTGTACAATTTGAGAAAACATTTTCCGTTGTCTCAATCTCTCTACAATGGTTACATACTCTCTCCTGAATCCTTTTATAAGGCATATTTGCTTTAACAGGCAGTTTACTTACTAACCTCCACATAAAGTCTTTACATTCATACATTTTTTGTTCCATATAAGCCTTATTTTAGTTGCCTTTCTTTTTTCATTATCCAAGTTTTTCCAAGAATAAATATAGTAACATTCCCTCGTAACATGTTCTTACCAATCTTTTCTGTTCTTTTGTACATTTCCTATTTTTAATCCCCCCCTTCCTGTAAGTAGTCTAGTCCAGATAGAGATTTGCTGTATCCAGGACTGTTTATAAGCTCCTGAGAACCCCCAAACCTTTCTGTGTTGGAGGGAAGCCTTCTAGCTCATCAGTGGGAGTGGTAAGCACTAGGTAACCTATCTACCACATAAGGAGTGGTTCTGGCCCAGAAATTGTAGTTATTGGCTGTTTGGGCAGTTTTTCCATCTCTCTCTCAACCTTCTGATTTAAAGCCCGTATTTGCACTTGTTCCTTTCCTATAACTAGTCTAGTCCAGATACAGATTCTTAGTTTTAGCACTTGAATTTGCTTATCCGTGCCCAGCACTTGTTAAGAACTTGTTGTAAGCACTAAATAAGTTACAAATTACTACAGCATTGTAAGCACTAAATAAGCTACAAATTACTACAGCACTCAACCTTCCTCATTACCTAGAGGAAAACAGTTTTTGTACTTACTTTCCTCACTTGCTTAGAGAAAAACAGCTCTTGTACTCACTTTCCTCACTTATCTAGAGGACAATTAGTTTTTTATTCAGGCATGTCCAGTGGTCAGCTCCCAGTGTTCTCTCCTGTCTATCTGATGAATCTGGACATCTTGGGGCAATGTAGCAATTGCCTCATGTACACAGACAACTCTCTCCTCCTACCACCCAGCACTACAACCTGTGAGAGATGCACTTATCTAGCCAAACGGGAGATAAAGCTCTCTCCAGCCAAGACTGAACTTGACAGTCAAGAGGAGAAGGTAAACACTTACACCACACCACACTCATCACATAGTCCCACTAAATCTGCACAACCAAAATCCACAGATAGCACAAAAACATTCTCGGAGGCTCTCAATAATAATCTGCTCAAGCAACAGAGACCTCCAAAGCAGAAATGCAAGCAACCTCCACCCCCAGCACAACCCAAATGACACATAGCCCACAGACTCAGTTGCGACTCAACCACAGCCCATAGGGCAAAACAACGTACCCAACACACTAGTCATAGGTGACTCTATAGTCAGGCACACTGAAGTCCCACTCACCAGGTTAAACAAGGAGAAGGTTACTGTCAGCTGCCTGTCGGGTACCAGGATCCGCCACATAACCCACTCACTCCAGTCAATCCACAAGAAGTACAAATATGACTCTGTCATTGTCCATGTTGGTGTGAATGACCTGAGACATACCTCCCTGGACTACATGAAAAGAGACATGGAAGAGCTCTCCGATCTTGTAGCCCAGGCAGGTATGACCCTAGCACTGAGTAGCATTCTACCATTGCCCAGAATGATACCCCAGTACAAGGACAAGATGATTGACTTCAACAATTGGCTAAGCTTCTGGTGTCATTCTAAGGGGATCCAGTATCTGTCTGCCTGGGACGACATGGTCATCAGACCACGGTGCTTTGCCAGAGATGGCCCCTGCACCTGTCGCTCCCTGGAATTCTGGATACTGGCTAAGGCTTTTGCCGCCCCTATAGTGCCTTTTTTAGGCAAGGTGCAAATGACAAATTCACCACCGTAACAGGAACAGGCAAGCAAAAACTGAGGGTAATACTACTCAATGCTAGAAGTCTAAATCTCAGGCACTCCTTAAAATGGAGAACATCGATATCTGTGCAGTGACTGAGACCTGGTTCAAGGCTCCAGATAGCACCCCTGCACTACCAGGCTATAACTCATACCACAGTTTTCGGCCATGCAACCTGGACTGGAACACCAAAGGCGGAGGTGTGTCTATATTCATTAAGGATATCCACACATACAGGCTAGTTGCTCAGCATAATGTATCCAAGGTTATCCAAGTGCAACTAACTCTGGGCAAAACTGCAATCCAAATTGCAGCTTGCTACACATCCCCCACCATGCCCCAGGATTCCCACTACTCTTTTCTTGATATACTGGAAAATATTAGGGTTCAACCAAACAACCTAATAATGGGCAATTTCAACTACCCCACCATTAACTGGGAAAACTACTCATGTACCAACTCCTTCGCTCAACGCTTTCTGGAATTCATAAATTCCAGTGCCCTAGATCAACTTATCCACACCTCCACCAGGGGCAACAATGTCCTAGACCTAGTCATTACCAGCATGAGTGACCGGTGTTCCACACCTGAAGTCAACTCCTCGTTGGTCCGATCTGACCATAAGCTAATCACCCTAGATATCCACATCCCACCCCCACCCCCCATTAAGGAAACCACGGTAAAAAATTTCTCCAAAGCCAACTTCATGCTTCTTAAGACAGAAGTGGCGAACTTCATGACACCCATGCAGATGGACAGTACAGTTACTATTGCTGAATCCTGCACAAATGCACTCTATAAGCACTTGCACGAGTGCATGGATCATGCTATCCCAAACAGAATCAGGACTCTATGCTCCAAAAAAAGGAAGCCAATCTGCTGGTCCCCTGCCATAAACAAACTGTACAACAGAAGGAAGAAACTGTTGCAAAAGAGAGTAAAATCCCATGAGTGGAGGAGCTCCTTGGTCAGCCTCAGTAAGAAGCTGAGATCCCTTATAAGATCCTCCAAAGCTAGCTACAAAAACAAAATCACAACTGATTCAAAGGACAACCACAAAGCATTCTATAGCTATGTCAAGAATCTCAGTGGGAACACCCAGATCTGCTCTGAGTTACAGCACAACGGCACGAAAATTACAGAACCAACTGATATTGCCAACATCCTAGCAGATATTTTCAGTGCTAACTTTACCCCCTTCTCACCCCCTAAAAGGCCCATATCTATACAGAAATAATGGAGAGTCCCTGTAATCACAACTACGCAGGTAAAAGCTGCACTCCCTAAAGCCAAAAACGCAGCATCCATGGGACAACATACCAGGCTGCGTTTTACACGAACTTCAGAATTAACTGGCTCCCAGCTAAGCACCATGTTTGATCATAGCTTCACATCAGGCTTTGTGCTCACTGAACGGTGCACAGCAACAGATATCCCACTCCACAAAGGGGGAGCCACCACTGATCCCGGGAACTGTCGCCCTCTTAGCCTGACGAGCCTGGTCTGCAAGGCCATGGAACGTATCATCATGGAACTCATAAACAAAGACACTGGTGACCTCCAAACTCTGGACCCCACCCAGTTCAGGTTTGTGAAAGGCAGATCATGCCTCCTGAACCTGATTGACTTCTTTGAAGCAGTCACCAAAGCTGTAGACGAGGTTACAGTGGTTCACACAGCCTATCTTGACCTCGCCAAGGCTACGGTGGTTCACACAGCCTATCTTGACCTCGCCAAGGCTACGGTGGTTCACACAGCCTATCTTGACCTCGCCAAGGCTTTTGACACCATCCTCCATTCTGGAATTATAGCTAAACTCACTAAACTAGGTATAAATCCCTACATCACAAGATGGGTTGCCAGCTGGCTCACTGAAAGAACCCACACTGTAAAAGTTGCAGACTCCAAATCCGACTTCAAACCAGTGACAAGTGGAGTACCACAGGGTTCAGTCTTGGGACCTCTCCTGTTTGGTATCTACTTCTCTGAAGTACAGGCTAACGCAAAAGGCCTCTGGCTAACCAAGTTCTCAGATGACTGCAAACTAGGAGCCATAGTCGAGTCCCCAAGTGATGTGGACATCCTACAAACTGGCCTCACTGAGACAGATGCCTGGTGTCAGATCCATGGCCTCAAGCTCAATGCCAAAAAGTTCATTTTCATTCCCTTTGGTAAAAACTCTACATAGGCAGCAGTCTACTTAACACAGAATGTGTGATGAGACCTTGGGACACAGGTGGACAGTACTCTCTCCTTTGATAATCACATCGCCACAGTTGTCAGGAAGTCCTTCTACATGGCACACCTCATCACAAAAGGGTTCTCTTCCAGGAAAAAAGAGGTCATTGTTCCCTTCTACTCGGCACTCATTAGACCCATTATAGAGTACAACGTCCCTTTTGGTATATACCTCACATGACATCTGCAGCAGCTGGAAAGGCCACAGAAGTACCTCACAAATAGGATTATTGGCTTCAAACAGATTGCCCTATACTGACCATCTCAAAAAACTCCAGCTTTACTCCGTAGCATATCTCCTACTCCCAGGTGATCTCTGCCTAACATATAAAGCTATGTCAAACCCAGAGCTGTTGGACAATGCTACACCTAAAGAAATCCCAATCCGTCCGAGCTACACGCTCTAGGGACTTAAACCTGGTCACCACAATAAGCAGGACATGCTGGAGGGATAGATTCCTGCCCCAGAGACCTCCCATAATCTGGAACAAGCTACCCATCTATATAAAGCAAAATTCCTCATTAGCACTCTTCAAGAAAAATACACCCGGGGATCACTTCTGTGGCTCTGCTTGACAGTGGTACAGGAAAATAACTTTCTTGGGTGGCGTAAGCCACGGAACCTTGTTGGCTAGGGTTACTTGGACCCTACCTATGAATATTGCTTTAATATTCTTTAATCTCATTATTAACATTGTTCTTCATCTTTTTCCGTATCTTAAACTTTCTCAAACATCTTTATGCTTAATTTTCAATGCATTTATTATACTCCTATTTTTTTCTTTTTTCCCCCCATAACACTTTATATAGAAATTCAGCGAAATTCAGCGAAGCTATCTGAACTATCAGATTTATTAATCCTAGTCCTCCACCTTCCTTCACATACAGAACTCCTATCCTCACAGGATTTAGTTTTAAACCCCATATGAATGAAAATATAGTTGATAGCAATTCTTTTTCATATTTAGATGGATTCATGTATACACTTGCTAAATAGGCAAGCTTACCTATCAAAACAAAGTTTATTAAATATACCTTTTTCTTGTATGGTAATCTATATGATCTTCAGAACATACATATTTTTTCAGTTTTTGTATCAATCTTTCCCATTGTGTTTCCTTATTCATTTTGACCCCAAATGTTATTCCTAGACTATCTAAATATTCATCATTAAAGTGAATATCTTCTAATTCACCCTCAAAAACATTCCTTTACTTTCATCCTTATTAATACTTATACTAATCATATTCAAAAACCTATTACTTAATTTCCTAATTCCCTATTCCATCCATTTCCTATTTTAGTAATTAAAACTATAACATCTGCATAAGTAAGCATAACTGGAACATATATTCCCTCTATTATTCTATACCTTGTCATTTTCAACTATCTATTCATTGCATTTGCAATTACATTCATAACTAATGCAAATAAGATACTACATGGTGGACTGTCTTGTCTTATCCCACATTCTATTCTTATTTATTTACTTAATCATCCATTTAAGATTATTTTTATGATATTATTCTCATATACTGATGTTATAACTATTATTATTTTATCACTTACATTATAGTCTCATAATATACTCCATAATCCCTCAAATTGTATTTTATTAAATGCTCTATTCATGTCTCTAACCAGTATTTTAGTCTCCACTTTTTGTTTATATCATCTGTTACCTCTCATAATTTCCACAGTATATACTGACTTCCTTTCCTTTTTTCCCAAAAATCATAGACTCCATCAACCTATACACAACTTTCCCAAGTCTTTTCCCTATTATTCTCATAAATATTTTATAATCTGTATTATTTAGTACTATTGATCTCCGGTTCCAAATATCTGCCTTCTTCCCTTTTTTCCATATAAATTTCATGCCCCCCCCCCCCCCATACATATTTATTTTTATTTATCTCTTTTGCTAACCACTCATTCAGTACTTCCATAAAATATACCTTTTGCCATTCTTTCATATTATAATACATGTGATATTTGATTCCATCTATTTTGGTAGCTTTCTCCATATCTATATATTTTAATATTTCATCAAACTCTCCTACACTTACATTTTTCCATAATCTCATTCTCTTCTTAACTTCTTTACTTCCCATATTTGCATCTCTTTTTTTCTCTATCTTCTTAAATATATTTTTATATACTGCTCTATTACTTCATATATTTTTGCATGTTCACTTTCTCTCTTTCATTATTTTCCAGTTCTCTTATTACTCTATCATTTTCTCTCACCGTTTTATTCAAATACAGAGCCATCTTTTTACCTTGTAAAAAGTACCTTTGCCTGTATAACATTTTTTTTTTTATCTTTTCTTGGTTATTTCATACATTTCCTTCTCCTTTCCATAAAAACAATATTATTTCTTAGTATGTCTCTAAATACTGTCTGACTTGGCAACCTATATTTCTTCTTTTCTTTTTTTTTCATCATCTGACGCACTGTGAAAGCATTTTTTTATATTTTCCTTTAAAACCTAACCACCAGTCCGTCCAATTTTCATAGAATATTCTCATTTCTACACAATCTTCCTGTAATCTATCCATTTCTATTCAACCTTTTGATACCTTTACATAGCCTTAGCCCTTTCCTTTACTTCTTCCCATATAGCCAAACGATCTGAGAAACCCATTTCCTTTGTTCCTGCTTTTATAATTTTAAAGTATTAGATATTATAAAATAATTCAATTTCTGTTTTTATCTCATTCATTTTATAAGTCCAGTGTATATTATTTCATATGTGCAGCTTTCCACTTTTCATTATTTCATATACTATCGTAACACCATTTCCTTTTCCTTAAATCACAATTAAATTCTCCAACTAATATTATTTCCATATTCACTCCTACATAGTTTAAGATTTTTTATACATTTCCTCTCTTCCTTGTTTTGACATATGAATATATTGCAATGATTCTATATGCGTCTGTTTTGCATCTTATTTCTACCACTGTTATTCTACCTAACTCAACTAAAGTATAATCTAAAACCTTAACTATTTTGTTATATAACACAGCAATTCCTGAACATATACCTTTCCCCATGTTCCATACAATACTCCCATGCCATATGTTTTACATCAAGATTCTTGTATCTTCTAAAACAGTTACATGCATATTGAGCAATATACACCATTTCACAATATCTAACCTTCTTTTAACATTTTGTATATTTTTAACATTTATTGATAAGGTCTCAGATTCTTCCAGATTTATTATTTTCCATTTTAACCATTATTTTTTTTCTTTCATAATCACATTTTTTTAATTTTCTTTTCCTATCTTTTACCCTTCTCCCTATTGAACTTTTTTACCACTTAAGATTTTCCAATTATTATCTTCCTTTTCACTTGTTTTCAGTAGTGATTACTCATCTTCATTCTTTTTCTTTTCTCGTCATATTTGTATCTTCCTCTTGTGCAATATTTTGTTTATGTTCATGCTCTCTATTTTTTATATCATGCACATGTTCCTGCATGTGCTCTTCTTGCCCAAAATGCAAGCATTCATCACAGTTAATTAAATCATGTCCAATTTTTCCACAATTTTTACACATCAATTTACATGTCTTTGCTTCATAACCCTTTTCCCCACAAAGAAAACATATTCTTTTATCATAATCACTTAAGTGATCATTCCCCCCCCCAAAAAAAAAAACAAAATTTTGGTTGTCCCTTGTATCTTACATATACTTTACTTCCTTCAATAATTATTACACTTGGAATATGCACAATATTATCATTTTCCATCTTCAAAATTATACCACAATCCTATCCCCCCCAGTCCGTAGACCTCTGGCATCATATACTTTCTTAAGATCCAACACTTATTTAATTGTTTAGTCTTTCAATGCTTCCTTATCTACTTCAATTTGAAACTGTGTAGCAATTTTTTTTGTTTTTTTTTTGTTTTTCTATAAAATGTCTGCACCAACTAAAGGTTCCATGGATTACAGTCTTTCTTTTTTTCAAATTTCTCTACAAAGCACTATATGTATTGCTCAGTCTCAATTATAATACTGTAGTAAGTCTCTTTTTAATATGAATGAAAGCTCTTACCTTGTAGGGTGATATTCCCAAGGGTGCAATAACTGTGTGCCATACCTTGTACCTTTCTAGTTCTTTTTCCTCCTTACCACTGAGCCGTACAATGAGCTACATCTTTGGGATCTCTTTTCCTGCTTCTGTTTCTCTTAATTGCTTTTTTCCAATTTCACTATCAATGTGTACAGATTTCTTTCTTCTGAAATTTCTTTCTCTTCTTCCTGATTCTTGTCCATAATGTCACCCCATGATGCCACCGCTTCACTCTCTGGTTCACTTTTCATAATCATTTCTTTCAAATAATCATCCCGCAACCCTCCCAGTTGAAGGGTTGTAACTGCACACTCTGACTTGGACCAAAAGAGCAGACCTTTTTGGAATAGGTACTCCGAATCGTGAGAAGGTTCAGTTTCCTTCACTTCAGCATTCTCCTTTACTCCAACCATCTCCTTTGCTCCAACCATCTCCTTTGCTAACAACTCATCCAATCCCTCAATCTTGACCTCCCCACTCGGAACGACAACTTTCTGACTCTGCTTCCTTCAGGACACATTCCTCCTCTTTTCTGCTATCCAATGTTTCTGCTACCTCCATCTTCCTTTCAGTTTCTCTGAACCGCCTTTGTGCCCAGAATGGCAACCAGAAGTGTAACAGCCAAACAGCGTCTATGTATGCTTTGAAAAGAATAGGGGGGGAGTTTCCAGATGCTCTGGCCTAATTTCTACTAGTATTATAAATAGCACCCTAGATCTCCCTTGAAAAGAAGCCACTAGCCTAGTGGACTAACTCAGTAACTAAATAGTAAATAAAAAAATATATTTATACTGAACCTGTCAGTGTTGCTACATCTGCTAAATGCAGAGTTGGTCTTTATCCAAATGGATAGAGGATGATGAAGGCCCATTCATTTGTATAAAGAAAATGGTCCTTAAACCATCCTTACCTACTACTCTAGCACGTGATGCTTTACCTTACAGAACATGTGATGCTGTGTCACACTGTGGTACAGCAAAACCTACTATATTAATTTACTGACCGATAGCAAAGTAAAATGCAACCTACATCAATGGATGGATGACCTCAGATTCATCCTGAGGTGGTGCCCATGTCTCTTCTGGACAGAGGAAGTCAGGATTAACTACTATAGACCCTTACCTCTGCGAACTTCATTCACCTAGCAACCGACAGTTGGGGTAACTCTGGATAAATGTAGCTAGGCTTGTAAGGGCTCTAGAGCCATTAGCCTGGTTACCTTCTATGAACCTATAGCCAGATAGCATGGTTATCTGTTGTTTGGTGTAGATGAGTAAGAATAAAAATATCCAGTACCTCCTTGTCGGAAAAAGGTATGTGTCATCAGCCTGAGCTGGCCATGTATAGCCTAAGAAAGGAATTGTGACGACTGCATAGAAGTTACAGTGTTAATCCCTGGTTGCATGGAAACACTCATGGCATTAAGTACAGTGAAACAAAGCAGCATGGTAATGTCTTGCTGATCACATGAAAATCCTGGGGTAATGGCAGCCAAGGATTCGGTGCATGTGTGCTACATATCAGTTGTTGTGTGGTTACCCTAATAATGCTACTATATATGGAGACACTAAGGTTGATCTTGTACTACTGCAGGTATGTGGCATTGTCATGAAAGGGTAGCCTACAGGTGATAGTTTGTTATGTCATGTCTTTGCTGCTAGGAAAGACCAGTTATCTTTACGTCAAGGAACTGTCTCCAGAAGAGTGATTTTAGCACAGCTGCACTGCAGACAACTGAATACTATATATGAGGTGTATCTTAAGAGTTTTGCCCATTGTTTTTGTTGTGGCTTGTTATTGATATGGAGACTGGAGACTTAGTTTAAAGCTGTGTTGCATGTCAAATGGTCCAAAATGCAACCCCAGTAACACCTGTGCATCCATAAGTATAGTACATATGGCAGATGTGAATCCATCCTGACATTGTAGTGCCATTTATGGGCTTAATGTTTCTAATTGTGGTGGACATGAAGTCATTTGCATGGAGTCTATGTTTAAAAAAATATATCATTAATTACAGCATCTGCAAGAAGTGGTTTGCCTTTCTATAATGGCCAACAGTTCACATTAAAGGAATTCAAAACAGTCTTGAAGCAAAGTGGCATTAAACATTTTAGACCCAACTATAAATGTATTGGCCAAAGAAGTTGTGCAAATATATTCAGAAAGGCAGTTAAAGCAATTACTCCTCATGCTAAGCCTGTGTAACACAATATGGACAATTTGTGTTGCTTATCTCAGTGCCACTAATGCAACTGTAAGTCTAAGAGTGGTAGAATGTCAGCTCCCAATGGGAGCCAGTATTGGTATTCTGAGAAATACAGAGTATTTCTAGAGTAATGAGAGTGACAGGTAAATAGAAATCCAGTGTGACAAGGCCAAATGGACCCACTGTTAGGATGTGTAAGGCACTCTGATTTGGGTTAAAATTTAGGTAGACTTTATAACCCTTGGAAGTATTTGTGTCACAGACAAATGATCTGATAGTTTGCAAAGCTGGTGGTTCAGGTTAGTGCAGTTCATTTCCACATGAAATGAGGTTAACATACTTCTCAGCCTCTGAGCATTAGAAATCATAGCACTGGCCTTTTACAATCATAGCTGTGGGGGTGGGGGGTTGGGGAGGGTCAGAAAAATGAGTGCTTTATTTGTCACAGTTGAAAGCCTTTATACACTAGACCCAATATAATTAGTGACAGTGAATCTCTATATAGGCTTGGTATTTAATAAGGTGTGTACCCTGTGACAATAGAAGGTACTGCCAGCACATCTAGCTGGAATTTTGTAAATAATTATGTGTCATTTGTGAATAGCAAACTGATTTATGCAAGATGCTTCTGTTACAAATGTATTAGAACTGTATGTCATGTGTATATCAAACTGACTTGTACAGATGTTTGTGTTGAAAATGTATTTTTAAAGTGCTTGTGTTTGAAATGCGTCCACAGTGTACCCTACTGGAGAAAACAGAAATGTACTGTTTAAATATATATGTTTAACACAGGAAACTGGGAAACAGAAGGTTAACCTTGGTTCAGCAAACTTATCTGAAATTAAACCATTTTATGGGCTAGGCCATAAAGATGCTATCTCACAGGTTTCGTTGTATCCAGAAACACAAAGTCTGTACTAGGAAGCTTTCTGTATTGTCTTTGGGGTGAACTAATTACTACTCTGGAAGAGTGGAGGTATGAAATTGTTTTATGACTTCCAGCACCTGCCACAGATCTGAGCAAAATTTGTTGTGTGTATATTTTAACAGGTAGATGCCAAGTCCTGCCAGCTTCCAGCAAGAGGGGTTTGCATGGGAAGCAGAAGTCAGATGACCAGAAGTGATGTAATTCTGCAAGCTATCCCAGAGGAAATAATTTACATATTATTTTGAGAAGTCTCTTAGTGAAACAGAACATTCTGTATTCTGCCTTGGGCCTGACAACAAGAAGGACCATTTACCACATCATCTGCCTTGCTCTGTTAAGTAAGTAGGGAATAGTAATTTCTCTTAGATTCAGTCAGGAATATATTAAAGCTTAGTTTAGATATTGTTTTTCTATATTTGTCTCCGTCTGTCCTTCAATGCTATTTTAAATATTTCCTGTGATTTTGAACTTTGTCACTGTGAATAGATATTTAGTATTGTCTTGTTATTTTATTATTTATTTTAAACCTTTCATTGTGGCTGATCTTTGTAGAGATGTTAAAGTTATTTATTTGGTGACAATGTCTAAGCCACTCCTAATAGCCTTGCTCTTGGCCAAATTACATTTTGTATCAGTATTAATTTCACTCAATATATTGGGTACCCATGTAAGGTGCTTAAGGTAGCTAGCGGGAGTGTCTGGTGACAGGGGTAACTACTTTATAGTCTGGGCAGAAGGGAACATAGCTAGTAAACCTGTGCCAGCCTTTCCTGTGTGTGTGTGTGTGTGTGTGTGTTTGTGTGTGTGTGTGTAAATCAAATCTCCAAAGAGTGTGTGTGTCAGCTACTTAGGCAGGGACACACAGCACTGGGTGGACAGAGAGGGTGCTTAAGGTCTTGGCCTGGACACTCAGCTGAGATCTCAACTCTGTAGCTATGCCAGTGGGGAGTCTTGCTGAAATCTGGCGAAAAGGAGAAACCAGCCCCGGACTGACTGTGTTCCCTGTGTGCTCTTAAGGGAAATTATGCTTGATTGTACTTGATGCAGTGGGCTGCATCTGGATATACTGGGTATGTACCTGTTATACTCCAGGTGAACAGTCCCCACAGGTGCCAGTGATGAGGATTGAGGCTCCTTGATTACTAGCCCAGAGGTGGGGTGTCACATATTGATTGACAGTGATGGGATCACCGCATCACAAATTGTGATTCAGTGGTGTGGATATTGAACTTCTGTAGCCTGTAAACAATGTTCACTAAAGAATGTGTTTGTACTCTCAAGCAGCCACATGGCTAACATTCAGAGTTTCATATCACAATAGTTTTATTTATTTGCTTTTTGTTAGCTTAGTTAGTCAAGAAGAGCAAGCAAAGATGTCAGCAGAGGATTATGGTAAGCTGACAAAGAACCAGTTGACTGAGATGTACCAAGCCAAAGGACTGGGGCATGCCAACCTGAATAAAGGGGGAATGATTGCAGCCTTAACCACAGCTGGATCACAGACCAGCAGCCTGGAAGACAACCAGACTGGCATTGGAGATGTACAGATCTCAGAAACAGGACAGTTCAACTTTTCCTCAGGGGACTTAAAAATCTGTCTGGAGTTAGAGACTTGAACTGGAGGCCAATCATTTGGAAGTGGAATCAACAGAAAGACTGTGGCATTTGGAGGCTGAAGAAAAGGAGAAACAGATGGAACTAGAATCAGCAGAGTGAATGTGGCATTTGGAGGCTGAAGAAAAAGGCACTACGATGCCTGGAAGCCAAAGAAAATGAGAGGCAGAGACATTATGAAAAGGAAATGCTGACTCTTCGCCAGGGTCATAGAGGTAATGGGGAAGGGAGTAACTGTAACCCAGAAGCAATAAAGGTCAATAAACTTCTTCCTCAATAAAAAGAAAGTGAATTTTGATAGTTTTATTCATATGTTTGAAAGAGTATGCAAACCATATAATGTTGACCTGAGGGCTCTGGGTACAGTTACTCTCACCCCCTTACTCCATGGGATAGCTGTAACTGCTGTTTCTAAATTGTCTGATACTGATTGCTTAAATTATAACACAGTTAAAAATTGTTTATCGGAATGCTTTAAGTTAACATCTGAAGCATATAGAAAAATGTTTTGTGAGCATAAACGCAAGCCAGATGAAAGTATATGTGATTATACTGCTGAACTAAGCACTTATTTCCATAGGTTTGTGAGTGGGTGTCAAGCCACCACTTTTGAAAAGCTGGCAGACCTTTTGGTGAGAGAACAAGCCCTTAGCGCTTTGCCTGAGGACAAGAGAATTTGGTTGGCAGACAGGGAATGCAACTCTGCACATGAGTTGGGGAAAAAAGGAGACCTATACCTAGCAAGCAGGGCATCACTGCACAGGAAAGGGATACCCATTGCTGCACATGGGTATGAGGGAACCCATGGTGGGCAGCCTAAACCACTCTAACAGAGTTTCCTAGTAATAGGAGAAGTCACTAGTTCAGGTGCATGGCCAGGATCAAGGGTTAAATGTTTTAGTCTGTGCTTGTATTCTGATCCTGGTGAGAGAAGGAGCAGAGTGCAATAGTTCCTGACTGTTTTTGGTTGGAGAGTGAGTGTCTGTGCTTAAAGTACCTGTTTGGTCTGGTTGCTATTCGAGGCATCTGCCAGAGAAAGGCTACAAGCCTACATCTGAGGCAAGACTGTGGATCATTAAACAGTCTGTGGCCTGCTTCTCTTCTTGGGATTGGTGCTAACATTTTGCTTCTGGTGAGAGAGGAAGCAAAGGAGCATTGCATCCCAACAGAGTGAAGCTGTGGTGAGACCAGCATTAGTAGTAGCCAGGCAGTAGCAATTCATGTGGCTCCCCTCTTTTCATCATTCATGACAAGCTAATTCTTTGTTTTCAGTAAGTACTGCTTGATTTGTTTCTGACTTCAGAATATTGGCCTAAATACTTCATCCTTAAAATTTCTAGGTCTACATATTATTTTCCCCCTTAAGTGTTTGGCAGTGCTGTGTACAGACTCCGACGTCTTGAGTGACATTTTTCTGGTAAAAGCACAATTAAAATTTCTCCAATACCTAGTTGCATACAGGACAACTAGTTTGTAGTGACGAACACTGTCCACATAGTTGTAAACCAGATGCTCCTGACAGTGATTGATACTCTTCACTCCAACTGTCTTATCAATAAAAAAGCATCTGTTTCCATGGATATGAATGTTCCTACTGTCTCCGTTACTTGCTTGGTGAATAATGGGCATCCTGAGGCAATGTAGAAATTGCCTCATGTTTACTGACAACCAGTTAATTCGCAAAAAAACTGATATGGTATGTGAGAGATGTATTTTATACAATGGCAGTGGAAAAATTACTCCTAATGTCAATAAGGTTGTCAGTAGTACACACGCTCTACCCATCACACAAAATTCAAAGCAGATGTATAGAACTGCATATGCTGAAGCAATTGCATGTAACCTTTCTAAACCACAAAGACCTCCTAGATGAAATACACATAAAAACCCTCTGCAGCCCCAAGTGCACTCTTTCATAACAACACCCACATCAACACACATAGCTACATCTCATGGAGCCTCTGCCTCTAAGCCCATAAGGCAAGTCACCACACAGTCCAACATCCTAGTCATTGGAGACTCCATCATGAGACACACTGATGTCCCTCTCACCAGGCTGAGTAAGGAGAAAGTTACAGTCAGTTGCTTATCAGGAGCTAGGATCCATCACATTATGCATGCACTCAGGTCATTGGACCACAATTACCAATATGACTCAGTTATAGTCCATGTGGGAGTAAATGACCTGAGACATACCTCCCTAGACTATATGAAGAGAGACATCATGGAGCTGTCGGAATACATGTCTGAGACTGGTATGAGCCTAACATTTAGTAGCATTTTACCTTCTCCAAGGATAATGCCACAATACGAGCAAAAGATGGTTGACTTTAATAATTGGCTTAGTTTCTGGTGTCATTCTAAGGTGGTGCAATATTTCCTCACAAAAACATAAAAAAAAGACAACATTTCAAACCACATCAGGAAAAACGACTTGGAACTCCACTGACAGGACATATAGTTTTTTTTTTATTACATCCTTTCAATCCGGGGTGTAGTATTTGTCAGCATGGGAGGAGATGGTCAACAGACCACGCTGCTTTGCTGGGAATGGTCTGCACCACTCTTCTGTAGGCTTTCGAATATTAGCTAAAACATGGTCTTCCCCATAGTGCCTTTTTTTAGGCAATGCCAAACTGAAAGTACTTCCAACATAGCAAATCAAAACCAAGAAAATCTAAAGGTATTACTGATCAATGCTAGGAGTCTAAACAAAAACCTCCACTGCCTAGAAGCTTTCTTTACCCTAGAGAATGCTGATGTCTGTGCGGTCACTGAAACATGGTTTAAAGCCACAGAGAGCACACCAACAGTGCAAAGTTATAATGCTTTCCACACATTTAGGCCAGCTACTTCACAGGCAGGGACTAAAGGTGGAGGTGTCTTTATTTTCATCAAAAATAAATATACTTCAAGGCTGGTCAAACAGGACAATGCACTTGAGCTGATGCATGTTCAAATCACCATAGGTAAAATCCAACGCCACTTCCTTGCAAGCTGAAGGTCCATCTCTATGACCCATGAAACCATATCATGTTGTTTTTCTTTAGTCTTTTCCTGGTTAGGGGTCGCCACAACGGAACTCCGGTCCGCTAATGATTAGCAGTTGATTTTTATGGTGCTGAGGTGCCAGCCCAGTGCCCAACCTTCAACAAAAGCAAGCCCATTTATGTATGTCTTTCGAACACCACTCGACCGCAGGGAGGGCATGCAGACTCCACACAGAAGGTGCTCCAGCCGAGAATCGAACGGGATTACCTCTTGCTGTGAGGTGACAATGCTACCGCTGCACCACAGCGGCTACAGGAAACCACATCATGTATTTAAACTTTGAAACACCAACCATCCAACCCAATATCATATTCATAGGTGATTTTAATTACCCCCTGTTAACTGGGAATCCTATACTACACCAAATGTACATGCACAGAGATTCCTGGATTTTGTAAACACAAACTTCCTAGAGCAGATAGTCAATATGCCAACCAGGGGTGCAACCATACTGGATCTGGTCCTCACTAATATGGGAGACTGCTGCACACCCCCTACTGTAATGCATTCCCTGGTAAGGTCAGACCACAAAATTGTCTCCTTTGAAGTAAAAATAAAACCTGGACCCCCAGCTAAATCTGGAATATTCAGGAACTATTCTAAGGCTAACCTCCTGCTATTAAGTGAGATCCTGGCAAAATTTTAAGCCCCCATAAACGCTGAGAACACTTCTGCCTATGCAGAACTGTTCACAGAAATCCTGTACAAGCATATTAATAGCTACATAGAGGCAGCTGTACCCACCAGGAAGAAGTGCAGAACTAACTCAGAAAGCAAGCCACAGTGGTGGAATCACAAAATCAGCGGACTGTATGACAAGAGGAAGAAAATCATGGCAAAAATTAGGAGGTGTAGCACCCAGCAGAATAAAAGCACACTCATCAAACTAAGCAAACAACTCAGAGGACAAGTAAAGTCCACCAAAGCCACATTTGAGGTAAGTTTGGCTTCTCAGGCCAAGGTCAACCACAAAGCATTCTTTAGCTATGTCCGCAACCTCAAAGGCAATACACAATTGTGTGCAGAGCTCACTGTAAATGGAGCCACCTATACTGAGCCAGAAGATATAGCAAACCTCCTGGCTGATAAATTCAGCTCCAAATTTATACCCCTCTCTCCCCCTCAACCTTCCATCAGGAAATATCAAATATAACTTCCCCTACTATCACTAGGGAAGAGGTCCTTAATGCTCTCTCTAAGACCAAGAACACTGCATCAGTGGGCCCAGACAACATCCCAGGCTGCCTTCTAAATAGCATGAAACATGACCTATCAGGGCCTCTGGAATTATTATTTAACTGTAGCCTCCAAACAGGCTTCGTGCCCTATGAAGGGAGAAAGGCAACAATCATCCCTCTGCACAAAGGTGGGCCATCTACAGACCCATTAAGTATTACTAGTCTCATATGTAAAGCCATGGAAAGAATTATCATGGAGATGATTGACCTGACCAAGGCATTTGACACAATACCCCACTCTTTTGCTGACAAATTCAAGAGGCTAGGTACAAACCCGTATGTCACCCAGTGGACAGACAGCTGGCTCAGACAGGACCCAGGAAGTTAGAATTGGGGAGTCCAACTCTACAAAGAGGCCAGTCACAAGTGAAGTCCCTCAGGGATCAGTCCTTGGACTGCTCCTTTTTGGCATTTACTTCTCAGAAGTCAAGACCAATGTCAGTGGTCTGTGGCTGACTAAATATGCAGATGATTGCAAATTAGGAGCTGTCATTAAATCTCACACTGGCACAAATGTTCTCCAGGAGGGGCTGACAAAGACAAACAACTGCTATCAGAGCCATGGACTAAAACTAAATGGCAAGAAATGCATAATAGGGACACACATAGATAGTAATCTAGCCTTTGAACATTACGTGTCTACAGTTGTGTGGAAATATTTCTATGTTCCGCAACTTAACAAAGGTATGGCATCTAAGTCCAAGGAAGTCATTGTGCCACTGTATTTGGCATTTATCAGACCTATCATTGAGTAAAGTGCCCCTTTTGGTATGTACCTAACAAGGCATATCCAACAATTGGGATGTCCACAGAGGTTCCTCACTAAAAGAATACAGGGCATAAGCAATATGTCCTATGCAGACAACCTCAAGGCCCTATCCCTGTATTCTGTCTCCTACAGGCTTTTAAGGGGAGAGCTATACCTAGCATACAGGGCATTATCAGACCCCACTCTGATAGACCTCCTGCATATCCACAAATAAAGATCACCAGAATACCCATTCTAAAGACTTAAACCTTGCCTGTGATATAAATAGGACCTGCTGGAGAGATAGGTATGTATCCCAGGGACTACCCCATCTAGGGAACAGGCTCCCCATCCATGAGAAGCAGAGATCCTCCCTAACCCAATTCAAGTGCAACTTGACAACTGGATGTGAAACCAGAAATTCATCCCTGGTTTGGCACCTATGTCTCTAATGGAGAGAGGTAACCTGTAAATGGTTCATCTCTCAGGCCTATGCTTACACTTATCAAGGGTATCAGAAGTTGTCATAGATTTGGGATGCATGGCTAGGCTTAGAAAGGCTCTTGTAGTAGTTAGCCTAGTAAACACCTATGAACCTAAATGTAACCAGTGGGGCCATTTAGCATATAGATGTCCACTGAGGCAGGGAGGGGAACAAAAGGTGTGGGAGCCATCAACTGGTTATAACAGAATGCCAGTGGTAAGCTCTCTGGAGATGACAAGGGTACCAAACTACCACAAGAGGTTATATCCTGTTTTAGTAGATGGGAAACAGGCCACTGCTAAGAGAAAGACAGCCTCTGACGTAACCATTGTGAAACCTGCAGTGGTTAAAGAGGAGCACTATTTGCTTGGGCAGTCTACTCCAGTCAGAGCTTTAGGAGTGACCCCATTTCAAATACCTTTGGCTAGGGCACACCTTGACTGGGAGGGTGGAAAAAGTAAGCAAGTAAGTAGGTGTGTTTGAGGATATCCCTGCAGATGTCTTGATAGGGACTGATTTTGATAATGCAGTGCCTTGTGTGCATGCAGTTACATGCAGTCAGTCTTGGAGACAGGCATGTGGGTCTTGTAGCCTGGGGGACCCATACAGACTGCACAC
Source organism: Protopterus annectens (assembly GCF_019279795.1). Taxonomy (NCBI): domain Eukaryota; kingdom Metazoa; phylum Chordata; order Ceratodontiformes; family Protopteridae; genus Protopterus; species Protopterus annectens. The sequence goes on along the minus strand of NC_056725.1, from coordinate 1,705,392,103 downwards.
TTGAAGCTGGGATTGCTGAGGTGGCTACTTCAGGGAGGGAGCTACCCTGTAGCAGTGAGACTGAAGGTGAGCCATGGCTGCTGGTGGGTACTGATGTTCCCTTTGACAGAGTGATTGCAATTGCAGAGGTGAGTAGTAGTACCCAGGCTGACAGTGAGGTACCGCTGTCAGAAGAGACCAGACGTCTTGTGGTGGGACAACTCGGAGGGGTTACAGTGATAGAGCTGAGACAGGCTCAGCTCTCAGACCCTAATTTACAAGGCTTGAGGGAGATAACTAGCAAGGCTCCTGATTCTCAAGGAAAAGGGGATTCTGTATATTGGAGCAAAGGGTTACTGTATAGAGAATGGACTCCTGAGAGGGGGCTAGAGGGTGAGAGAATATACCACTTGGTAGTGCCCAGAGCCTACCATATGGCACTTCTAACCATAGCCTGTGACATTCCCTTTGCAGGTCATATGGGCATAAAGCATACCAAGAGAGACATTATACAGAACTTTTATTGGCCTGGGATTTCCAGGGATGTAACAGGGTACTTCAGGACCTGTGAGCAGTGCCAAAAAGTATGCAAGGCACGAGACAAAGTCACCCTCTCTGTGAAATCTGTGCTGTCAGTGTCCCTGTTGTTGTTCAAAATAGCTGTCACTATACTCTCTTTGAGATTAGATTTTCACACACACACACACGCACTCACCCACCTGTGAAAGGCTGGCAGAGCTTACCTGCTCTGCCGCCTTCACCAGACTATAAGGTAGATTTACTGCCACCAGAACACCTGAAGCCAGCTACTTTAAGGCTCTTACCAGGGTACCCAATTATACTTAGTAAAATTAAAATGAATACTTATACAAACGTTAGTGTTTAACCAAACAACAAGACTTTCAGGAACGTGGAGCCACAGTGCTACTAAATAAATGCAAGTACTTTCAAATATTAATATTTTCTTAAAGACCAGCCACAATGAAAGGTTTAGATGTATTTAATAATAAAAAAAAAACATGAAAATACTGAATATTTACAATAAACACCAGAGTTTCAATCACAGAAAATATAAAAACAACACAGATGGAAAGACTCGAACAGATGTAGAAAAACAAAAAAAAAACATTCGGTTAATCTCACTGTATTTTTCTAACTGACTGAAGAATTACCGTTCAATAGTTATGTGTTCTAAAGCAAGGCAAGATGAAATTGGATGAGTGTCTTATCAAGGCCCCAAAACAGAGTGTGCTTCTCACATCTCCCACAAGTATTAAAATACAATTTCAGTGATGACTACAGAATGACATCACATCTAGTCACCTGACTATGGTTCCCACACTACCCCCTCACTAGAAACCGAGCTGGCATGTGGCACTGATGTGTCACAATACACATAGAGAACTTTATCTAAGGTTTATTATACCATCTGGAAACTATAAAGCAATTCCAACGCTTCCACCCTTCCTGCAGAGTCTTAACAAGGCATTCTCTGGTTGCATTCAGACCTGTGAGATAAATGACGTGGTTTAGCCCATAAAGATTTTAAATATACACTATTTTCTTAAGGTTAGATTGGCTGAGCTTAACCCCTTCCCTTCCCTTCAACTATCCTCTGTTAAAATATATACATTTCATCAGTTACAACAATACAGTCTGGCATACATGTATATATTTTTTCTGTTCAGCAGGACCCACTGTTGATACATTTTTAACACACGCAACTTTACAAATACATTTTTAACATGAGTATCTGTACAAATCAGTTTGTTATTCAAATGACATATAATTCTTTACAAAACTCCAGCTAGCTATGCTGGCATACGGTATGCATGCACTGCCCTACTGTCCTGGCACAGCTGGCACTACATGACATCATCACAGTCATGCATTATTGCTCCCGATTCTTTATGTAAATAGTTACGCCAAACTTGGTGGGTATTTTTGAAAAATATGACTGCCTAAGAATGTGACCCTCATAACCCCTAAAACCTCTATTATTTTTTAGAAATTTCCACCCTAATTAATATTATTTTGCTTAGAAAATGGACATTTTCATAAATGTTTTGATTCTTGGGTTTTCTTCACCCAGAAAGGAGTCTTTAGAAAAGAGGACAACAGTTGTGTACACATGGTTCATATAGCAGTTTAACACCATAGCACAGTTGTATGTGCTCAGAGGAGGAGGTGGTGATAACTGATATAGCCATGTTTTACCTAAACAGGCCCATAAATGGTTGCAGAGATACAGATATACATATTCTCACATACTCCAGCAGTGAATTTGAGGTGTTTGGGTGCCCCCTTGACTATGATATTATTCCTTCTGTTTATTAGATGACAGAGACTCCTGTTTCCTTCCTTGAAATAGGGATTTGTCCATTTGACTGGCTTTCAGCCTATACAATGTTAGTCCTGCAATGTATAAACCACACTCCTCTGAATTGCTTGTTAGAATGCAAATCTTTTTGCATTAATGTGCCTATTTCCTAGTCTAAGGTCTAGCTATTTTGATGATGAAGAAATATTGCCTAATTTGTGTACTTTATGTTCCAGAAAAGTTTGTTTATAGCCTAGGTGAATAGTGTTTTACTGTATAAGGGAAGCAAACATAGTGCATGGAGTGCCATTATTATACTCTAACGGAGGTGTCCGTTGCTTATTTTAAAGCTGTCTCGCTATGTTAAACCCATTTAACATAGCGAAACAGTAACAGAGATCTTGCTTTCTCTGTTGCTTTTTTTTTTTTAAACCTGTCTCGCTATGTTAAATGGGTTAACATAGCGAGACAGCTTTAAAATAAGCAACGGAGATCTCCGAACTTACTCAAGGTTTTTTTTAGTTCCAAAGAAAACGGGGACTTGAGACCCATTCTGGATCTCCGCAAATTAAATAAGTCAGTAAAAAAAAAAAATCAAAGTTCTGGATGGTAACACTGCAGTCGATATTCACGTCCTGGGAAAAGACAATTGGATGTGCTCGATAGACCTCCAGGATACATAGTACCACATAAAAATGGACAGATGATCCAGGATTCATTTGCAACTTCAGCTGGGATCCAGTCACTACCAGTTTCGAACTCTGCCCTTTGGTCTCACTACAGCCCCCGGAGTGTTCACCAAGTGTATGGCAGTAGTTACGGCTCAGTTGAGATGCCTAGGATTCTGAGTGTTTCCATATCTTGAAGACTGGCTCCCAACCACCACCACTGAGCATCTGCTAACAAAACCGAGAGACACCACCCTGCAAATCTGTTGTCACCTAGGAATTACAATAAACTATGAAAAATCTGCCTTGCTGCCATCTCAGCATACCGTTTTTATAGGAGCAGATATAGATGCAACGAAAATGATGGCAAAACTACCTTCCGAATGGGTTCAGGTTCTATGAAATCAGGTTTTACTCCTACTTTCCAAGAGAAAAGTACAAGCGAAAACAGTTCTGAAAGTCTTGGGAACCATGGCAGCAGCAATAACCCTAATTCTATTAACATGTTTGCACATGAGAATTCTACAGTGGTTACTGTTTACTCATCTACAGTGGTTACTGTTCACTCAATGGTCCATGCAAGAACTACCCCTGTCCCACCTAATTGTAATAACGGAGTCCTGCAAGAAAGATTTTCATTGGTGGCTTCACTCCACTCATGTGAAATTAGGTCGACTGTTTCTTCTTCCATAACCTTTAGTCACAGTGACCACGGACACTTCCCAGATAGGTGGGGGGGGGTGGCATTACTTGGGAAGGGCAGTCCAAGGCAGTTGGCAGAATCATGAGGCACACTTGCACATCAGTGTCCAAGAGATGAGGGCGGTGCTTCTTGTGTTGCATACATTCCAAGACTCTCTTCTGCTAGGAACTATTGCAGTACAGACAGGCAACATGTCAGTTGTATGGTTTATAAACAAACAGGGAGGGACCAGGTCCTAGCCACTTTGTTGAGAGGCCCTGAGAGTATGGCAGGGAGGGACCAGGTCCTAGCCCCTTTGTTGAGAGGCCCTAAGAGTATGGCAGTGGGCAACCTCTTCCCAACTCTTTCTGATAGCAGTGCACATCCTGGAGAAATCCAGTGTGATAGCAGACAAACTCAGCAGAGCAATTCTGATGCCTCACAAGTGGTCCTGAAAACAAGAAGTAGCGGAAATGATTTTTCCACAAATGGGGCCAGCCTTGCTGAGACCTTTTTGCCACACCCATGAATACCAAATGCAGCAGCTATCTTGCCCTAATTCCCCCTCCAGGGGAGTCACCAAGGGTTGCACTTGTACATGATTGGTCCTCAGGTCTCCTCTATGCCTTTCCTCCCTTTCCATTGATACCCAAAGTTCTTCAGAAAGCAAGTTCACTGGGAAGGAATTTAATACTCATCGCCCCATACTGCCCTCATCAAATCTGATTCTCCTTCCTTTGGCCTTGTCTCCAGGAGGAGCCATGGATTCTGGACCCATTTCTGGAACTTCTAACTTGTGCATCAGGGATGCTCCACCCCTCCCTTCATACCCTCAAATTGACAGCTTGGCTGTTCTGATTCCAAACATAGCCAGGCTCCCTAACCTTTTTCCATCAGTGAAACATATTCTGATCTCATCTCATAAAGCTTCAACGAGGAAGTTGTATATGAGCAAATGGAAGAGATTTTCTTCTTGGGCCTTGAATAATCGTATTGACCCCTTCTCTGCCCCAATAGCTTCCATTCTTGAATTCTTAGCAAAGCTATTTAATGAAAGCACAGCTGCAGCTACTATTTGAGTTCAGTTAGCAGAGATATCTAATTTCCATCTAGGTAAATCAGGGCCAAATGTGATGTCCCACAAACTTTGTAAGGCGTTTCTCAAAGGCACTATTTTATTAAGACCACCCATTAAAACTCCCCCAGCATCTTGGGACCTGAATTTTTTTAATCTTGTTTGATTCTTCACCAGTTTGAACCTGCATCAGCTTGTGATCTAAACTCGCATCTTCTCCAACTCATCAACTTTTCCTCGCCCCCAAATTAGTAAACCGTCCTCAAAACGTCCCTTCCTTTCAATACCTTCTCCAACCCTACTATACTACCAGATCACTATGCTCCAGCAACAAAAAACTACTTTGTTACCAAAGCTAAAAACTCAGCTGATGAAGCTCTCTTCTCCTGCCCTATATCCAAATTATGGAATCCCCCCCCCCCCCGCAATTACCATCTTACCCTTATCCCATCTTTTCAAAGCCAACTAAAAGCCCACTTAAAAAAACGCTGGTTATGTCCTTGTACCAATCCCAAGACTCTCTTCTCTTCTTTTACCTCCCCTCCCTTCTTCCCCTTTTTAGCCACCCTTTCTGGCTTTTACATGACTATCATATCTTCCCCTTCTCTCCTTTTTGATTTCCTCTATCCCTCCTGCTTACATCACCATATGACGGTTGTAATGGTTTGTTTTATTATGTTGTCTAAAATTACTTAACTGCATATTAAAATTCTGAGCCTTCTGTTTCAACTTATATTTACATTGCCGTTTTCTAAATGTATTTTTACTTTGTCATATGTAATGCATCATCTTTGTATCGAATTGATTCTTCATACATTCTTGCTTGCTACTGATTTTTACTTGCATTGCATTTGTATTTTGTTTTTGCTTATGTGGAGATTTTCTTCCCAGGCCTCCGCAGAAAACGGACCTGTGTCCAGTCAGAATTTCCCGGTAAACAAATGTAAATAACAAATAATAAAATAATAAATAAAATATTTGACTTGGAAGACAGTTCTCTTGATAGCCATCATTACTGCTAGAAGAGTTTCAGAACTACAAGCATCGTCTATAAAGCCCACTTACAGGCTTTTCCACAAAGACAGACTATCCCTACAAACAAACCCATCCTTTCTACGTAAGGTATGCTCAGAGTCTAATTTGAACCAGTCCATAAAACTACCATTTTTTTCACAAACTATGGCAACAAGGCAGAATATATGCTACACCAACTAGATGTGCATAGACAATTACGTTTCTATTTACATAAGATAAAGGATTTCAGAAAATCTGACCAATTGTTTGTATCATTTTCAGACTCTAAGAAAGGTGTTCCTGTGTCTAAAGTCACACCTTCAAAATGATTATCGGATTATATTACTTTTACTTACAAATCTCAAAACAAAGAACTCCCTGACAAAGTAAAAGGTAATTCTACAAGAGCCATAGCTACCGCTTCTGCTTTTTGGGCAAGACTACCAGTTGATACCCATGTTGCTGCAGCAACATGGGTAAGGCCTCATACTTTTATCACTCATTACAAAGTGGATTTGGCCTCCAGGAACAGGGCCTCTTTTGGGTCCACTGTTCTGAAGAATATTCTCCCTTGAGCCACCCAAGAAAGATGGTGCTAGGGATGCTGTCCCAACCAGTTAAGAATGAAGGCAAGATAGGTCAACATCACATAAAGAAGTTATGTACTCACCACAACATTCCATATGTGTTGTCCATCTCGCCTTCATTCTTGCATCCCACACTTCTTCCCCCAGCCTTTCACTCCTGGAGGACCGAGCGGTTACAGTCAGCAAGTAATGTTCTCTGACCTTCTTCACTACTCTATAAGGTATTAAAATAGTTAATTTTTTACCTGTTGTTATATCAGCAAACAAGATCTGGGGAGCTTTCCGATCTGGGGAGCTTTCCTAGGGCATGATGGGATAGGATTTTCAGCCGCGAGTTAGTGTAAGACCTCAAGCTTTTGTAAAAGGCCGAGTCGGAACTGAGGATCGGTTCTGAACCCAACCGTAAAGAATGAAGTCGAGATGGGCAATGCACGTGGAACATTATGGTGAGTACATAACTTCTTTTTCTGGTTAGGAGAGAACAGAAAACTTGTATGTCTTAGCGACTCACATGAACGTGAAAAAATAATTGCCTGTGAGTTGTAGGAAGTTTCAGAGTGAGAGAAAGAGACTGGTATTTTTATTTATAAACATGCAAAGTTTTCCTTACTTGAACTGCATCTGCCACACACTAGACCACTGAATAAAAAATCTTATTTATTGGTTTGTGTTGCTCTTGTCATTATCTTGTTGGATTGCATTGTCCATTTTTATTGCATTTTGCTAAATTCTTTTACATTTTTCTTTGTATATTATACATTGTGGTTAGGAAAGAAAAAAAATCTTGTAACTGTGATTCATAATCAGTACAAGAGGGAGGGTGGCCTAATGGTTAAGGTGTTTACCTTACAAACACAAGGTACAGGGTTTGAGTCTCACAAGGAATAATTGCCTAGGCTTAAAATGGCTCGCAAGGACAGTTAGCTTAGTACTAATCTATGAACCTATGAACCTAAGAAGTTAATTATCTATGAACTGTGGGAGCAGCTACAGGTTAGTACTTTTAATTATAAAAGTTGTTTTTTTGTGAAAGCTTCTGCCAAAGAATACACTACTTTATCAGAAAATGTTATCACCCTTCTGCTTTAGTTCTGTTATGTTCTTAAACACAGTGGCTCTGGAGGTGTTTAAGTGGTCTGCAACCTCTTGGTTTTTACATACCATATAAAATTCTTGCTACCGTATGGTGCCTTTTTTTAGACAGAGTACACCTGATGGATGTCCCAACATAGTAATTCCTGTCCAGGTAATATAAAGGGAGTTGTGCAGAGTGCCAGAAGAAGAAACAACAAAATGTCTGCAGTTAAGGCTTTCCTTACTCTTGAAGGCATTATCATTTGTGTAATGACAGAAAAAGTGTAGTGGTAGCCAGGTAGCCATATCTCTATTCCACAGCAGAACTCCAGTCATGTATTCAGATGCTCCAGCAGCTGCGGGGAGGTATGTACATTTTATATATATATATATATATATATATATATAGTTCTAAGCACATTTACTCTCATCATATTCCATATGCTATAAATATGGAACTCGCTGCAAGTCCTAGTAACACTCAAAATTAAAGATAGTCATAGAACCCCATCTGTGCCCCATTCAGAGCATGTAGAATTTTATTGTATTTTATTTATTTATTTTACATTTGTTTACCGGGCTAGTCCAACTGGATACATGTCCATTTTCAGTAGAGGCCCTGGGAGTTAAGTTCCAAGCTAGGACAATGAAATTAACACAATAACATCTAAGGATATATGAGCTAGATAAAAACTATTAACAGTATGTATAACAAGTTATCACAGCAAAATGTACAGTGCAGAATACATGCATAACAAAGGATGCAAGTACAATCTAAATTGACAGTGCAGAATACAGGCATAATAAAGGCATGTAAATACAATCAAGGTAGTCGAGAGATAATTAGTAACATAGTTTAAAAAAGGAAGGAGTTGCTTTTAATGAGTAGATGGGTTAGGAAGAGTAGAGTATATAGAGACACTTAGACTAGTCAGGTTTAGAGCATGGGCATAACCAGTGTGTTTTGAGGAATACTTTCAATTTGTTTTTGAAACAGGATAGTGAGGGAAGTGTGGAGAGTTCATTTGGAAGGAGATTCCAGGCTTTTTCAACTATATTAGAAAAAAGGGAGTCACCAGCTTTGTTTGTTTTAGTAGTATGTACTAGAAGTTTCTGAGAAGACCTTAAAGATTGCAGGTTTTTATAGGGAGTGATTAGTGTGGAGAGAATAGGTGTTTTGGAAGGTTTGTAAAGAGTGCTGTGGGCTATAGTTAGCTGATGGAATTTAATTAGATTTTGTAACTGAAGCCATCCTAGCTGCTTTAAATGAAGGCAGTGATGGGTTCTAAATGGGTTTCTTGTTGCAAATCTGGCAATATTATTGTAGGACATTTCCAATTTGTTAAGATTATTTTTAGATAAGTTAGTAAAAATAGGTGAGGCGTAAAGAAGAGAAGAGATTAGATGAGTGTGTGCTATAGTGGTTCGAGCTGAAGGTAGAAGAAAGGATTTTATCTTAGAGAGAGCCTAGCTTTTTGTTTACAGTTTTTATAGTATTGTTAATATGGATGTCAAAGTTCAGATTATTGTCAATGGTAACTCCTAATAGTTTGGTGGATGGTTCAGGGGATATAATGTTTTTTATTGGTAGAGTTAACTGAGAAATCCAATGGAGGGGATTTCTTAGTAGGAGAGAAAAGGAGGAGTTTAGTCTTTTTGGGGTTTAGGAGAAGGCATGTATGTGTGAACCTTTGCTCAACTGTGTTAAATACTTGTTGGGTAAGATAGAGAAGTTCAGAAGGGGAGGGAGCTGAGCATATCAGTGTAGAGTCATCTGCATATTGTATGCATGTAGCTTGGGGGATGGCAAGGTGAAGGTAATTGATGAATATGGAAAAAAGTAGAGGTCCAAGGATCGACCCCTGAGGGACTCCGGTTGATGGGTAGGTGAGTAGAGAGAGACTTGTGCCATAGTACAGCATGTTGTGTTTTATCCAGGTAGGACTGGAACCATTTTATGGAGGATGTATCCAGTGACAGGGATTTCAGTATAGTGATGAGAATTTGGTGATTTACCATGTCAAAAGCTTTAGACAGGTCAATGAATAGAGCAGAAGAGAGTTTGTTAAGGTTGCGGTTGTTGTTAATATAATCTGTGAAGGAAAGAAGGGCAGTAGTAGTGCTATGTGAGGGTCTAAAACCATGGTGACAGTTGGCTAGTAGGTTATTATGTATTAGATGGTCAAGTAATTGTCTGTGAATGCATTTTTCCATGATCTTTGCCAGAGGTGAGAGGATGGCAATAGGGCGGTAATTGGAGAGTTCAGTGAATTGTCCTCCTTTGTGGAGGGGGGTAATATGGGATATTTTCCATAAACTGGGGATATGACTTTCAGTAATAGTTCTATTAATCAGGATAGAAATGGGATAGGCAATAGCTTTGGCGGATTGTTGTAGGAGTTCAGCAGGTAGTTGGTCTGCTGAGGGGGGAGCATGGTTTCAGTTTCTGTAGAAGGGTTAGAATATATGATGTTGGGATGGGTTGAAAATGAAAAGTAAGGGGGTAAGGTTGATTCTTTGGAAGGTAGAGTGAAGTTGTTAGGTGATAGTTGACTAGCTAATGTTTGTATAGCATCAGTAAAAAAGGTGTTAAAAGCATTAGCTATATTCATTGGTGATTTGTGTTCAGTATTTTGAGGGTACAGATACTGAAGCTGTTAATGAAAAACAATCATCTAGGCTAGTTCTAGTGATAGAATGGAAAAGAATAGGGGCTAGAAAGTGTCTGTAGTATGTATATGTGCAGGGGAAAGGAAAAAAAAGATAAGAAAAGGGAGAGAGGATTGGGGAGGTGTCAGTGGACAGTAAAATAGAGGGGAAAAAGCAGAAGAGGCAGCTAATAGCACTTCGGGGACTACTGAATTTAAGAAATGGGGTAAGGAGTTGATAAAGAGAAAAAAGGGTAAGAAAAAAGGGTAAGAGTAGAAAAGTCTGGAATTAGGGTGCCATCTAGTAGGCAAGTCTAGTATAGCTAGTTAGATTGAGAGGGAGTAACAATGGTAGACTACAGATAGGAAAGTGGGAATAAAAAGAAAAAAACAAGGGGGGATCTATACAGGTGGGAGGGAAGAGATAGTGAAAGGTTATGCAGAAGGAGAAAGCAAGGGCTGCTGGCTGTCCTAGCTCAGGCCTGGGTATGACATGTAAAATATGGTACAGTCAATAGAAAGTCTTTCTTGTTGGAATTTCAGCAGACGTACTTTACTGTTTTCCTTGATAGGGGATTGTAGAATTACCATACAATGAGGTGACCCGCCTATATTTGGAGAGGGTTCTTAGCTTCCTGCTGACTAGCACTAGAAGCCTGGGATGAGTAGAGTATCTTTAGGAGGCAAGAGAGACAAGATAGAGGATAAGAGACATAGATAATAAAGCAAGATAGAACTTCTAAAATAGCAGTAATCAAACCCTGACACAATTCTTGCAGCATCCAATGTACATTTAAAAAAAAAAAAAAAACATATGCATAGTGAGATTAACAGTCGTATGCAGGAACATAAGAGCTGGTTAGCAGTGATACATATTAAGTCTTTGTTATCAGCAATGCAAGATTATATGATGCAGCACTTGTGCATCCCTTTTATATAACAATAGAAGTATTAGCAGCAGTTAAAAAATAGAATAAATTCTGTTGTACTTGGCAGCAGCGCATAAACTAATTAAATCAGAGTTTATAAAAACCAGTAAGGACTTTGCCAGCAGCAATGTAAGACATTATGGAGCAGTAGTTATCAACCAGTAAGTATATAAAGCAGTTAAAGCAATTCTGCTCTATACAACACATTAGAAAAGCTAATTACATCAGAGTTTGAAAATACTTATGGACACTTGCCAGCAGCAATATATGACAACTTTAAAACATTACTTAATCAGCCCCTTTTATTAGCACTGTTGGAGGGGTATATATATTCCTAGCCCTTTATTATTCACTATGTGCAAGTTGTGTATTTAAGGGCCCTTTACTGGCTTCTAAGGGAGGATGAGAATAATAGAAAAATTCACCTGGTAAGGGTAAGCGCTCAGGGGGCGTTGCAGTAGCCTTGTTTTGTATGGTAATGAAGTAACATTCTGAGAAAAAGTAGTACAAAATACATCCGATGTCTGGCTTCTGAGTGAGGACTTAGATATGTCTAAAAGGTCCTCAGGTAAGGAAAAAGTGCTTAGGTGGCGCTGTAATATACCTGTCGGTACTTATTAGTGTGTTATAAAGGACCTTAAGGCACTTAATAATATGCTATAAAGAATCGGCTCTCACAGAGCAGATTGTTTTTTAAAGCCATTCCCTACCTTCCGGGGTGGAGTTAGACTTGTTACTGTATCCACTGGAGCGGAATGTGCTTAGAAAGTCTGTATCAAACCTTATTGCAAAGTTGTTGCCCAATAGCAAATGGGCACGCTAAAGAGCTACTATTGTTTTGCAGCCGTTTAGTATCTATTAATAGGAGTGTTGTACAGTTTTAAGATAAAAGTAAAAGTAAAGGAAAAAAAAAAGAAAGCGGTCATCACCAAGACATCTCTGAGAGCTGGGTTTATTGGGGATATTGCCGATTCCGGTGTACTATTAATCCGGTGGCAAAAAGCTCTACATCTACACAAGGTTTCAGTCAGTGTAGAAACACTGGATGGAGCTGTTTTAGCCTACCTTGTCTTATAGAACCCCTGAGAGATTAGAGGTGGTTCTGGCCTGTTCAGATAAGGATAATCAGCTTAATTAGATGCACGGTTGATTCGTGGGTGGGCAGCTATGTGTCTGGTACTCTGCCGCAAATATATACTATGGTCTAAAGAAGGCGCGAAATAGACACCTTAGCTGATTGTACCTTAATCTTTATACATACAGCCTTTAATCCACAAACAGTAGGCGTGATTCACTTACGATATTCCCTAAGGGCATAAGCATAGATACGGTGCTTATTTCCAGGCGCGAGTAAAACACCTTTTTGAAGATTGCAGTAGCAGTGTACCCTTACAACATAGGCATAAGTTCTGGGCGTATTGAAATGGCGGGAACTAGTCGCATCAATTGTAAACTACCTGTGTTTGTATTAATTCCTTGAAGCACATTGTGAGCTGTTAAGCGGCTTAAAGAAAACGCCGTAGCAATATTCCTCCACAGTCAGACCATCAAAGTAAAGCTGCTAAGAAGACACACAAAATAACCACAAAAAAGAAAAAAAAACACGCCTAGAAAGCGATCATGGCAGCAACAGGGCCAATACAGTTAAATTAAACACACTAATCAGAATACCTTGGCCATTTAGAAAAGTTAATATCAAACCAAAAACATTTATTATGGGTGACATCAACTCTCCATACATGAACTGGCAAACTTATACTGTCAACAACAAAAGTGTGTATTAATCTCTGAATGTCATAAATGCAAATTATCCTCCTGCCCACCAGAAGGTCAGTCTTCTAGATTTTGTCGTCAGTAAGGTATGACCTAGTTATTTAAATTAACAGACCAATAAATCAAGTAAATACATAAAACAAAGCTATTGCATCACAACATTTGTTATTGCTTCTTCAGTCAAATTCATCCCTTTTTTAATTATTTCAATTGTTTCAAAAATGACTCCAAAACCAATTAATGACTAATTATCAGTATTATTTATAATCACAAATGGTATACAGTAGCTGCCCAGCAAACCTTGTACCCAAGACAGCTGCCTATTTCTATGAATTTTACTTCCTCTTAGAAAGACATATTGAGTTATCTGTGTCCATCATTTGCAAAATTAATGGTAAGTTAAAATTAAAATTGTTTGGTATAACTCCCACATCTACAAACTCTACAACAAAAAGATAAAGTTCCTGGTCATCAGTAAATGATTTCCATCACTATAAAAGGGATTTAAAACTGTTTAGTACCTCAAGCATGGCATTAGGAAATCCATGGCTAACTATGAACTTAGGACTGCAGTTAATTCAAATCACACCCATAAGGCCTTCTTCAGCCGCATTAGGAAGCTTAAATGTAAACCACAGCTGTGTACTGAACTTATTTCTTTATGTACAGTCTTCTTTGAACCAAGGATATAGCTAATATTTTTGTAGCAAAATTTTCTTCCAACTTCTCCTCATCCACTCTTCCCTTTGCCCCACATTCCCCCTTATCCCCCTCCCCAAATCACACTTGACTTTATCAGGATCACTGGAACTGATATTTTTAATTTTTTAATGTCCTAGATGTCTGTTGTGCAGTACTGTGTTCCACGTAGTAAACCCCTCCTTCAACTCTTCAACCTAGGTGTCTTCCCTAGTTAAATCTCTGTGGTTTGGAGAACAGCTGTTATGGTACCCTTGCATAAATATGGTCTCTTTAATGACTGTGGGAAATACAAACCTATTAGTCTCATTAGTGTTACGGTCAAGGGTATGGAACACATAGGTTTGTAGATTTATAGGTAAGTACTAGACTAGCTGCCCTTGTGGGCCATTTTAAACCTAACCAGTTTCCCTTTTGGTGCTTGAATTAACCTATACCTTTTGGTGGTAGATTAGCCTTACCCATCCCATGGTTAATAATTGTATATTACCCGTAGTGAGAATAGCTGAACTCCATATCATAAATAATTGGAGGTGACCCATGCATAGGATAAAGCATTTAGGAGCTGCCCTGTCCATTGATAGTACAGTGGCAGTCCTGGGGCAATTGTCTATTACCTATTCATAGATCCAAGTTGTGCTAGAATAATGACAGGGATGAACTTTGTTTAACATGGATGGGGAGCAGTGGTATCCTCTGTGAGATTTACCTGTCCCTCCAAACAATTCTGTTGCTGCAGAAGAGGTGGAGATCCCTAGACTAAGTATTTCTGAATATTTTAATTGTATTTGAACTAGTAAACAACAATATATGTGACCTTCAGTCGCTGGATACACACCCGTTTGGCCTTGTAAAAGGCAAATTTTTTTCAGGAAAGCTAACTGGCTGTCTGATATAACTTACACTGTCAAAGGTATTTGCTGTTGGAAGAAAAACATCACCAACTGTGTCCCACAATGTTCTTTTTTGGGCCACCTCCTCTGTGGCACATATTTCTTTGACAAGAAAGCTTATATTAAGGGACTATGGCAAAACAAGTTTTCTGAGGAATGCAAACTGGGGAGACAGTTATCACATACCACTCTGATACTCAAATTCTCCACCAAGGGCTAGACAAAACAAATGCTTGATGTGTTAATTGTGGGCTTACTTTCAGTGCTAAGAAATGCAGTACAGTTTCCTTGGTAAATTCACCATCACCATCACATACCATATAAATAACATTCCATTTAAATTTGATCCAGTCATCAGAGACTTGGGTACCTATGCTTATAACAGACTTTCCTTTGACCAAAACTTGTATGTCATGGTTAGAAAATAATTCATGTTGCACAGCTTATTCTTCATGGCATCTCTTCTAGGTCCAAAGAAGTTAATATTCCAGCTGTATTCCTCATTTTTTAGGCCCATTTATTAACTATAATGCCTTCTCTGACATGTACCTCTGTAATTACCTAAATCTACAGGGGATCTCCGTGTTTTCTCAACAGGAAGATCTCAGGTTTTAGTACCATTAGCTATTCTGAGGGACTAAAAGCTCCATTCTTCTATTTAGTTCTGTAAAAGCAATTTAAAGGATGATCTCCCTTTATCCTTTTGTTCTGTAAATAATCCACACTCTTTGAACTTTTCCACCTAAGTAGAAATAGTGATAAGTCAAACACCTGCTTGGGAGACATAAACCTATACCGCTACATTAACAGTATCAGCTGCCATAACAGGTACATTACCCAATGTGCCCTCCCCCAGCAATTCAGAAATAAGCTTCCCTTAAATATCAGTCGGAGGACTTCTCTAGCAAACTCTAAAAAACAACAGTCTGGATTATTGGATGGGTGATGACATTACATCACAGTTAGTAGTCAAACTAACTGAAGATCACATGTGCATGTTGCTAGTTCATAAAATGTAATTTTGTTAATAAGGATGACTACAGGGACTGCAGGGATTACAAGGTGCAGGTACTGCAGAGCTGATTATGTTAAAGACGAGGATTCACGGTATGATCCTTACAAGGGGCTTGGTTGTGTGGTACAGAGGGGTGAAACCCTGACTACAACCCAGATGACCTGTGTTTGAGTAATGAATTGGGGACAGGAAGATCTGGGCAGGTAAGGGTGGGAATGAGTAGCTTATGCTGGCTGTCACCTCTGAGGTTAATCTAGTTGTCTGATATTTTGAGTGAGGTACATCCTAAAGGAGCATTGTACTCTGTAATTGATCCAGTCAGTGCTGAATGTAAGAGAACAATGATATCTTTAGATCTGAATGCGTGTATGCATTTATTTATTTATTTATTTAGCAAGTTAGAGAACTGATCAAGGATGACAATTTGCAGGCTCAGACCAGGTTGCAAGCAACACATGGAAAGAAAAAAAAAAACAGAATGAGTCCACAGTAATTGCACTGTAATGTAAAACGCAAGACATGTCAAGCAGTCATATAATGACATTTAAAATATGTTAACCTGGACCCTTATCAGTTTGTCTTTGCAAAGGAAGGTCCTGCCTCTTTAACCTCATTAATTTCTTTGAAAAAGTAACAAAAGAAATGAGTAGCAGTGATGTAGTATGTACAGTATACTGTATCTGGACCTGGCCAAGGTCTTTAACAATATTCCACATCCAGCTATCATTGAACAAAAAAGCTGCAGTTGGTGGTGCTCAGCATTGACTCCTCTCCTGTTTGCCATCTGTTTCTCAGACCTTCGGGCGAACACTCATAAATGACTGTGAAACAGATGTTGTTATTCAGTCTTCCACTGATTCATAATTGCTCAGACATGAGTCAGACCATATTAACAGTTGGTGCAAGGACAATGGTCTTAAATAGAATGTACTATTTCTTTCTTTCTGTATTTACTTGCTATTTGTTCATCAGGTAAGTGGACTGGTCTGTTGACCCTTTGCAGCTGCCGCAACCCAAGCTCAAAGAGCAGATAATATATCATTGTCTTTCAGTCAATATTGTATACAAAATAAGAACATAGTAAAATTCAGAACATAGTAGTATTGAGTGCAGATGGGGTAACATTAAAAGATCCAGTCAGAGTGCATTGGGAAAAATATATACAAAATGCAAGCTAAGATATGCATAAAGTACAGTACACAAACTGTACAAAAAGTACGTATGAAATATTTGCATATAAGATGCCACATTATGAGGTTGTGCAAAGTTTATTAAATATATTGTATTATTCATGATATGGGATAGTAAGCTACTTAACCATTGTCATGTAGCAGCTGCAGGTTGATTCAGTAAAGAGATGCTCTTTAAGTGCATCTTTGAAACTTTTAATGATTTCTAGATTTTTGATATCTGTAGGCAGGTGGTTACAGGTATGTGGGTCCAAGTCTAGAAAGGATAATTTCACCTACAACGGTTTTAAACGGAGAGTGTACTAGAAAGAAATTGTTGTCCTGAGTACTTCTGAGTACGTAAGGGTTGTCTTGTAAGGGTAGTGTCACTCTTAAAGGGGCAGTGACCATGTTTTAGCACCTTGTAAATTATGAGTACTTAGAAAAAAAGTGGCCCTATGAGACACTGAAAGCCATGTGGAATTTGTTAGCAAATTACAATGGTGTACCTGGGAGCTGTTAATGGAATGACTCAACAGATTTTATTCTCAGCGGTCTGTATTCTGTTAGTATTGTGGACTGAATGCATAATGAGAAAAGGAAGGCCATGTTCAAATTTGGGTGAAAGAAGGTGACTGATCTTGTAACAGTAATATAGTTCACTTTGCTAAACAAACCATTTTTCCATAGTGTAAAGTAGCATGCCCCCCCATGAGGCACTGTTGTAAGGGATCTAGGCATGTTAATTCCTGATCATTTTTTCATCATGCCTCTGCAGTAGTTCAGAAAGCTTTTTTTGGGCTTTGACTTCCAAAGGCATCTCCACTAGATACACAAAAGTGTTAACTCACCTTTAATCGCATCTTATCAGATCCATTATTGAATATAATGCACCTTGTGGCATGCATTTATCTAAACATATCAACCAACTTGAGATAACTCAGAGATTCATAACTAAAAAGATCAGTGTCCTCAAAAGTCTTAGTTAACAGGACTGACTGTCAGTCATCTGTCTGCACTTTCATAGAGATTAGTTTAGCTTTTCAAGCCAAGAAAGATCCACATTTCTTTGACCTCCTATTACTTCACAGAACAAATAGTACCTCAAACATCCAGTTAAAGGAACTTAACCTTCATCAATAGATATACAAGACATGTTGGTGTGATAGATTCAGATCCCAAAATATCGCCTCACCTCTGGAACAAATGTCAACTGCATGACAAGCAGAGTGACGCCCTTTCCATCTTCAGGGTAAACCTAGATAATTGGATAGGCAGCTACAAATTCTCCCCAATATATCTTGTCTTGCTGTACTTGAGGCTGGGAGAACGTTTGAATAGGGATTTTTTAGCTAGACTTGTAATGGTTTGCAGACTGATTACCTGGTACTTACCTGTGAACCTACACAATATTTGAACCATGTAGACTGGCATAGTAATAATGAAGGTTTATACATATTTAAATGTGAGGTAGTCATAAGGGTAGAGATGCGTCATGATATTGGTGAGATTATAATGCAGTTGTCAAGCCTTGAGAGATTATAACATATTCTAATTTATGTGATATATTCTTTATTTTTGTATTTGTATTTACTTTGCATTTGTCAAAACTACTTGAATTGTGGCTAGAGTTTAGGGTAGCTAGATATTTCTGAGAGAAGTGAAGGGAGAGACTGCCACAATTTGAGTGCAAAAATACTGTGGTCAGAGGTGTGCAGTTTGGTTGTGGAGGTTTGGAGTGATAGTCCAACTCTGGATTGGCTCCTAAGGTTGTAGGTTGTAGTGGTTGCAATGAGCTTCAATAAGAGATTGGGTTTCTTGGTGTAGGAATTTGAAGATTAGTGTGCCCAGAAGAAGATTGGCTTTGCTTAGTACAGGTAATCATTTGGCTTTTGATAAAGTAAGGCAGTGATGTTCATGCCTTGAGGGACTGGTAATAAAGTGGCATATTTTATTGGACAGGATTTGTAGAGTTGTGTTTTTGATAGAGGTAGATGCAAATTCCAAGTTTTGCCAGTAGAATGCATTTCCCTATGGCTGCCAAAATAAAGTAAGAAAGAAATGGAGAGAGTTTTGGGGCCCAGAATAGGAAGTCGTATACTTTTGACATAAGCTATTCAATGATGATTGAAGGTGAGGGAACTGTAAACCCAGGTCTCTGACTATATTCATCTATCAGTGAAGTAATGTCTATTGTATAAGTTTAGGATATGTGTTGTTTGTCAAATAAAATACTACACTTTCTTTTGTGTTTAACTTGAGCCCATCTTCACTTCACCATGTATTTGCAAGGGTATTGGTGGGGGGGTGCAATCCGCGGTGGTACAGCGGTAGCATTGTTACCTCACAGCAAGAGGTTCTCTTGTTCGATTCTCGGCTGGAGTGCCTTCTGTGTGGAGTCTGCATGTCCACCCCGCGGTCGAGTGGCCTCTGAAAGGCATGCGTGAGTGAGCGTGCCTTCGCTGAAGGTTGGGCGTCGGGCTGGCAACTCGGCACCATAAAAATTGACTGCCAATCATTACCGGATTGGGGTTCCACTGTGGCGACCCCTAACCGGGAAAAGCCGAAAAGACAAACATTGGGGGGGGGGGGGTTGACATTACCTCCCAATTTGCAATCATCTGTAAACTTAGTTAACTAGAGGTCCTGGTCCCCAGTTTGGTGTGCACAAAAGTAAATGCATTGAAGGAGTCCCAGTACAGAGCCGTGTGGGACTCTGCGACACAGTCTATGTAAGTTGTGTCTTTTAGTCATCTTGCTATCCATCTTACCACATAAGGGTCTATATTTAAAGGTTTTAGTTTACTTTTAGTGCCCTAATGGGATCGGGGTAGGATGTCAAATGCTACACTGAACAGCATGACAACTGGCAACAGCCTATATGACTATTTCACAGAAGTTACCTAGATTTCCTTTGATGAAGTCAGATTGTCAAGGGCCAAGCCTAATGAGATTTTTGATATTAAATGACAAGATCACTTATGATGTGTTCCATAGCTTTGCAGACCATGCTCATCATTAGGTTGGTGAGTTTATCATTACCAGGGTCCTTGGTAGGGCAGTCCTTGTATAGATCATGAGTGCAGTGTGTTATAATTCAGGAGCAAATCCTGTGGCTAAGTGGAGGCTAAACTATATGAGGAGAAGTTTAGTGAGGGCATGTTTGTCATTATTTATTAAACAATGAGATAAGTTGTCAGGGTCCAAGATGGAAGTATTTTTGATCTTGGATAGCACCTTTAGAGCATGTTCCTTGGTGCTAGGAGTGTAGTGGATTCAGGTAGCTATTTTGGGGGTGAAAGTTGCACTACACGTGTTTGCCAGTATCTTAGTAATGTTTATTGGATTATAGTGGGTAGTCCCATTTAGGAAAATGTTTTGCAGGGTATTATTCCATAGCTTCCTAACATAGCCAAAGAAGGACTTGTAGTTATCCTTAGTTTCAGATGTTAGCCAAGTTCATTTAGTCACTATGTGATACTGCCAGCCCAGCTGTCTGGAATTTTGTAAATAATTCTGTCATTTGTGAATATTGATATGATTTATACAGAACTGTATATTATGTACTGAACTTCAAGAGTGTAACCACAGCATACTCTGCTGGATCATAGAAGATTAACTTACAAAATTTCAAGAAAATAAGTTGAAATAGTGCTTTACAAATTGTGCTATAAAAGTTCAATGCAGAAGCAGACAGTGTCTACAGCTAGAAGTTTTTCTGTTGTCTGGAAAGAAAAGTAATTGGTAGGTTTAAAATGTAAATTGTTTTATTGCTTTATGACTTCCTAGCAGCTGCACATCTGAGAGATATGCATTTTTAACACAGAGATGTTAGGTTTCTGTTTAGCCTGGGAACTGAAGTCAGGTGACAAAGGGTGATGTCATCCATGCTAACCCAGCAGTAATGTTTGATAGTAATTTAAGAACTCTCTCAAAGAGAGACTGTGCATTTTGTATTTTGTCTTGGAACTGGAAACATCTAATATCTGTGCTATCCGCAAAGTCTCAAACAAGTATAGTTGGTCCAAAAAACAAAGAAGTGTAAGAAACTTGTGTGTGTGGAAGATGTATCTAGTTAATCGCTGTATATTAATCAGATCAGATAACGGTAGTAGAAGTAGAAATAGCTAACCTAAATTCGTCCTAAGTAAAATAAATAAATAAATAAATAAATAAATAAATAAAATACTAATAAAAAATATATAATTTGAAATATTGTACAGAATTACTAAGTATTCAAAAGTAATCCAAGCAGAGTAGGCAGTCTGTTTCCAATCAAAAATCCTTTAAGTACACAGACAAGCGATCCAAGTAAAAAAAATATATATATATCAGTGTAACAGTTTCCTCACAAACTTTCTATATATATATATATATATATCAGGCAAGAGAGTGGTTTATTGTGCTGTAAAACAGTGTTATTGGTATACATGTTATACACATCCCTTTCCCCATCAGTGTGACATTCGAGCTGGTCCTGCCCTACTTCTTAGCGATCATAAAAATATAATCCTTATATATTTTAAATAAAATTAATAATGATGTGGTACGTCTTATTTTACAGCACGATAAACAACTCCCTTTCCTGTTAAAAAGTATATATATATATATATATATATATATATATATATATATATATATATATAAAGCTTCTGAGGAAATTATTACTCTATTTTTGTTTTACTTGGATCGCTTGTCTGTGTACTTAATAAAGGATTTTTGACTGGCTACCCCACTTGGATTACTTTTGAATACTTAGTAATTCTGTGCAATATTTCAAAGTATATATATTTTTATTATTTTTTTGAGTTAGGATGAGTTTAAGTTCGCTGTTTCTGCTGCTATTATCTGATCTGAATAATATACAGTAATTAACTAGATATATCTTCTGTACAGAGAAGTTTCTTGCACTGTTTTGGACCTGGAAACATCCATTCATTATCACCATCTGCACTCACCTTACTAATCGTAAGTAACTAGGGAAAAGTAATTTATTTTAGATATAGATAGGAATATAGTAAAGATTAGTTTAGATATTTTCTGTATTTATTTGAAACTGTCCTGCAATGTTGTTTTAAAATATTTCCAATGATTCTGAACTCTGAAGTAACTGTGTTTGTTTTCTGAATATTGTGCTGTTCTTTTATTTATTTATTAAATATATTTAAACCTGTCTTTGTGGCTGATATATGCGAGACATATTTAAGCTCTTGGTGTACTTGCACTTGTATTTGGTAACACTGTACAGGCCAGTCCTAAATAGCTTTGCAAGTCTTGGTCAACACTACCATTTGGATAATAGTAATATCACACAGTAGGATTGGATAGCCTTTGCAAGGGTCTTATAGTAGCTGATAAGGGGTTGGTGGCAGTGGAAAGTATCTTATAGTCTGGGCAGAAGGGGGGCATAGCTAGTAAACCAGTGCCAGCCTTCCCCAGTTGTGTGTGTGTGTGTGTGTGTGTGTGTGTGTGTGTGTGTGTGTGTGTGTGTGTGTGTGTGTGTGTGTGTGTGTGTTTGTATATAAATCAAATCTCAAAGTGTGTATGAGTTAGCTACTTGGGTAGGGACATGAAGCACTGGTTGAACAGAAAGGGTGCTGGAGGTCTTGGCTTGACCCCTCAGCTGAGATCTTAACCCTATAGCTGTGCCAGTGGGACTCTTACTGGGGATCTGGAGAAACCAGCCCCAGACCACCTGTGATCTCTTTGTGCTCTTAAGTGAAATTGCACTTTACTGTGTCTGTACTTGTCATCCTCCCAAAGTGTACGTCCCCTAGCTGTTGCCAGTGGTGAGAACTGAGGCTCCTTGATTACTGGGCCAATGCATGGGGCATCACATACTAGTCCTAATAATATTTTTTAGTTCTCGTGTAATGTTTTTATACTATCATTGTTATTAGGAGTTTTGATCTGCTGTATAGTTTAATATTTTTTTCTGTTGTTGTATACTTCATTTATACTGATGGACCACCAGGTTGTATTGTTCTTGGATTTCGCATTGTATTTTGCTTAGATTTTCACTGCTAATTCTATGCACTTGTGTAAGTGAGCATTAAACTCCTTTGTGAAGTACGTTGCTCTGTTAGCATCTGAAATGGTGCTTTCAAAAGTGAATTGTGGGATTTCTTCAGATAATTTAATGAGGTTTGCATGTTTGAGGGCCTTAAAAATCAGAGATGCTAATTTCAGTGGCTTTGGAAATTTTGAAAGAAATGTCACAGGTTTAATGCCCTTGCTTAAATTGTGAAGGAGAGACCAGGGAAATAATATATGTAGAGGCTATATTAGTGAGGACCAGATGGTAGACTATTATTTTCTTTGGTGAGTATATTAGCAATCTGTTTCAGGATTTTTTTTTAAAACTCATTCAGTCGTCCTAAGCAACATTAGGTTGATTATTCTCTTTGCTTCCTTTGGTCTGCTAAGCCAGGAAACCACTTGCAACCTGATAGATTTTCTCTGAAATCCTCTGCTGAAAACACAGTAAGATATGCAATATCTGAGAAAGTTACAAAAATGTAAAATATGAAGGCAGTTTGGCAGGCAGTGGTCTGCATACTGGTCTGGGTGTCAAACGTTTTTCTGTGGATGCTGATTTATGAAAACAAAATGGTATTTTATTTGTCAATAATAGTGCTATGGTCAAACAAAGGCTTAGACATCTGTAAGCATGCAAGGTACATCCAAACCTCACAAACTCTTAGCACAAGAAATCTAGACAAAGCATAAAATAATGTGAGGAAAAAGGCCCAAAAACAGAGGGAGATTTTAAATATTGCTCCTACAAACTTAAAAACTTGCTAGAATGACAGGATTTGTGTTAGCATGCAATTTCCGAAAGATATGAAGCCTGAAACTAGGCCAGTCGCTGAATGTAATCCCCCTTTGGCACGTATCTGTCCAGACACATGCAGCAACTGAACACCCACAGAGATGGCTTAATAAAAGCATATAAGGCCTAAACAGCATGTCTTACATGAAACAACTCAAAGCCCTGTCACTATACTCTATATCCTACAGAATGCTAAGAGATGGCCTTAATATGGCATACAAGACATCCCTAGACTCAATACTGATGGAATTACTGCACATCAGCAAGTCAAATGGCATCAAAAATACTCTGTCTAGGGATTTAAACCTCTTCTGCAGCATCAACAAAATGGTTTGGAGGGACAGATATATCTTGCAGAAGATGCTACTTCTCTGGAACAGACTCCCCATCCTTGTAAAACAAGGTTCATCCCTGTCCATATTCAAGTGCAACTTGGAGCTATCAATGGGAAACTGTACATTAGTAGTCCTGGGGTAAATGTTCCGAGACAGCTCCTAAATGCTTTATTTGTTGCATAGGTCTTCTCAAATTATCCATGGTATGATCTCAGTTATCCTCATTAGGGGTAATATATAATTATTGACTATGGGATGAATAAGGCCACTGTCTAACCAAAAGGGATAGGTTAATTCAAGCATAGAAAGGGAAATTGGCTAGGCTTAAAGTAGCCCACTAGCCTAGTACTTACGTATGAACTTAAGAGGTTATGAAACTCAAATCTATGTTATTATTTAGTGACTTCAATCCCCAATGATTACAAGAAAACCACAATTTTATACAGAACAGACCAAAATCTAGACATTGTGTGAAAATCTGGATAGATGAGAGATCTGTGTAGATCCAAGATATCAGCAGGAGGGCTGTTCACCTGTTTAAGAGGCTCTCCAGTGATGTACAAGCTGTTTTGCTGTATCCCAGATATGTGTCCCATATCATTGTAAAATATATGCAGACATTTTCAGAATATGTCAAAAAAGCATTAATCTACAAAACTTTGTATTTTAGATGGCAAACATCAGTGGCAGCACTTTGTATTTTAATGTTTTGTATAAGGTGAAGGCATTTGTTTAACTGTAAGCCACACAGCTTTTAAGAAATTAATGCAGGTATGAAAATATAGCTGATAGTAATAACTGCTTCACCAAAAAGCATTTATAAATTAGAATGCCTTCATGTTACTAAAAATATTTTGTCATTTTTTTCTAGTACCAATTGCTTGCATACATCACCCCCAACATGACGGTGTCATTTTCTATTTTTGTGTTTTTAATGTAAACATAGAAAATATCTCAGCTTTTTTTTAATCTTTTTGCAAACACTACCTAATAACTGTAGCTCTGTACATCCCATACTGCTCATGTTGACCATTTCATTTTGCATTCTTAGCAAATCATGTCCACATTTAGATGCTACCTTGCTGATTTAGTTTTAAGTAAGCATCTGTACCAGGACTTCAGATGGTAAACTTTGAAAACTCTGACAAGTGTACTCTTACAGGACACACCAGAACTCTGCTCTCCTGATGACTATACTCTTATAGGAAGGAATAAGTTGATTAAGTCCAAGGACTGGACATGCCCTACGTTGTAGGTGTAGTACTCCAGTTAGCTGTGGGGTAGTTAAAGAGGGAGTTCTTGATAACTGGAAGTTGTAATACTTTGAAGAATTTTGCATGCTTATTTTGGACATGGAGAGTGTCCTGTAATAAGATATAAGTTGGTAGTGTTTCTTGTTTATTGTGATCTGGAGATGTTCTTCGTGTTTCACTGTTGCAGTCATTACATTTGGGTAATCCTGCTGGCAGGTTGCCCTAGTCGGCCTGAATTCCAAAGTCTTGGGTCCTGCGTCGGCTGCTGTCACCCATTCCCTGATGTCAGGTCATCAGGGGTATAAAAGAAGCAGCCAACGCCATTTTCTTTTGTCTTTCTTGCCGCGCGGTGCCCGAAGCAGAAGCAAGTTCGCAAGTGCCAGTCGGCCGACTCCTGAGATTTTCGTGTTAGTTTCAGATCCGAAGTCTTCATAAAGCTAAGTACCCCGTTGGGGAAACTTATTTCTTGCTCCAGACCGATGTCAGAAAAAGTAAATCATTGCATTTCTTATGGAAAGCAAATACCTCATAAGGATTTTCATTCTTACTGTATTCCTTGCCTAGGCCCTGATCACAACGTTTCTAGTTGTCGGTTTTGTGCTAGATTTAACCAACGCACTATTAAGCGTCGGTATGATTTTGCTTTAAACTATTTTGGACGCCGGTTTAATTATCCAGAAATGTCGTCAGATAGCCATCCGACAACCGGAGTAAACAAAAAACACAAGGAAAAGGAGAGAGATAGACAGCCGAGGCCCAAAACCGACGACGAAGCTTCTCCTAAGCCAGTAGCCGGTTCGCCGGTTCTCAGTGAGGTGCTTTCGCAGCCCCTGACGCCCACTACTTTAGAGTCACAGGTCGCTACCGACTCCCATGTGGAGTCAGCCATGCCGCTGGAAACTCAAGGTATTGCAGCCTCGGATACTATTCCTTCAGATGGGTCCGGAGCCGCTGAGCAGGCACCAGCTTCTGAGGGTGTATTCAGACCTAAACATCTTTAGTCTTTGCCTTTGAAGCTGAAGTTGGTTTAATATAAAGCACCTTCTAAAGCAAAGAAACAAGTTCAAGAGCCACGTGGACAGGCCTATATGCCCAAAAAACAAATGCTCAAAATGGCCGAAGACTTGATTACCTTGATCAGGGGTTCCCATCCCCTCCTGATAAGAGGCCTAGGCAAGAGACTGACTGAGTCTTCAGATAAGATTTCCATTTCTTCTGATTCCTCTTCTGATCAGGAATATTCTCTCCCCCCCCTATGAGGATTCTGATGCTGAAGAATCTATACCTTCAGCTTCTCCTCCAGAGGACTATTCTTTTGGGGAAACCTTGCATATCACGAGGGAGCATTTCCACTGGGAGAGCCAAGATTTTTCAGAATCTAAAAAGAGGCTCAGGGATTTCCTTTTACTACCTCAACACAGGCCACCAGCCATCCCACCTGGGTTAGACATTGTAGATGATGCGTTTTCGGAGTCTAGTCTTACCCCTGACTCTTTACCGCCAGCTCCTGTTAAGCCTGACAGATATTACAGGGTTCCTGACTCTCATAAATTTCCTTTTTAAAAACCCTGCTGCAGACCCAGAAACTATTTCACAGGGTCCCAAAGGAGTTAAGCCTTTCACTGCAAAAAACCCTACCCCCTCTGACAGACATTCTAGGGCACTGGATAGATGGGGAAAAAAGGTTTATACGTCTGCTACCTTGGCTATAAGGGCCTTAAACTGTCAGTTTCATATGCTCAAATATCAGCAACCTGTCATGGCATTGCTTAAACAGAAAATGTTGTTAAACTTGGAATGTGCAGAAAACAAGGAAATGCAGGATTTATTGCATGCAGCTGAACAAGTTGGAAAGCATACTTTGAAATGTGGTTTTGATTCTTTGGAGGCCTCCTGCAGGGCCGCAGTTACAGGTTCTGTAATTAGGAGGCATGCTTGGTTAAAGGAACAAAATCTGCCTGATCATGTGAAAGTCAAATTATTAGATGCACCTTTACAGCATGATTCTTTGTTTGGTGTTAAGGCAGAAGAGTTGTTAAAGAAAATGGAGTACAAAGCTAAATCTATGCAAACTGTCAAATATTTTTTACAAGTACAGCAATCTAGGTTTAGTAGACACTGGCCAACAAAGAATTGGTCCTTTCCTGTGTCAGACAGACCTCAAAGGGGCAGATCCAGATGCCCTAGAGGCAGATCCCAGGCGCAGGGATCATACAGGTCAAAGCAATGGGCTGCTTCTACCTCCAAAGTTGGAGAAGACAAATCACAACCATACAGGAAACAGTCCCAATGACTTCCCCCTGCCTGCACCAAGCACTTACCTCCTGGCAGCACCCTTAGGGGGAAAATTAGCACTTTTTTCTCAAAACTGGCACATTATAACTCAGGACAAGTGGGTTCTGAATATCGTGTCACAAGGCTACAAGTTCCATTTCCATACCCTGCCAAAGGCAAACAGCTGGCCAGATCTGCCAAAAAATCAATGGGCAGAGGCACCAAAACAAGTCTCATCCCTCATGGACATGGGGGCCATTCAACAAGTACCAGAGCAAGAGCAGGGACAAGGATTTTACTCAAGACTGTTCTTAGTACCCAGAAAGGACAAGGCCTGGAGGCCAATACTGGATCTATCTATTCTGAACACATTCCTGGATATACCAAAATTCAAGATGTTGACTTTGCAGCAGCTTCTGTCCATGCTGGGCAAGAACTCTTGGCTTGTGACATTAGACCTAAAAGAGGCATACCTGCATGTCCAAATCAGACAAATATGCAGAAGATACCTCAGATTCAAACCGGGTTCAATGCATTACCAATTCTCTGCACTGCCGTTTGGCTTATCTACTACTCCCAGGGTCTTTACAAAGTGCCTGGCACCAGTAATTGCATTCTGCAGACAAAGAGGAATACAAATATATCCTTACTGGGACGACTGTCTAATTCAAGCAGAGAACAAGGACATTCTTCTACAGCATCTGGCGTTTGTGAAAAGACTTCTAACATGCCTGGGGTACACAGTCAAAGATATCAAAAGTAGTACCCTCTCAAGAGATAATATTCCTGGGTGCAAGCTTAAATACAACTGCCCAGATGGCTTATCTCACTCCAGACAAACAAAGGCAACTGACCGCCTATTTCAAGGAAATGGCAACAAAGGCCCAGTTATCTACAAGAAAAATTCTGCAGGCTTTGGGCTTCATGGCATCCTGCATCCTACTAATTCCATATGCAAGACTGCATATGAGGAAACTTCAATGGTACCTAAAAAGTGTTTGGACTCAACATTGCCACAGCATGGAAACTATGATTACTCTCATTCCCTGCCTGCAACAGGAGTTTCGATGGTGGGCAAAGACTTGTCACCAAAACAAGGGAGAGCCATTCACATTACCCCCAGCCAGGCAGACACTAACAATGGATGCATCAGATTATGCCTGGGGGGGCCCACATGGCAGGAAGATGCATTCAGGGCACATGGACTTCAAACCAAATGCATCTACATATCAATCAAAAGGAGATGCTAGCGGTTCAAAATGCCCTGACAGCCTTCAAGGACCTACTTCATCCAGGACAACTACTGATAGACAGACAACACCATGGTCATGTGGTATATAAACAAGCAGGGGGGCACACATTCGTACCCCCTTTGCAGACTAGCCATGACTTTGTGGGACACAGCACTGACTTACCAAGTACATCTGCAGGCACAATTCCTGCCAGGAAGGAAAAATACTCTGGCAGACGAACTAAGCAGAAACCTCCTGGATCTCCACGAGTGGCAGCTGGATCCACAAGTCTTCAGCATGATAACAAGGAAATGGGGATGCCCGGACATAGATCTGTTTGCCTCCCCTCACAACTACTAACTAAAAAGATTCTGCACAAGGATTTGTCACAGACAAGCATGGAAAGTGGACGTCCTATCTTTTAGCTGGAGAAACCTATCAGTATATGCCTTTCACCCACTGCCTCTCCTCCCCAAGGTACTCTTAAAGGTCAGACAAGAGAAGCCAAAGATGATACTGATTGCTCCAGACTGGCCCTGCCAGCACTGGTATCCAATACTAAGGAACTTGTCTCAAGGCCCAGCTTGGACCTTACCTCAAATACCGCATCTACTGTTCCAGCAAAACAATCAGATCCTGCACAGCCAACTCAGGACTTTAAACCTGGCAGCATAGCGGATAATGTAGTCATGCAAAACGCACCTCTCAGTAAAGCTGTGATGGATGTAATTTTGTAAGCCAGAAGGCCTAGTACTAGAAAATCTTATGCTGGAAAATGGAAGAGATTCTGTGTTTGGAACCAGACACAAGGAACTGATACAGCTGCGCCAAATATTCCTCAGATTTTGCAATACTTAACTGAGATGCTGGACAAAGGCCTATCTTTTTCATCTATTAAAATTCATGCCTCTGCCATTTTGGCTCATTACAATACAGAGCCACCAGTCTTTTCGCATCCCTTATTAAAGCAGTACCTCAGAGGAGCCAAAAATTTAAGGCCCCCAAGGAGATTAGCAATGCCTGCTTGGGACCTCAACTATGACTTGGAAAAACTCACCCTGCCGTCTTTTGAGCCAGCTGCTACTGCTGATATAAAGTTTTTATCTTGGAAAACAGCTCTACTCCTAGCAATAACTTCTGCAAGATGAGTTTGAGCTATAGGCACTCATGGCTGTGGAACCTTTCATCATTTTTTATCCAGACATGGTCTCTCTGAGGACAAACCCAACATTTATGCCTAAGGTGGTGTCCAGTGTGGCTCTTAACCAAACTATTCATCTGTCAACCTTTTATCCAAATCCACAGAACAAGGGGGGAGAGAATTCTGCATTCTTTGGACATACACAGACAACTTAGATTCTACTTGGACAGAGCCAAAGCTTTCAGAAAGACAGAGCAATTACTAGTGGCATATGCTGCAGGATCACAAGGAAAGGCTATCTCAAAGCAGACTATTTCAAAGTGGATAGGCCACTGCATTCGTTTCTGCTATGTACACCATGGCAAGCCAGTGCCTAATGGCATTAGGCCACATTCAACCAGAGCTGCAGCCACTTCAGCAGCTTTTCTCAGGGGAGTACCTACCAAGGACATTTTAGAGGCTGCTACTTGGAGTTCAGTGCACACCTTTACAAAGCACTATCATCTGCCACTCTACTCTAAATCCAGGGCAGGCTTTGCCACTGTAGTTCTGCAGGGCCTCATAGCCACTCCTAATGCTGTTTAGTTCCAGCCTCCCAACCTTAGCTTTGGGACTTTACCCAAATGTAATGACTGCAACAGTGAAACAAGAAGAACATAGTACAGTTGTGTATACTTACCATAAATGTAGATGTTCGAGTGTATTCACTGTTGCAGTCTAGGTTTCCCACCCACCATCCCCCTTTTCTTCTGATGGAACCTATCTTTCCTTCTCTGATTTATACAACCTATGTGGTGTATTTGCTTGTAGATGAAGGTAAATTTTATATTGGTGCATGTAATTATACATATATAAATTTTGGCAACCCTTTTTAGGGGGCACCTGACATCTGGGGCAAGAAAAGCTAAAGAAAATGGCGTCGGCTGCTTCTTTTATACCCCTGACGACCTGTCGTCAGGGAAGGGGTGACAGCAGCCAACGCAGGACCCAAGACTTTGGAATTCAGGCTGACTGAGGGCAACCTGCCAGCAGGATTACCCAAATGTAATGACTGCAACAGTGAATACACTCAACATCTACATTTATGGTAAGTGTACACAACTGTACTTTGAGTGCTCTGTTTGTGGGTTTTGGGAGTCTGTCTGAAGGTGATACAATTCCTGACAAATATGGAGACACTGCTACAGTTACCATCAAGTCTGAAGATATGGTAGGCACAAAACAGGTA
Source organism: Protopterus annectens (assembly GCF_019279795.1). Lineage (NCBI taxonomy): Eukaryota > Metazoa > Chordata > Ceratodontiformes > Protopteridae > Protopterus > Protopterus annectens. The sequence goes on along the minus strand of NC_056725.1, from coordinate 1,705,361,283 downwards.
TTGAGTGAGCGATTTCTTTACATTTAAACCAAGTCTCCATAGTTACACCAACATGGATATGTTTCAAATGCAGGAGAGCCTCAAGATTGAGAAGTTTGTTGTTGATACTTACGGTGTTCAGAAGAATCCCCTTTAATGTGATCCATATTGAGATTGGAGTTAATAGCTATTCCAACATCTTCAAGTCTGCCTAAAAAATGCACTATGGAGGCAGCAAAAATGTTGGTATGTGGAAGCCTTTGAGTGAGAAGTACAATCCATCCCTTGCAAAACAAGTTGGACTGTAAGTCACCTCATCCCATGCTTATGCATACTGGATCTTCCAAGAATGACACCAATTATTTCAACAATTGTTGAAGCCAGCTATCTTTTAGTTGTACCTATTCATCATTCTTGGTGAAGGAAAAATTCCACTTGGGACCAGAGTCTTAGCTACATGTCCCGCAGAGTTTTGGGTCCCAGATCATTCACTCCCACATGGACCATCACCATATCATTTCATCCAGATACATACAACTACTGGAATACCCACAGAGATACCTTACTAAAAGAGTACAAGACCTAAACAATATGTCCTACATGGACTGACTCGGAGCCCGGTAACTGTACTTGGAATCCTACAGATTGCTAAGAAGTGACCTGTGTCTGGCATACAAGGCATCCTCTGACTTAATACTGATGGATTTAGTGCACACCAGCAAGTCAGATGGCATCAGAAATACTCAGTCTAGGGATCTAAACCTCTTCTGTAACATCAACAGAATGGTTTGGCAGGACAAGCTTATCTTGAGGAGGATCCCACTGCAGTGGAATAGACTCCCAATCCACGCAAAGCTAATCCTTGTCCATATTCAAGTGCAGCTTGGATCTATGGATTGGAAGCAGAATATTTACCCCAAGACTGCCTCCTGTACTACTATTGGATAGAGGCAGCTCCTAAATGTTTTATCCCATGCATGGGTCCCCTCAAATTATTTATGGTATGATCCTGGTTATTCTCACTAGGGTAATATATAATTATTGATTATGGGATGGTTAAGGCCAATGTAACACTAAATGGTATAGGTTAATTCAAACACCAAAAGAGAAATTGGCTAGGCTTAAAATGAACTGTAAGGACAGCTAGCCTAGTACCTGCCCTGGGAAAAGGGTCTGTAGGGGCCTTGTAACATCAGAGATCCTGGAACTGAAAATGACACCTGAATATAAACCTGCCCTTGTCCAGCCGTGTGAATGGAGAATTTGAATGCCTAACATCTGAGTCATCAATCTCCAAGACATTTTTGTTAGCGGTTTGCTGAGGAGTACAGAATTTGGGGTGATGCAACTCTTGGTGACTTAATGCTGTAGGCGTGCATACAGGAGATGAGATGGAGAAATTCCACAAGTTCTCAAAGGATATTTTAGAGATCTTTTGGCATCTTCAGCATATGACATGTTAACGTGATTTTTTTGAGAATGTGGTGGAGGTGAGGATTTGGATGTGAGAATATAATGCTTATCTTGCATGGTTTTAGCTCAGAGGAATGCCTCTAAGTTATTTAACTCTGGTGACAGGCAGTGTTAAGTAAAAGTTCATTATCAGTCACCATAAGGCAGGCAGTTCCTACACTGACTGAGGACATCATGTGCTAAGACTCTGGCAGCAGAAGGGAAATATCTTGATTGCTGTTCCGTAGTGTCCAGTGCTTTGGGTAGTATTAGTTGGAAAAGTGCACAGGTAAGGTAAATGTGATTAAATCGCTTAATTTAATTTAAATTTTGGAGAAGGGTACATGTTAAACTTTGCAGAGGCTGTGTTCCTTCACTGTATTTTTTGGAATAGTGCATGGACTAGATTATTTGAAGGAGTAGGTGGTTTTGTGGGGGAAGTACACTGGAATGTGTATTTGCATTTAACAAGTGAAGGAAGAGAGCAAAAGGGAGGCTTGCTTGAAAGCTAGAATGCAGCAGATCGCTTTAAGAAAGCAGCTACTCATGTTCCAGCACTGATCTGTGCAAAGGGCTAGTATTTATTGGCAGGTAAAGCACTAATGTGGTTCCACAGGGAAGAGCAGCTAGTCTCAATTAGTAATTGAGAATTAGCACAGGGCATTGGATATTGACAAACAGTACACCTTGGAGGAAACCCAATCATGGATGCTGAGGACAAGCTCAGAAACTTCAAATAGTACAAATACTAGGTGAGCAGTCAGAGCAAATCTCCTACATCAGTCTAGTGCATATGGCTGTCCCATACAGGAGTACAGATTTTAATTACATGCCAAGCAGTCAAAAAAAGCTGTCAGAACTCAACAATCAATAGCAAGAGCAAATCCCCTATGTGAGTCTAGTGCATATGGTAGTCCCATACAGGAATGACAATTTTGATACGAGTGCAAGGATTCAAAAAAAAAAACAAAGCTCTTAGGATTCAACAGCTAATAGCAACTTCACTTAAAAACTGCCTCCATTCAGTCACAACTTTTGAATTAGCTTTGGTTGCTGTCTTTAATTCTAATAACTAGAGCACAGAAAAGGCAAATGTACAGTGTAGCTATTAACTGGAATTTGTCAAAGGAAGACACTTAACCCAGTTGTAAGATCTGAATGAAGGCAATGATAAACAAAATAACTTAAAATGATGCAAACAAATAGCTCAAGCTGATAATTTAAACTGATAAAAATAACTTGAATCAGATAAGAACTGATAAAAGTAACTTTTAAGCTGTTAATACATGAAGAAAATCAGTAAGAACACATACCTAGCTGTTGCAAGGCCTGGGAACCAGAAACAGCTAGATTTAAAACAACCGTCAAGGATTCAAGAAAAAAAATGTTAGAGATGAACAGTCAATAACAATTGCACTTGTAAACTGCCTTCAGCTTCAGATATCCTTTTATTTTATCTTAGTTCTACAACAGAGACCATTGTTTCAGTCCTTTTGGTCTTTTCTAACATAACAGAAGGTGGTCTCTGGCTCACTAAAGGCTGATAAAACAGATTTTGAAGTGGATTTCATCTTAGAACTACAGTTAACAACCCACCTTCCCTTGGGATTTAAACCTCTTGATTAGAACATTCTCGTATATTCTCTATTTTAACCAGACAGTTTAGTGGACTTGCTTGAACAATTACTTTTCTTTGTAATTTCTTTGTTTCACCAAGCTTCAAAGCTCCATGCTGTTGGATGCAATGATTTGCACTTGATTTCTCACAAGGTGTCTCTCAGAATGAATCCTTGTTTTCTTCCTAAACTAGTATCTCAGCTATTATTTAATCAACTACCACCCTCAGTTCCCCCCACCCCAGAGGCTCGGAACAGATGAGAGTGCACCTTTGCCATCTTGTTTTTACACTTGTGATTCTCCTTCCACATGTTTTTGAATAAGGATGGGTAGTGTAATCTTTGCATGTTATGAAGATGCAAATATCTTTCAAGTGTATTGTCTACTGCATATTTTTGTCTCCAAAAAAAGATTTCCATTGACCAGTGCTGTTAAAGGCATTCCACTGGGAGAAGCTGGTTGCTATCACTATTGGCTTTATAACTGCATCTACTGTGGATATCATTGTCACTGTCACCCTGCCATCAGTGCACATGTCCACCAAACACTACAGACTGGACCTACTCTCTAGCAGAGGCTTTTTCTTTATAGGGCAGATATTCAATGCATTTGAAACCACCTTTTTTTTTAGCTTTTTGGTTGTTTCTGCCCATTTTACAGATGTTTTGGGATACTGCTCCAGATTCTATCCAAGGGTTCCTCCTGTCTAGAGGTCCTGTGAAAGTAAAGTGTAGTAGATGTATGAGCAGTCACACCATACTAGCTGTTTTTTAGAGGGTCCACTGTAGCGGGTGCTTTGTTCTGATTCTTCCAACTGCCAGTATCTGGTCATTGCATGCTTATATTGATGTTAGAGCAGGAGTTTGTATACATAACCTGCAAGTTTGCAGTTCTGTATCTGTGTGATTAGTGTTCTTTTGCATGAGGAATCTGGCAAAATGAAACGGTCAAGAACTGGGTAATGATGGGAGTGCATATGTTCCCTAATTTCACTGCAGTGTCTGCTCACTTTTGCGTAGGAACTAAAGATTTTTAAGAAAATCTTTATAAAGGTGCCCATGCTGTTGGTTCCAAGAGCTCTCATGTTCACTACAGAGGGCCTTTTTGAAGACTAGCTCTTTGTCTTTTATATGTTGACCATAATAATGGTACTCATATTTTTGACATCTTTATATCTTCTTCTTCTAAACATGCTAAGATTGCTTTTATTTTTAGGTTTGAAAATATGGAGGTATTAAAAACCATGTTGTGTTTATTTGTCATTTTTGTCAAATAAATTAATACATCATTTGAAGCTTTACAATCCACTGAAGCATCGTTATTAAGGTTTTTACCTTCATGCACAAAAACATTCATCAGTTGTGTACCAAGTGAAACTAATTATTACGTATATGCTTTGTAAAATAATTTCTATTCAACTTGGATTATCGTAGTCACCGTATGAAAATAAAAATAATAAATGAAGAAGTACATCCAACTGAAGTAGTTCTAGTGTATCTATGTAGGAACTGTGAGTGGTAGTACCTAGTACTTCCCATGCTAATAAATCCTATAGCCCAACATTTCCTGGTTTGCTTTGGATTGTGTCTACAAGAGACAAGGATATCACACTTCTGGGTTCACTTGCTGGATATGGAATATGGATACTATGAAAAATGTATCCATGTTTGTGAAGCATTAGTAACTTAACATAGCTTGGAATGATGCCAGATTCAGCCGTCCAAGTCCTGACTTTTTTCTCCAGCATTAGCAATCATTGTGTCCTCTTGCTAGACTTTCTTATACTTCATTGAAGGCAATAGTTGCATTGCAGTGAAGCATTGCTTGCCTGCAATAATATTTACTGTATTGTACATTCTTGCAAGTAGTAGGGTTCCTTCATTTCCCTATGGTGAAAAAAGTAGTAACAACTGTTGATCATTAAGGTTTAATGCTAGAATAAAGAAGACAGGAGGAAACACTTGGGGGTGGGGGGTGGGTTTTTGTCACTTGTTTTTTTTTATAGTTCACGTGTTTAACCTTTTCAGGTATGCTGTAAGGCTGATTTGGCTGCTCTTTGACAGGTGGGAATTTAAAACTACTAACATGAGATGGAATATTGACTTTTAATCAAATCATCTAAAATCATTTCCATGACTTTGGAACTGTTCTGGCTCAGACAGTAAAGGATGTCCATGGTTTACAGTGATTAATTATTGGGTAACTGGGTTGAATGTCATTACAGGTGAATAATAATTCATTTGTGCTGTCGGTAATAAATAGTAGGTCATTTTTTTTTATTTAAGTGAACCTTATGTTTTAAATAACTATTCTTTGAGAAGGTGCTGTGACCTCTTACCAGTGCATTTGTTACTGTTTTAGGAAATGGTCCTCATCACGACCGCTGCAGTGTTTATTATGAAGAAAATGTTGTGGATGGCATTTACTGTTACCCAGTATGTCATTGGATTGAGTCAACAGGATACAGCAATGAGATGAAACATACCACAGACTTCTACTTCAGCATTGCTGATCACCAAGCCATACATTATACCAGGTAAAACGTTCGTATTCTGTCTGTTGGCTGCATTTATTTTTAACTTTAATCAAATATGCTTATTTAGAGAGGTTTGCAAGAGAATTAGGACACAGGAATAATGTAAGATTGGTAAGAAGGCATGTAAAAGTGTAGTACAACAAATTCAACAGTGCTACGCTAAGGCATCTCCTCTAGGTATTTTCAGCACTCTAACCATCATTACTTTTTGATACATTAAATGCTTTTAAGTCTGTCTGTGTATGATAGGGGCATAATATCTGCCTGAGTGCTAGATAATTCAGTGAGAGGAGGAGAGAGGAATGATCACAGATTCTTTGCTCACCTCTCTCAGAGAACAGGTTGGAGACTACATACTAAGGCAATACTGTCTTAAAGGAGGTATATGGGGCCTAGCCACAGGACTCACAATAAGAAGTGGTAGGACAAAGCATGTTATTTGCAGGAATCTGTATGCTTGGCCACAGCTTAATCTTTTGCTTACCTGTGTCCAGAACTAGGAGGATTTGGGGATTGGTCGAGTTGGTTGAGTCTCCTGCATCAGTTTCCAGACCCAGTCATGCTCACCAAATGCAATAGTCAAACAAAAAATGAATATAATTCAAGCAGATAAGTCTAGGAAAAACATACTAAATGAAGCAACAGTTCAGATTTTTTTCTGTCCTATAGCCAGGACTGTAACACAAAAAATCTTTAATACAATAAACAACACACAAGCTTAACACAGGTTTTCCATATGGGAAAAGCTAACAGAAGGGTAAAATATAAGATAAGTGCTCATATGTCAGACACTAATGGAAAGGCTGATACAAACGCATTATATAAATATGTGAGTAAAGAGGGAGAAAGTCATCAATATGAATTCTTAGTTATAGATATTGTTGATTTAAGCATTAGAGAAGGTGACGTTAAGATTCAAACTGAACAACTGGAATATAAATGGATTTGTAATCTGAGAGCAGACCACTACCCTGGTATAAATGATAAAGTCAGTATAAAGCTAGTATTAGGTTCTAGGAATTTAAGGAAGTGACATTCTGTTGTGATTTTGTGTTCTATTTTGCCTGTAAATGGTGATGTTTCTTATTTGAACACTTGAAAAAGTGGTAAGTGGAATCTGTGATAAGCTCGTGTATTGCTTATTGTTTTAATAAAGATTTTTGGTGTTGTAGTCTGTGGCTCTAGGAAGCATTTTGAACTGTTAGCAAATGCAATAGTTTATTACTTTTTCAGAGGATTGATGCCAAGTATTCCATACCTCTCAACTGTACAGATTTTTGCCTAATATTTTTGGCCCGTTTTTCATAAAATTGTTGTTTTCTAGCAAATTTGTGGCAAATCATTAAAGACTGAAGTTAGAAAATGATGACAGACATTTGAGTTTCAGACTTCATACCCTTCAGAAAATTCATGCTAATGCAAAACCTGTTATTCTATCAACTTTCTAAGTTTGTCAGAGCAACATTTAAACATTTTTCATATTTGTGGTTCTTTGTCCCCCTTTTATTTATGGCTTTGTCCAGATTTCTTGCTCTAAGAAGTTGAGAGGTATGATTTCAGCTGAAGTACAGTTGTGTGCCTTAGACAAAGTTCTCTTCCCTTGACTTACCAGTCATAAGCATCTGATAAATGAGGCAGCTGTCTGTTCTCCTGCTTAAATTCTGTTGGCATACCAAATATTGAGTGGCTTTGGAAGAAGGTGGAATGGTGTGTATACATTTATTCTTTATGTATTTATTACCTGGACAGGCCACCTACAGACCAATCATAGTACTGGATCAGGATTATCTATCAAACAATTTTTGTCTGACGGACAACACATTGAAAAAAAATCATCTATATTCACATTCATTGAACAATACAGGAAGCTTTTTTTTTTGCAAGGGAAAGCCCTCCTATGTAGATGGAGACCACACATCCCCTAACTTATATATAACAATTCCATGACTGCACAACAGTGGAGAAAAGGCAACACCTAGTGTTTTCTGATAGTGACTTTTCAGTGATAATTATGACACACTGGATTCAGTTGGACAAACTGCATTCAAAATCTCTTCATGATAGTATTCAGCATCAACTGTCGGTGGGGTGGGGTGGGGTGGGGGGTACAGGCTTGAGTATAGTGTGGTCAATTTTTATGCTTGGAGGAACTTTTATGTTTGGGTTCTAACAAGGGTGTGCATACTTCTGCAACCAGTGTATTGTACGTTTTTTGTTTTTTATATTTTTTCCCTAACAGATTTGTTTGTTTTTAAATTGAATTGTACAGGTTATAGGTCACATTAGAGGTGGGAAAAATATAAAAAATAAAAAAATGTACAATAAGCTGGTTGCATAAGAGTGCACACCTTTAAACTAATATACATATATATATATATATATATATATATATATATATATATATATATATATATATATATATATATATTTATAGGAAACGAGGTAATGTTTTTCGTCCTATTTTGGGGGCTGGGACTGTTTGTCCTAAGACTACCACAACACCTAATGTTGGGAATACAGTGATGGTGTTGAATTACAGTCAGGATTGCCCTTTACTTGTAAATATTCTAAATTCTGTTTGGGACGAGAGTTTTGACATGGAACTTAAAAACAAGTTGGATGATAAACCTTGGATTGTTTATGGTAGGGGCAGGAATGTAAAAGACATTCTGGATCAGAATGACAGGAGATTGAAGGGTACTTACAGGTCTATAATGTACAAATGTAGTTGTGGCAACTACTGTAAGTACATCAGCGATGGCCCTTATGTTGCAGTGGAGGGTTACCAATCAACCTTGTAATGTCCTGGACGGGGAACATGCACTGTTTCTAATAGTGTGTATATAGTTACCTGTAGCACATATTCTGCTTTCTGTATTGGAAAAACTCTACGCAGATTGAAGGATAGAAGAGCTGACCATGTGAGGGACATCAAGAACAGGAAATTGAGTAGTGCACTTTTTAATCATTCTGTAGTATGTCATAATTTTAAAAGATTTTTGTTTTTATTATTGATAGGGTTGTGTTGAGTGAAAGAGGGGGTAATATGAAAAACATGGAGTTATGTGAAACTAAGTTGCAGTTGAGATTAAATGCCAAGAATTTACTTGGCATTATTGCCCCCTTGTTGAAACAGAGGTCCGTGGTTGTATAGCTTCTAAAATAAGTTAGAATTATATATTTTTGTTATTTATAAATGAGTTAGGTTTTTTAACATGGATGTGTTTATAAATTGTGGATCAACAAATGTTTTTTGATATTCAAATAAGTTTGGCTGTCAATGTATATGTGTTTTTAACTGAAGCAGCAGTCAATTATATGTGCGATGTAAAAGGTTTTATCCTATTTAAAGGAAGTGATGTTTGAATATGGTCACTCTGATGAAGCCTGAGATTGATGGGTGAAAGCGCTTAGTCTACCATTATGGTATTAAAGCAGTGTTCCACTTCGGATATCAGTGTGGTGTACTCTTATTTTTTTTTTGTTTGGAGTTTACTGGTTTGCTTTACCCTTTGTGTGGTGAAGGTTCTGTTTTTTTATTGTACAAAACTACTTTATCTCGCGTAAAAGCAGGAAAACTTGAAAGAGTTTCAAAAAACACACAAACTATGTTATACTTGATTCCGGAAGGGAAATTACATCCCTGTATAAATAGTAATACTGCATGTTAGTCTTTGTATGTTACATTGCATAAAATCTACAGCTATGGCCGAAAGTTCACAAGCAACTTCTGAGATTCTAGGTGACATTTACGAGACTGTAATGTCTCAGAAAAATTGGGCAGTGTTACATGTTGATGGGTATCTCTACAACCTAGAGAAAACTGTAAAAAATAAAAAATATTGGTGTTGTAGAATGAAGCTATCACACAAATGCAAAGGGAGAGCTATGACATTAAAATAAGTAGATGGTGAAGTCTTGTTAAAATCAGTGGCACATTAACATACTTCAGACATAATTGAAGTTGAAAAGTATCGAGCGTACCATACATTGAAGGAAACTGCTCGATTGTGTAGAAACACACCTGCACTAGTAGTGGACCATGTAGTTGCAAGCACTTCTGTAGAAAGTACTGTAGGTTTACCATCCAGACGTTCTATGCTTCAGCAAGTAAATCGAGTTAGACGGCAAAGTATGGTCACTTACAGTAGTATAGAAAGTGCACTAGGTTCATTAGACACTACCAAATATACATTAAAGGAAAGAAGTTTTATTCAAATTAGAATGGTTGATTTACACAGTAATGTGCATGTGCTGGTATTCACCACTAAAGAAAATTTGCAAGATTTATGCTGTAGTAAAATTTGGTTCATGGATGGAAGATTTTGCCACCAGTTGTATTCAATACACGGATTGTTGACATTTCACGAAAATACTAAAAGTTTACCTTTGGTATATTGTTTAATGTTTAAAAAAATCATTCAAAGCTTATAATTACTTATGGGAGTGTCTGTTTGACTTGCTGTCTTCTATTAATTGCGAGCCTACTGTGCAATTTGTTACAGACTTTGAGATGGCAGCCATAAAGAGTGTAATACATAACTTCAGCACTGTGACAAGTAAGGGTTGCTTATTTCATTTCAGTCAGGCAGTGTGGCGCAAAGTTCAAAGTCTTGGTTCTTGCTACACTTTATGGCACATGTGCAAAATTTCAGCTAGCTGTAAAGAGATTAATATCCCTGTCTTTCATAGATGAAACTGAAGTAGTGTCTACTTTTTTAAGACTTTGTGACAGCTTTCCACCTGAAGCCAAAGATCTTTTGACATACTTCTCGAATGTTTATGTACTAGGATGCCCAAGAAAACAACATACTAGAAACAATGGTAGTCCAAGATTTCCACCTATATTCCCAGTAAATTTCTGGAATGTCATCATCATCTTCTTTTGGCTGTTCCCGTTAGGGGTCACCACAGCAGATGACCTGTTTCTATTTCTTCCTGTCCTCTGCATCTTGCTCTGTCACACCAACCACCTGCATGTCCTCTTACCACATCCATAAACCTTATCTTAGGCCTTCCTCTTTTCTGTTACCTGGTAGCTTCATCCTTAGCATCTTTTTCCCAATATAAATGACCTACAATTGCGTAGAACCCAAAATTACGTCGAGGGTTGGCACAAGTGTGTGCGGTGTTTACTGGGCACATTTGTGAGACCCCAGCTGTTCTTGATGTTCTTATTCAGGAACAAAATAGAGTAAATGAGGTGAGACCCAATTTAAAGCTGGGTATCCTCCATCACCAAAGAAGCATAAAATTATGGAAAGACAGAATCGCTTACAGGTTGTATTGGAGAGATGAGCAGACTACTCTATAGATAACTTCCTAAATGCTATAGCTATGCTTATGAAGGTGTAGTTGCAAGAACAGCACTATACATTGTATATACTTTATTTTATATTTTACAGACAGTTGATGGGGTAAAACACTTTTAGGTTTAGGGGAACACTGTCAGTTGACATAATTAAAGTGTAACACGTACTTTCAGTTTATTTATTAATACAGTAAACACAGGTCATAGCTGCTATAACAGTGCGTTATAGCAGAAGTGAATATTTACGTTACCGAATGCACAGGGTTTGAAGTGGGCCAACTATTCTTATTCGATATTTTGATTTTCGGCAATTTCACATTTCGCTATTTTGACAGTTCAAGATTTATGGTCAGCTATTACGTATTCAATGAACTTATCATTCGATTATGTAATATAGATCCAAGATTTCTGCTTAACAACTCTCGGGTCTAGGGTTCAGTCATAACCTCTAATCAGTGTCTTTGTGGATGTTTGAGTGTTTTTCTCCATGTTAGTGTGGGTTTCGCTGGACACTCCAGTTTTCTCCTTCTCAAATGCATGTTGGTTGATTGGCTGCACTAAAGTCTACATGTATATGTTATAGTTATTGCCCTAGTGGCTTGGGTCATGGGTGAAAGGGGTCTGAGGACCATTTCATTTACCCAGTTAAATTATTTAAAGTTGAAATTAGCACTGGTGCAACATTACACACTTTTGTGTTACATGCTACTAGCAACAATGTGCCTGCTGGAAAATTTGATGCATTCATGATACTGGTTTCTCTTATAGTGTTAGTCCTTGTTTTGTGTGTTAAAGTGCAGTCCTTAAGTAACTTATTTCTTATAATCGAAATGAAGTAAATGTGTTTGAATACAGTGGAAGATTTAGGTGTCAGGCATTCTAAACCTGTTCAGCAGAATAGAAAAAGCTTATGGCTGCTTTTATCCAGATGTGCAAGTTGGAGAGACAAAGCACTCTGTTCTGCCTTACTTCAGTTGTACAGCATAGTATTGTTTAGAATGATGAAAATGGAAATGGGTTTGAATTATTCTTCTAGGCACATCATTTATCATCATTGCTTATTTTTTGTGCTTCTTCACCAAACATGATTTGTTCGATCCCCTACAGTAGCTATTAACTTTTAACTTTAAAACATGCTTTGTACTGGAAGGATGGAAGATAGCAACAAATTGCTGCCTTTCAAAAAGGTAGGGCTTCAGTGACCCTGTTAATTATACACCCATAAACTTGATCAGTGTCATTTGTAAGGCTATGAAAAGGATTGTTATGGAGTTAATAAATAAGGATATAGGTAACCTATAAACTCTCGACCCAACCCAGATGGGATTTTTCAGGGGCAGATCCTGACAACTTAACTTGGTCAATTTAGTCAAAAAAGTTACTGAAACAATGGACAAGGGCAAAGTAGTGCACACCACATATCTATATCTTGAAAAATTGTTCAGAACCATCCCACAGTCAGGTGTCATAGTTAATCTCTCTCATTAAATGTCAATCTCTGTGCAACTCAGTGGATAGAAATTTAGCTCAAAAAAAGAACCCAGAAGTTAGATTGTGTGCTCTACCTCCTCCAAAAGCCCTGTCACTAGCGGTGTATTCCAGGGTTCAGTGCTTGGGCCATTTCTCTTTGTCAATTACTTTTTGGAGGCAAAAGCTAATTTTAAGGGCTTGTAACTGATTCTGCAAACTTGGTACCATCTTAAACTCTGCAGAGGGCACCAAGCTCCTCCAAGAGTTCCTGTATCGAATAAATAGCTGGTAAAAAGTATGGACTAAAACTAAATGCCAAGACATGTATATGTGTATCTTTTGACAAGAATGACTCTCCTTGTAACTTTTATATTGACAACACACTGCTGAAAACTGATCCTGTTCTTAGGTATCTGGGAACCTATGACGACAGTGAACTGTCCTTTAATCACCATGGAAGTCTTTTTTATTGCACAGCTTATAGGTATTGTGTCCAGATCCAGGGATGTAATTGCTCCACTGTACTCTGAGCTGATTAGGTTGATCATTGAATATAGTGTCCCTTTTGGTACGTACTTGTCCAAACACTTGTAACAGCTGGAATGACCACAACACTTCTCACAAAAAAAAGTCAAGGTGTTAAATTGTAAAAGCTATGAAGACCACCTCAAAGCCTTGTCCCTCTTTTCATTATCATACTGGCTACTGACCGGCGATCTCTGCCTTTAATACAGAGCTTCAACAGACCCAATTCTCAAGTTCAGTGCTGTCATAAACACCCATTTAAGAGAGTTCACCCTCTTAATCAGAACATTAAATTTGTATCGCAGGAAATATTTGTATTGATTTGTGTCACAGGAAATACTTTTATTGAACAATTCCACATAAAGCAAAATACTTCTATTATTCTGTTCAAACATAATTTGTACAAATAGGTGGGCAAGTGCAAATTATGCCTTGGCTTAGCTCCCCTGTTGCTCCTGGATTGTGAAAACCTGTAAATGCCCCAACTTATCCTTGCTCTGCCCACCTCTAGGTTGTTTGCATGCAAAATATAAGGGCTGAAAACTACCATGAGAATGTAAGGCTAGGCTTCTTACTATCCTTGCAGATTTACAACTTAATAAATATCTATAAACCTATATGCTTTTTTTTATCTTACTCCATTTATTGTATATTATTGTACTCTCTCGCAATTTTTCATACCTGTGTGACTACATCCTGACAGCTGCCATATCTTCTTTGTGTTCATTTTCCTGTCTAGCATTGGTTATTGCCAGACAAGCTGCTCATTCATTATAGGAAGCTGTAAGAGTATGACAAGCTGCTCTGTTTTTTTACTGTGGAGAAATGCAGTACATGCATGTGTTTTGATTAAACAGCTATTACTGCCTGCAGTGCCCCTTCATAGATAGATGTTTGAAATGCCTTCACTTCTTGTTTGTTGTAGATTAAACTGTGACTACAGTTAACTATAGCAGACCCATCAGGATGTTTATGGAAGAATATAAATCCACTAAATTAGTTTTTAATTTATTCCATATTGCCGGTGCATATAGCATGAGAATATATTCTGGAATGTAAATGATTTAAAGCTATTGGCTATTGTGTATTTGTGTGCATATGTATGTATACGCATTTGTCATTGTGTTGCATGTCAAAGGAAGAAATAATTTTACTGGCAGTCAGTGTAGTATTTTAGAATACTAAGTTTAATTTCTGTCCATTCTATATAACAATTGTGCGAACATTTACATTTCGAAATTATTGTGTCATTTTTTCTTTGATGTAAAAATAAAAATACTATTTAATTCAGTACTAATGCATTGCTGTTATTTTAATGAGAAACTTTTTCTGTATGATTTTCTTAACAGGACTTTTACAAGGTATTTCCTGTGTGATTTTCTGTAAAAAGCATTTGCAGATTTGATGGGTAATTAGATATGAGACACAGACATGTCTCCCAATACACCCTGAATTGTTTGGATGTTTAAAAAATCTTGTGTGTGACCATGCAGAGAGACTTGAAAAAGTTTATTTCCTTTTGTGGGATTTATACATAGAATTAAATTGCATGGTTGTGTGTACATAGGATTGTTAGGGTTGTTTTCAAAATATGACAAAGCACAGGTAAATTTAGTATGTGATTTATTTGAAATATTATGTATCTGCAGTAGGTAAAAAGTATAGTGTTTTAAGTATTAAACAGTGAATCAAAATGCATTGCCTGTCCCGGAAGATGCAATGAAAGAAAAAGAAGTGTTCTTTTTGTGTTATCGAAAGTGCCCTTGGTATTACAAAGCACTTTTTTTTTTATTTATTTGTTGCATATCCAATGAAGACAAAACTGAGAGTATTCAGATTTTTTGGTATAATGATTTTTCACAGGCTGCATTTGCTGACTCATAAAGGAAAATAATTAGCATGTAAATTACACGTTGTACTTTTCAATCTTAATGGAACATTCTAAATGGAGCATACGTAGGGCAACTATCATAAAGCTGTGTGGAAGGGGTCATAATTGGTAAATCTAGGTATGCTAAACATTGACAGAATATCTTGAGTGATATAATCACAGGCAGGATTTTCAGAACAGCATTTTTGCCAAGGGGGTAGAAAATATGTAAGTGTAAATTCTCAGATTCCGAAGATTTTCTTTTGCAGAAGCTATTTTTATTAAATTTACATTTTTCTTATCATAAGATGACTATCGCAGATAAACTGGAATCAGTAGTAAATTTAATTAATCATATATTACAAGATACCCATGTTTTGTTGACATATATGTGCAATAGGTGGAGAGTTAAAACAAAGACAAACATGTCTCCAAAAAAAAAAAAAAAAAAACACGTGAACGGTAACTACATACAGAGTATAGAAAAAAACTTCACTTATCTCTGACTAGAGTGAAAAATAGTCATGGCCCAATATATAAGGCAGACAAGAGGCTACACATTCACCACTGTTCTGGATTCTGGCCAAAGTTGAGTCTCTTGTCAAACAGATTAAATGTGATTAAAAAACAGAGTTGTAGTGGGAAGAATTTTCTGTTTTTGTTATTTGTTATCTAGAGTTAAGATCTCAGCAGGTAAACTTGGGTGTGCTGTTATATGGTTGAAGTATTTAAAACTACAAAATAAAAAAAATCAGGTTATATAAAATCAGAAGAATCAGTTCCTGGCTAACTAGTAACTGTTAATCTGACATGTAAGAAATGTAGTGTTTTGTAGTGTATAGTAGCTTCAAGCAAAAGTATTTATTTAGTGTCAGGAAACCATAGATAATGTTTTAATGTTTATTCCACAGTTTGTAAAAAGAAATTAACATGAGTTTTGCAAAATAATTTCAGCATAGGCAAAGTTATGGGTAGACATATATAAACCTTCATTCATAAAGAGGATGGTAAGAATTGGTAATTGCTTCAGACCTATGGTAATTAGTATATTATAACTGTATCCATATTATTTTATACATATGTGGGTGAGGATTTTCACAAAAAAGTTATTTACTGAAGAGACTAGATAGGATTACATTCTAAAAGCATATTTCATATTCTGATTTTTCTTGCATGAGTTCAGTAATATGTCAGCATTAATTATCAGATAATTTTGAGGAAATATGAATAAAATAGGACCAATTACTTAAGTGATTAACTGATTCATTGATAAATTAAGGACAAATGAAAAAAGTTTACCTAGTCATAGAAAGTTGAATACATACAAAATATGAGACAAAAATAGCAGGATTACTTGAAGAATTAAAAGTACTGAATCATATAGGATTGAAGTGCATGAATTACATTTTATATTTGTGAAATAGAGGGAATTGCTACTTAAGAAGTGTTTAGAGGGAATTGCTACTTAAGTGTAAGCCACTTTTAGTGGTTATATTTTTATAGTAATATTAATCTAAATACTGATTCATTTATTAAAATGGATTTATTGACTTTCTTATCTTGAAGATAAGGGTATAAGCAATTAGTTTGGCAGTTGATACAGAGGTTTAAGGCTGTGAGCTGTAGTTCTCTGGTACAGGGTATGATTCCCTCAGCCCTCATTTGCCTACCATGTGACCTTGAATAAGTAACTTAACCAACATTAATCTCAGGTTGCCCCTGAAAAGGTACTGTGGGTCCACTGGGTCTGCCTGGTAAGCACATGGGTGTTATTGTTAGAGCACATAATTGTTAGAATTATATCAGTAGGAAATACATTTATTTCAATTTTTGGTAAAATATGTTTGCATTTATCGGACAGTTTTTACAATATGCACAGTATCTTCATATGTTTTTCACAGTATGCATAACATGTGTATATGGTCAAACAAATTTTACAGTACAGAATCAGATCTGGCACCATTCAAGCATCAGCTGGAAAGGTGGACTGACAGGTTTATTGTGACATGTTGGTCAAAATGATTTATATGACTACCTGGGGAAACTGGCATTGAAGGGTATTTAAAGAAATCCAGACTGTAAAATAATTAGGCTTCAAGTATGTGAGTTATTTAATAATCATTGATCATGGAATATGATAAAACAAATGAGCACAGTAATTAGGACTGTCCATAGTGATTTATGTGATATAACAGAAGTAAACAGGATATATTACTGTGCAGCTAAATTAATAACAGATAGTCTTACCACAAATACACAGAGTTCTTACCACAAATACACAGAGTAGTAAGGGAAAGGAAAGGGGGAAAATCAAATGCCATCATGGAGATATTGAATAAAGAAAACTATAAAGCAGTTAAGACAAGAAGTGTCACTGTTAGAAGAGTATAGAAGAGGGAACAGATCGACAAAAATACTCAGAAAGATAGACGTGATAAAAGCAATGTGCAGTATCAGAACAGATCAAGATCTATTGTGCACTGTTGGAAATAATAGACTAAAAATATTAGCACAGACAGAAAAACTTAGAAGATACGCAGATAAATATAAAGGAAAAGTAAAAAAATAAGCAATTCATTGATGACCCAAAAAGGTTTTGTAGAGAACTGGGAAACAGGACAAAAGGAATTGAAACACCACCAAAAAAAGAAGAAATACTTTTTGGAGAAATATCTATGAAGATCCTGTGGAACATAAAATGCTAAATGGATAGACAAAGTAAAAGAAAGAATAAGAAGTTTAAAGGTTCAGGATAGGAAATAAGATGAAGTAACAGCCAGAGAGACTGAAACAAAGTTACAAAAAGCTTCTAACTGTAAAATCCCAGGCCCAGATACAGTACCTAACTTCTGGTTAAAAGTGTTAACATCTTTGCACAAAGATTTAGCCATGAGTAAGAACTATTTATATGGACATCAGCCTAGTTAACAACAGGAAAAACAATGCTCCTACTTAAGAGTGAACCTGCAAGCTATCCTAAAACTGTAGACCAATAATGTGCCTTCTGACGACGTATAAACTATACACTGGAAATGGTGCTGGCAGAGTTTATATTTAGAAGAAAACTCAATTATGGCAGTAGAACAAAAGAGTAATGAAAGAAAGTCATATGCAACAAAGGATCTTTTGTTGTTAAATAAAGTCATATTAGAGAGCTGTAAAAAGGGGAAGAATTTAAGTATGGCATGGATAGACTGCAAAAAAGCATTTGACAGTATTCCACATTCATGGATAAAAGAGTGCTTAAAAATATATAAGATATACCCTGCACTGATCGATTACATTACAGTGACCATGCAACAGTGGCAAACCACTTTGGAGTTGAGCCATGATAAACGGCAAATTATTATTCCAGGGATAAAAATTCAAAGGGGGATATTCCAGGGTGATTCTCTGTCACCACTGCTCTTTTGTCTTGCCCTTAACCCACTAAGTTGTCTACTTAACAGATTAGGTCATGGCTACAATTTGGCTCCCAGAAAACAACAGAGTGTGACGACTTCTTGTCTTCTTTTTGTAGGTGATCTAAAACTATATAGTTCATTACATGAACTGAAAGCACAACTGCAAGTGGTCAAAACTTTTTCAGATCATAGAAGAATGTCATTTGGTCTTGATAAATGTCCAAAAGCAACCTTTAAATCAGGAAAGCTGCAGCACTGAGAAAACATCAGTTTGCGACAGGATTGTGATATAAATGAACTTGAGCAAGAGGGAGTGTATAAATATTTGGGAATTGATGAAGGATCAACAATAAAACATGAACAAAAGTGAATAAAACTTAGTAAGAAATGTTTTATAAGACTTAAATTAATACTGAAAACAGAACAAAGTCTAAGCTATAAACTAATTTGCTCTTCCTGTCCTAACTTATGGTTTTGAGTGATTGACTGGCCCCAAAAGGCGTTGAATAGGTTAAACAGGAAAACAAGAAGGATGCATGCTCATAAAATGAATTATAAAATTCACTGCATAGTAAGGTTATATATTTCCTGTTCTGAAGGAGATATGGGCCTCCTTGAAACTGATTACATATATAGATCTGCAGTCGTGAGACTGCATACATATCTGCTGACCTCACAAGACCCAAACGTAATGAAAATTTCGAAACAAGAGGAGAAGAAGTCATAGTTTAGCAGAAGCATATTAGCGTCAAGTGGGAATGGAAATCAAACTAGAAGTAGATAAAAATCAGGCAGCAACTGAATGTGCCAAAAAAAAAAAACAAAGGAAAAAATATAAGGTGAAGGATCAGGTGAAAAGGCAGATAGCTGCAAGTATAGAAAACTGTTGGAACAGCCTCATGTTGATATCAGGATCAAATGCAGGAATGGTTAAGGGGAGGTGAATTTGGACCAAAAGATGAAAGGTAAGTGTCAGCCCAAGACAGTGGACTACGTACACTTTGGTTTAGAAAGTCCATTGAACATGTGGGAGAAACAGACAAATGTAGGTTTAGTAAAACAAAATTGGAAACAGTTGCACATCTTGTTGATGGTTGACATACTAATGGCAGAAGGATTGTATACTGAAAGGCATAATCATGTGGCAAGACTGTTGCACTGGGGATTGTGCAAAAGCTGAAAAGCACTGGAATCATGAGCCACAAACCATCGTAGAAAATTATTAAGTTTATATCACATGGGGTTATCCATTACCAACAGTTCAAAAAATAGATGCAAGAAAACCAGATATAGCAGTCCATGAAAAGAAGACAAAAGCAGCATCGATCATTGAAATTGCCACACCCACTGACTACAGTGTCTTGCTTAGAGAGAGACACATTCATAAAATACTAGGATTTGCAGGCAGAAACAGAAATGAGGGCAATTTAGAAGAAGGATACCCAGACAGTTCCAGTAGTAGTAGGAACAATGGGTCTTATAAAAAAGAATTTACAATTGCACTTAGATATGTTACTGATATATGCAACTCCATATGAACTGCAGAAGGAAGCATTAGTGGGCACATTGCAGGCATTGTGAAAAGCACTTCTAGCTAACATCAAAGATTGAAACAATACTAATTTCATGAACTTTAATCATACTTTGAATTAGGAATGGGGTCCATTCCTGTCATGGTATTAGAAACTCAAAAGACTTGGAGAAATTAAAAAAGAAATAAATGGATACTAACAGGTTATTTCACTTGGGGAGACAATAGTAACAAAAGACCTAATTTGAATGCAAGGTAGGACAAACTGAGGGAATAATATACACTGTAAATTGTCTTAAGTGTAAGGAGAGCAGTAGAAAAGGTACACATTTGTATATAATGAATGTAAATGGCTAGCAGAATTCTTTGAGGTTAAATCTTAACCTTGTTAATACAAGCTTAAATAAACAGATTTTTTTGAAGTTAGCACAGGTAAATGAGAGCTGTATTTATCCTCAGTTATAAAAGTAAGAAAAGGGAGAATGTACAGTATTTGTGTCCACAGCTCTCAACCGGTTAGCAGGAGAAATCTTGGTAAAGCCAAAACTGATGTGGTGACAAAGGCCTAAAATCAGGGACACGTTTTAAGTATTGCTCTTATTAACTTAGAAAGTTGCTACAATAATAAGTTTTGCATCTGCATGTATTTTCTAAAAGACATGAAAACTGAAACTCGTGTATCATTATTTAGTGACTTCAGTCCTCAGTGATTTGCCAGAAAATCACACATTTTATAGTTTCATAGTTTCATAGTATAGTACTAGGCTATCTGCCCTGGGGAATCTGTAAGCCTAGCCATAGTGATGTGGCTTTTGCCACCCCATGAAATGGTACAAAAATGTACAGAATAAATCTAGAATACTGTGCCTCTGTCTAGTAGTGACACA